>NC_065548.1:41436141-41748641 GCF_022605725.1 Anthonomus grandis grandis
TACGACCGAGGATCTCGTATGGATCCGTGGTATAGTGGCCAGCCGTATTGAAGGGCACCAACGCCCAAAAGCTGACCAGACTGCAAAGACTAGTCTGCTTGGGAATTACTGGAGCTATGAAAACAACACCTACGGCACCACTAAATATTCTTCTTGGGCTATCGGACTTTATAAAGCAAGGCGACTGCTAACTAAGACCTGACAAAGTATCAAAGACTTGATGGGAATCCTGACCGGGCACAACAGTCTAGAGAGGCATCTACAGTCTACACCTTCTTGGTATAAGAGAAAGCTCACTCTGTCCGAATTGCGGTACAGGGGAGGAAACTACATACCACATACTAGGTATCTGTGATAGGTGGAGTCGCCTGAGAAGGAAAATTTTCGGGGCAACGACACTCCAACTAGAATATCCTAAAGGTTGGGACAACGTGCAAGTCTTTATTAAAAGGATGGGGCGACTCAGTGAAGACCACGCATTGGGAGTGGAGGCGTAGGGGTGGGTTATTCTGGAGTTGGTGAAAAAGGACCGTTCAGGCCTACTTGCCCAGTTCTAGCTCCCCCACCCTAACTACTACTACTACAAGATAATTTTTAATTCTTTTTCTGAAAATCGACCAATCCGAACTTGCTGGATCAAATTCGCATAAATGACCCACATTTTCTATGGCCAAAGTTTAATTTATTGTAACTTTTGCACTAGCGTACCTAAATACTGTCTGTGGAATTCCTAACGTTTTTTCTTGTAAGTGTTTATTTTAAAACACAATAATTATCCTCGTCACTGTAACTACTAAAACCGAACCAAACCGCTTCTATTATTGGTGTACCACAGGGCTCAATATTGGGACCGTTGTTGATGTATTTTATATCTATATCTTAAATATATCTTTGATTTGTTCTCTAGGCTTAATTCGTCCTCAGTACATAGATACGCTGATGGTCGACAACATTATTATAGTTTTCCACCCAGTGACGCAGCTCAAGCAAACTTAACGATAAATCTATATTTACATATAATACATGATTTTTTAATTTCTCATAATCTTACATTGAATGCTAAAAAATCTAACTCTTTACTCTTTTGAAGCTCAAGAAAATGTTAAGTTTACCTTAAAAATAATTTTTGTCCTTCTATATACAGGGTGAGTTTTTTAAAGTGTTACAATACGATATGTCAAAAACGGCTGCAAATTTTTTTTTGACATTTTTGTGACATTTCAAGTATACCGGGTGGCACTTTTTGTGATATTTTTGACATTTGTCCCTTCACCCCCCTAAGAGGGGGGGAGGGTCACTTCCTTATTTTAAATGGAATGACGTGTTTTTTATTCTTAAATACGAATCTACATAAAATATGAAGTCTGTTTACAAAAAATTTTTAAAATTGTTCTGCTGGTTACGGAATTACGATCAAAAATGTTTTGATTAAATTTAAAAATAATTCGAATATTCTACTACAATAAAAACAATTTATTTCCTACTTTTTAACTATTTATCGTCTATGTATTATGCTATACCAGTTCGACGGCATAATTTACTTTCGTTTCCTGAATTTCAAAGCTGTTCTTTTGAAAGGTGTTTTTCATATGTTTTAGCGGAGTAAATAATGGGTTAAAATGTTTCATTTTTTTTTCCGGCTTAGAACCAGATGAAACCTTTACCAAATCATTAGTTTGGTTATTGCAAATACGAAATGGGTAATTACGTATTTTTTTTTAATGGTACCGAGTTTTTTAAAATCAGAATTTAAAAAAAAATGGTTTAATTCAAAAATGTTACCATTATACATTAAACTGCCAATATCTCCGAAACTAATTCATATAGCTAAATTTTCTTTTTTTTTTGCTTAAAGGGCATATATAAGCACCAACAACTGCAGTAAAATAATTGCAGAAAACTTCTATTCTTGTTAATAAAAAACATGAAAATTATATAATATATATTGTTGGTATTGAATTTTTCAGCAAGCGATAAACTCTTTTATTATGATGATTTTTGCCATACATGCTACGAATGAAATGTAGAAAAAACCATAAGAAACTTTTAAAAAAAAGCCACAGGTTTCTATCCGAAATAGTTTTTGAAATATGAATTTTTAAAGTAACGCGTAGGTGGAAATTGCCGCGCTCTATACCGTTGCTGACCGAACGTACTTCCAACTGCTGCCATTTATTAACGATCTACGAATAATTTATAAATGAAGTTGGTGAATAATAATAACTTAAGATTTTTAAGTTAACTTAAAAAAATAAAAAAATTTATTTGAATATTTTAATTAAACGAACTTTAATTTTTAATAGTCATCATCATTTTGTAATTCCAATGAATCTGGTGTGTCTATAATGTCTTTGTTGCCACAAAATTTACAGTTACATTCGTTATAATACTTCAAGCCCTGGGATACACATATACACTTTTAAGTGTTGCAGTTTCCATCGGAACATCGAAGAACTAAAATTTTCCGTAGTTCCTTTGGGATGGGATCCTGTGTCGCAAATATTGGAGTCCATATATTAGACTCTATATCATTTGTCCATTCATATTTTCTTGGGTCTTCAAAATTCATATATGGTATATGACTGTTATACCAAATTTTTAGTTGATATATGTACCTAAAATAAGAAAAGCCATAAGCGTCCAAATTTTCTTTTTTTGTTATTATCTAAACTGTATTCTGTAAAATATGATTTTTTTTATGTTTTCATACCTATAAAAATAAAGACAAAATGTAAGTATAAACCTACCTTTTTAAATGCTGTTTGAATACATCGTCAGTGGTTCCACGGCAGATTTATTTGCATTTGTAGTTAAATGCAATCGTAGTGCATTTAGGGTAGAAATATCATTGTCCTTGTTTATATATAGAAATAAAATAAATTGTGTACTCCGTTTAAATGCTTCTGTATCCAATACAAATGGCAGATCATATAGTTCTTTTAGCCTATCGATATTTTTTATTAGAAACCAAGTCGCGTTAAAGTATCTAAAAGTTGTTTATTGCGAACCAAATGATGAATGTATATACCCAGTCCGATTTGAAAGTAATTTTTATTGTACCCTTTATCATATAAACCCATGATTATATTGCATGGAATTGCTGCTTTCATGTTAACAGTTGTATTCTCAAAGGCCATACCATCAATTAGCCAAGAAATAAATTGAAGCAACGTTTTAGGAACTTGTTCTTGAAAAATTCTCTCATTTATGTCTCAGGAATGGGAAATTCTTTCCGTTTGGATTAAAATTCGCGCATTTCATTCTTTAATATTCTAGCCGCTCTGTGTAAGATATGAACTTAATTTTCTTGAAAATATGGCTCATGATCTAAATAATTTAATTCAGATTCACTCGTTGAATCTGACTTCTCCGCGGAATTATCTTGTTTCGTTGGGGATTTTTTTTTTGGTGATAACAGAGTTTTATTTCCTAATTTTAATTGTTTGTTTCTAAATGCTTGAATATTCTTTTTAGATATATAGTGACTATAGCATCGTTTATGATATTTGGCATCATAAGCAAATAAATCCTCGTATCCACATAGCTTTGAAATCATAGAAATATCTTCCCGTTTTTGTGCTGCATTAATAATTTTTTCGTGCGTACCTTTTCCTGTTCCTAGAATAAAAAGTTACACGTGTAATTTACTAAAACTTATCTAAAAGGAGGATTTTAATAAATGTAGTAAGTGTTTTAAAAACTGCACTAGCTAACTATAGATGGTCAAACTTGTCACATCCCATGTGATAATTAATTGATACACCATGGATAGAGTTACAGAAAACTTAAGTGGTCGTATTACTCCGCCCACCACTTTCAGTTAAAAGTTAATTTAAATTCATTTAATCAATGTAATAAAAACCAAACTTGTCACTGCTATTAGTTAAAAGATGTTGCATACGGTGGAAAATATTTATAAATTTATCCAATTTTAACCTTTTGCACCCACTAAGAGTTAATTTAAAAAATTACTTTTATGTATATTTTTCTCAACTTTTTAATATAAAAAACTTTTCGTAGTTTTAATTAAAATTTTGTACTAACCTGTTTGTACGGATGTTAATTTTTCTTTATTTTTAGTGCCTGATTTGCGACATATTAAACACTTTCTTCGTATATCAAATGTACTACCCCTGCGAGTGGCCGTGCTTGTACTTGGCTGTGTGTCGTCGGTTTGGTCAAATTGTTTACAATCTTGTTCACTTGTAAATGATTTTCTGCAAGATACATGGTACACAACTGTCAAAGTGCCGTTTAACATTTGCTCCTTTTTCTCCAAAATATTACGGCTAATAGGGTCATTTCTTTTCTGAGCAAAGTTTATTATCATACGTAGACCTTTTTGTGTTGGTTTTTTACAATACAATCATCATTGTTCAATAATTGTTCACATAAGAGGCACTTCATTGTTGCTATTGTTCATATGAAACAGAAACAAACACATTAACAAAACTCTCATAAAACATAAACACACACCAACGCAATAAAAATGTGTTTTAACGCACAAAAATCAAGAGCGTTATGACACAGCTTTAGTGGTTATGATATGATTAGTCACGCGTCTCCCGCGAACGTCGGCGACTGTTGCTATGCGGAAGATTCGCTAATCTGGCACAACTTTGCAGATGGATTTCTCGCAATATAGCTAATATATCCGATTGCAGTTACTTTTAAAAACTTCGTAACAGTTCTGTCTACCTTTTATTTGCAGATTGTATGGAAAAATTTTTTCAAATAAAAAAGTTTCTCGCTTGCTCAAAAATTCATTGCATAAAATATAATTTTAATGATTTTTAAATGTTATATTAATAAAAAGAAACGTTTTTGGGATTTATTTTATCGCAGTCTTCAGCGCTTGTGTATTCTCATTAAAACAAAAAAAGATCTTTTGAATATGTTAAAAAGTTCCAAAGATATTAAAAGGTTAAGGTTAAAAGGCGCTTTTTCAAAATTCCTGCCTTTTTGCTATATTCTCCATTTTATAAAACTCGGAACCACTAAAAACAGTCGTAAATGCCCATTTCGTATGTACAATAACCTAATTAATGATTTGGTAAAGGTTTCATCTGGTTCTAAGCCGATTTTATTTTTTTTAAGAAGGGACCTACTTTTATTGTCTTTTTTACTCCGCTATTTGGGTTAAATTAAATAATGGTATTCATGACTCCTTAAAGATGTGATCAGTTAGAAATTTCAAACGCAAATTAAAATAAGAATATTTGCAAGATTTCTTCTTCCTGTTTTCTGCTTTCCAAAAATAGCTTAATACCTGACTTACTAATGGAAGGATAGAAATAAAATACTGGCCTTTACTTCGTCATCCTACTTACTTGTAAATGTGATAAAAATTGTCCGGACCTTGGTAATCTGAGGCATTATGATTTCTTATAATATACATACATATACGAACTTTTTTGTTTTTCTTTCTTTTTCTGGCAGTAAGTGATTGAAATTCTTAACTGTTTAGCTGGGCATATAATATTATAAGTATAACTATTGACATGCACGGTTGAAGGAATTGTGAAGGCGGAGAAGTGGCATAAGCAATAGAGCATAGATTCTATGAAAAATGCTGGTTTTTCTTTGCAGGTAGGTTACATTAAAGAGTAGCTACGTATATAGCTAAATATCGCCTATTTGTATAAGTTTGTAATTTCTTTTTTATTTCAATAAAAGACGATTATTATTATTATTATAAATTTTAAAACTTTAAAATATCCTCGAAAATAACAAATCAATTTCCATCATAGTTTACACTTCGAAACCACTTTCATTTTTGCAAGGAATATACTAAAAACTTTGATAATAACTTTTATAATAAAATTTATACTTAACTTTAAGACGTAAAACTGCTCTTCTGAAAACTACGAAAAATTTACATTAATTTTGCCATCTTTCCACAGATTTAATACCCTATAAACTTTTTAAGACTTAAACCAGAAGAAACCAGGAAAACGACTTCCGAATAAACAAAAACTGTACATTCGAAAACCTTATAAAATAAAACTCCTTTTAAGACCGGAGTAATGTTACCAACGGAATACCAGCAACGGTACCCTGCCGGGTGGTCACGAGTCGCGCACGATGTCGAAGCGGCGCTTATGAAAATTGATATTTTATTCAACACATGCAAAACTTCAGATGCATTATAACTTCCATTAGATGCATTTTTTCAACGCAAAAAATTCCTCTTTACTAAATTTGTTATGTTACGGCACAATTAAAAAAATTATGAAAAATTTTATCGGAAAAAAATTGTTTTAAATTTGATATAAGTCGTTTAAAAAGCAAAAAAACACCGTTGTTATGGTCGCAATTTGAAGATTTTCTTAGGGATGACAACTCAATTTTAAAAAACTATAATTTTTTTACTATGATGAAAGAATAGACCAAATTCGGTATTTTCGACATTTGAAGGGTAAAAAAACACCGTTGCTACGGGTAAAAAATTATGATTTTTTTAAGAATGATAATATAGTATCTATAAATACTTACTATATATATCGTTTGAAAAAGCCGACGTATTTTAAAAAACTAGAATTTTTTTAGTTTGATAAAAGAATAGACCAAATTCGGCATTTTCGACGTTTGAAGGGTAAAAAAACACCGTTGCTATGGGTAAAAAATTAAGATTTTTTTAAGAATGATAATAGAGTATCTATAGATACTTACTATATATGTCGTTTGAAAAAGCCGACGTATTTTAAAAAACTAGAATTTTTGTAGTTTGATAAAAGAATAGATCACATTCGGTATTTTCGACGTTTGAAGGGTAAAAAAACACCGTTGCTACGGGTAACAAATTAAGATTTTTTTAAGAATAATAAAAGAGTATTTATAGATACTTACTATATATGTCGTTTGAAAAAGCCGACGTATTTTAAAAAACTAGAATTTTTTAAGTCTGATAAAAGAATAGACCAAATTCGGTATTTTCGACATTTGAAGAGTAAAAAAACACCGTTGCTACGGGTAAAAAATTAAGATTTTTTTAAGAATGATAATAGAGTATCTATAGATACTTACTATATATGTCGTTTGAAAAAGCCGACGTATTTTAAAAAACTAGAATTTTTTTAGTTTGATAAAAGAATAGACCAAATTCGGTATTTTCGACATTTGAAGGGTAAAAAAACACCGTTGCTAGGGGTAAAAAATTAAGATTTTTTTAAGAATGATAATAGAGTATCTATAGATACTTACTTTGTATGTCTTTTGAAAACGCCGACGTATTTTAAAAAACTAAAATTTTTTAAGTCTGATAAAAGAATAGACCAAATTTGGTATTTTCGACATTTGAAGGGTAAAAAAACACCGTTGCTAGGGGTAAAAAATTAGGATTTTTTTAAGAATCATAATAGAGTATCTATAGATAGTTACTATATATGTCGTTTGAAAAAGCCGACGTATTTTAAAAAACTAGAATTTTTTTAGTCTGATAAAAGAATAGACCAAATTTGGTATTTTCGACAATTGAAGGGTAAAAAAACACCGTTGCTACGGGTAAAAAATTAAGATTTTTTTAAGAATGATAATAGAGTATCTATAAATACTTACTATATATGTCGTTTGAAAAAGCCGACGTATTTTAAAAAACTAGAATTTTTTTAGTCTGATAAAAGAATAGACCAAATTCGGCATTTTCGACGTTTGAAGGGTAAAAAAACACCGTTGCTAGGGGTAAAAAATTAAGATTTTTTTAAGAATGATAATAGAGTATCTATAGATACTTACTATATATGTTGTTTGAAAAAGCCGACGTATTTTAAAAAACTAGAATTTTTTTAGTCTGATAAAAGAATAGACCAAATTCGGCATTTTCGACGTTTGAAGGGTAAAAAAACACCGTTGCTAGGGGTAAAAAATTAAGATTTTTTTAAGAATGATAATAGAGTATCTATAGATACTTACTATATATGTCGTTTGAAAAAGCCGACGTATTTTAAAAAACTAGAATTTTTTTAGTCTGATAAAAGAATAGACCAAATTTGGCATTTTCGACGTTTGAAGGGTAAAAAAACACCGTTGCTAGGGGTAAAAAATTAAGATTTTTTTAAGAATCATAATAGAGTATCTATAGATAGTTACTACATATGTCGTTTGAAAAAGCCGACGTATTTTAAAAAACTAGAATTTTTTTAGTCTGATAAAAGAATAGACCAAATTTGGTATTTTCGACAATTGAAGGGTAAAAAAACACCGTTGCTACGAGTAAAAAATTAAGATTTTTTTAAGATTGATAATAGAGTATCTATAAATACTTACTATATATGTCGTTTGAAAAAGCCGACGTATTTTAAATGAGTCGCTAATAAAGTTCTTTCAGTTCCTTACTTGCCCAGTCAAATAATCAGCATGTTTAAAATTAAAATTAGAACTAAACACATTAGAAATATAATTCGAGCATTCTTCTTTTAATTTCTTAAATGACAAACAAGTTTAAAAGCTTCACAATAATAATGTCCACAATAACCATATGTGTATGTTCTATGTGTATTTTCTGATGCGATACGACTTTACAAAAAACAAATAAGTATTATAACTTTTTTTAGTTCTTTCTTTTAAGTAATATGCGTACTGCCGCTCTATAAATTTAACAATATTAGTTCTAAAATCATTATTTAGCTTTAAATTGTGTTATTGTGATCTCAAAAGAACCTTTACAATTATTACACTTATTATATAAAAATTTCCTTTTTTTGTACGAATTTGGCCTTAATTGGCTATAATTGAACCACTAGGTAATAGGATATTAGAAATATTTTCTTTTTATTAAATAAACTACCAAAAGTATCTGACATGTGTAATTCATTAAAAGAATTTGTAACAGAAGCAAATAGAAATTAAAATAAATAAAAATATGTTAAATTAATAATTACTAACTAAAAAATAGTAGAGTAAATAGTAAAACAAAGGAAAATAAAACAAATTTACGTAAATTAAAAACAAAAGTTATAATAAAGCGTTCGTTATAGAATAAACCCAATGAACACACGCGTCGGCATCCTTTAGTGTAACAACAAACGCATTGCCTTACCTTAAACATTACGCAATTGCATCAGCTGTCTCTTTTTCGCACACACGCCTGGAATAACTTATTAGCAGGATCTGAACGATCCGCGTGTTTGGCGTAAGCGTCTCAATCACAAAAAAACAATGTGGCCAAATTAAAATTCTGGACAACAAAATTTCTACTGCGTACACACTTAAGGAAGATTTAAAAAAGAACTTAAAACAGAAAATTTAATTTTATATTCAGAAAATTATACCTGGAGCAAAGGTGTTTTATACCTTTACGTGCCAAATCTAGCAAAATTAGTTCGTTCTTTCATCAGTGGAAATTCATTCTAGTTTTTCAAAATATGCTGTGTTGGCTTTTATGACATACAAAAGGTAGATATTAAATTATCAGTCCTAAAAAAACCTAATTTTCACTAACAGCAAAAGTGTTCCTTTACCCTCTTAAACAGCTTATAGAGTACTCAAATAACTATACATGTTGAATTAGAATTCCTAAAAATATTAATCCTATACGCAACGGTGTTTTTTTACCCTTCAAATGTCGAAAATACCGAATTTGGTCTATTCTTTTATCAGACTAAAAAAATTCTAGTTTTTTAAAATACGTCGGCTTTTTCAAACGACATATATAGTAACTATCTATAGATACTCTATTATGATTCTTAAAAAAATCTTAATTTTTTACCCTAGCAACGGTGTTTTTTTACCCTTCAAACGTCGAAAATGCCAAATTTGCTCTATTCTTTTATCAGACTAAAAAAATTCTAGTTTTTTAAAATAAGTCGGCTTTTTCAAACGACATATATAGTAAGTATCTATAGATACTCTATTATCATTCTTAAAAAAATCTTAATTTTTCACCCGTAGCAACGGTATTTTTTTACCCTTCAAACGTCGAAAATGCCAAATTTGGTCTATTCTTTTATCAGACTAAAAAAATTCTAGTTTTTTAAAATACGTCGGCTTTTTCAAACGACATATATAGTAACTATCTATAGATACTCTATTATGATTCTTAAAAAAATCTTAATTTTTTACCCCTAGCAACGGTGTTTTTTTACCCTTCAAACGTCGAAAATGCCAAATTTGGTCTATTCTTTTATCAGACTAAAAAAATTCTAGTTTTTTAAAATACGTCGGCTTTCTCAAACGACATATATAGTAAGTATCTATAGATACTCTATTATCATTCTTAAAAAAATCTTAATTTTTTACCCGTAGCAACGGTGTTTTTTTACCCTTCAAATGTCGAAAATACCGAATTTGGTCTATTCTTTTATCAAACTAAAAAAATTCTAGTTTTTTAAAATAAGTCGGCTTTTTTAAACGACATATATAGTAAGTATCTATAGATACTCTATTATCATTCTTAAAAAAATCTTAATTTTTTACCCCTAGCAACGGTGTTTTTTTACCCTTCAAATGTCGAAAATACCGAATTTGGTCTATTCTTTCATCATAGTAAAAAAATTATAGTTTTTTAAAATTGAGTTGTCATCCCTAAAAAAATCCTCAAATTGCGACCATAACAACGATGTTTTTTTGCTTTTTAAACGACTTATATCAAGTTTAAAACAATTTTTTTCCGATAAAATTTTTCATAATTTTTTTAATTGTGCCGTAACATAACAAATTTAGTAAAGAGGAATTTTTTGCGTTGAAAAAATGCATCTAATGGAAGTTATAATGCATCTAAAGTTTTGCATGTGTTGAATAAAATATCAATTTTCATAAGCGCCGCTTCGACATCGCGCGCGACTCGTGACCACCCGGCATCCGCCGTTGCTGGTATTCCGTTGCTAACATTACTCCGGTCCTTTTAAGGCTAAAAGGTCTTGCACTTTTTTTAAACACTGTAAATTCTGAGAAAAAGTAAACCGATAAAACCGTGGTGCTTTTATATAATTTTATTGACAACCCATATTGTTATAGGTTATTAATCTGAATTTTAATTTTTCCTTATAAATCGATAGTATATAGTATCTCACATTGAGCAAAATTAGATTTAAGTAAAATCTATATTAATGTGATGAATCCATAATTAGTTACCTATTTATTGTACCTGGATATTAAAAAGAAGAAAGAGCTAAGAGGGCGATAGATAAAATCTTAGCTTCTGAATATATGCACAAAATTATTATACTTCAACTAAATTCTTGTTATTAAGAATTTAGCAAATGAGAAAGTATTTTCCAATATTATTATTTATTTAAATACTGAATTTCTAAATCTGTATAAGCAATAGTTATCGAGTAAGTTGAAAAATGAATGTAGTATATTAATAACAAATAATATGTCGTCAGGATATTTATTTATATTTATAACTATCTTAACTAGCTTATTTATTTTCAAATTTGTCTATGTGCAGTAATATTAAAAATATAAATTTAATAGCTTTTTATAAATCTATCAATAAAATTTTGTTACACAACATTAAAAAGAAAATATTACCAATGCTTTCTGTTTAGAATCCTATAGAGAAATATCCTATAAAACCGAATCGATCATTAGTTGAATCCCTAACGTATTTCTCTTGTATGGGTTTCAAAGCCGAGCAAAATAAATTGGTTTTCTCGATATAATAAATAGGTTGGTAAATAACTGAAACATGGGGTTTTTGTTATAAGATTCCATTAAAAAAATACAATGCTTTAATTATTAGGTTATTACTACCGTACTCTATTAGTGTATAGAACTCTTTCGCAATTTTAAAAATATAGTAAATAGGCATGTTTAAATTAAAATTCAGTCCATGTGACAAAAACTTTTATTCACCATTTAGGTAAATCTACCGAATTTTAATTTATTTCCACCACTGCAGTAAAAGCTGATTTTCGTTTTATTTTTGGAAAAAAAGGAATATGCTAGCAAAACCAACTTCTGGTAATTTGATATATATTAATATATAGTCAATATAAGAGCCTAAGACTTTGTAAGCTTTTTATTTTTGAAATTAGAAAAAATATTTATTCTTTTCTAGCTACTTTATAAACATGTATAACATTAAAATATGGTTCTTTAAAATAATAGAAATATAGGTCAACTATTTAAAACATTTAGATACACTTTTTGATTAATTAGAGCTAAAACCATATTGGTATTATTAATTTTATTAAAGAGCCTTTTTCAAAATATACAATAAATCTCTGCCCAAAATCTTGTGACCCTTTATAAGTTTTCGTGCCATATTCTTTAAGGGAGTGTTCTGAACCTAGCTTAAAAAGAGATTATCAAAATAAACCCTCAAAGGGCTGGTCTTTAATTAATTAAGAGTTAAAAGGAAATAGGCAGAAAATGAGGTAACTATGATACTTTTTCATCAGGTTAATTAAATAACGGGGGTAAAAATATGAGACAAAGCTAAAAGAAAAGCACGCAACTGATTAGTTTTTTGGTTAAAATGGACGAATCTTCAGCAAAAGACAAATGTTATTTTATATATAGTTTTTTGATAATTTGCTATGATTAACTATATAGTATACAGGGTGTCCAAGATAAGAATCCTAAGCATGGGGATCTCGGTACCTGTTGGAGATACAGCTTCGGTTAAGTTAGGAAAAAGTTGTGCACTTTGAAGCGTATTTACATGCCGTTGAGAAACTTCAAAAATTTCCACGACCTGCTGAGATATTTGGAAAAAACGGAAATTTGCCAATATCGATTTTATTTTTTCCTGGCTTTATTTTAAAAGATATCAAAAAACTATTGACACTTTCTCATTGACACTTTTGAAGTAGTACGTGATGGCGCTTTTAAATTTTATATCCGACGTTTCGTTTCCGAGAAACCACCATCAACTTTATTTTTTTATATGGCGCGAAAAGAAAGTACACCCTGTATCTGATTCCATTTTTTATTACAAATTCAACGATGTATCACATGTCACATTTTTTTTGTTAGTTAAAACGAAAAATACAATTTTTCTTTTTTTTTTATTTTATTATTAAGTAGGCTTTGGAAACAAATGCTTTGACACTTTGACGTAAATACCTTTTACCCTGTCACATATTTTTTATTAAATATTAATTGCCGTTGTTGTTACCGTAATTGTCGAGGTGTTGTTTGTTGAGTAATTATTGTTATTATTATTTACTGTTGTCGTTATTATTGCTAAAATTGTGTTATTATCTTCAAATATGCCTAGTGGTAATTATAGTCATGAAGAGAAGTTTGACATGCTGTCGTGCTACATTTTGTGCTACAAAAATACTGTAAATAGAGCAGCAATGTATCTTAATAAATTTCCAGATAGAAAGCAACCATGTAAATCCATTTTCTTAGAGTTGGCTCGAAATTTAAAAGAATATGGTTCGTTTAAAAAGCCGGTTTTATCTCGAAAAAAGGAATCTCTTGAAGAAACTCAAAATAATGTTTTACAAGCACTTATTGAAAACCCCGAGATATCAACCAGGCAAATTGAAAAAAATGTAGGAGTGGCCAAATCTACAGCTCAGTTTATTTTACGTAAAAACAGATATCACCCCTACAAATTTAGAATTTGCCAAGGACTTAAACCTGGGGATTTCGAACGACGTCGGCATTTTTGTGAGTGGTATACACGTGCCTGTGAAGAGGATTTTAATTTTCCATCAAAAATAATAT
This sequence comes from Anthonomus grandis grandis, assembly GCF_022605725.1. Lineage (NCBI taxonomy): Eukaryota > Metazoa > Arthropoda > Insecta > Coleoptera > Curculionidae > Anthonomus > Anthonomus grandis. The sequence continues at coordinate 41,449,765 of NC_065548.1, forward strand.
GGTCCGACGAAAGTATGGTCACTAATAATGGTATCTTTAACCACCGCAATAGTCATTACTGGGTCCAACAAAATCCGCGTGTTAAGAAAATATCTAGACATCAACAACGTTTTGGGTTTAATATGTGGTGTGGAATTTTAGGAACCAAAATACTAGGTCCATTTATTTACCATTATTCATTAACAGCAGAACGTAATCTTAATTTATTGCAAAATGATTTAGAAGACTGCTTAGATGATTTACCTCTAGCACAAGTCAATAGCTGTTGGTTTCAACAAGACGGGGCTTCTGCACATAATTCTGGGCAAGTTCGACAGTACCTTTCGCAGCGTTTTCCTGAAAAGTGGATTGGAACCTCCAGTGAAGTATCTTGGCCAGCGCGATCCCCGGACTTAACCCCTTTGGACTTCTTCCTTTGGGGATTTATTAAAAACCGAGTCTATCAACAATCTTTTAGAACTGAGCAGGAGTTACGAGAATGTGTGACGGCCGCTTTTCAAAGTATTACGCCAGAGATATTGCGTGATGTTTTAACTGCTACTGTAAGAAGATCATACTTATGTCTTGAAAATAACGGAAACCTGTTTGAACACCTGTTTTAAATTAAATTTATAAAATGCGTTAATTTATTTGCTTTTTTCGTTATTTTTAAAATATATTCATTATTTGTTGCATATCGTTAGAAAAATCATAAAACATTTGTCTATTACTGGTTACATTTTTTTATTTATAAGTAGTACAATGTACAATGCAAATCAATGCTTCATTTAGCTTCATCACTCTCTAAATAGATATTAAGAAAAATGGACAGGCTCGGTAACAGGTATTTACATACATCAAAGCATTTGTTTCCAAAGCTTACTTAAAAAATATGCTAAAAAAATAGAAAATTTGCATTTTTCCTTTCAACTAACAAAAAAATGTGACATGTGATACATCATTGAATTTGTAATAAAAAATGGAATCAGATACAGGATGTACTTTCTTTTCGCGCTATATAAAAAAATAAAGTTGATGATTGTTTCTCAAAAACGAAACGTCGGATATAAAATTTAAAAGCCCCATCACGTACTACATCAAAAGTGTCAATAAGAAAGTGTCAATAATTTTTTGATATCTTTTAAAATAAAGCCAGGAAAAAATAAAATCGATATTGGCAAATTTCCGTTTTTTCTAAGTATCTCAGCAGGCCATGGAAATTTTTGAATTTCTCAACGGCATGTAAATACGCTTCAAAGTGCACAACTTTTTCCTAATTTAACCGAAGCTGTATCTCCAACAGGTACCGAGATCCCCATGCTTAGGATCCTTATCTTGGACACCCTGTATTAGTATGCGCCAGGAATGGTAAATATAATACTAAAAAAAAGCGGAGACGCGTTTGATTCATAAAGGTATGTACATTGTTAATAATATTATTTTATATCAGTCGTATTTCTTTTCAATTTTTTTCTTTTAAAACTTCATTATCTTTAATTTTTAACTACTGCACTACTTCATCCTTATGAATTATTCTTGTCGTTATATTTTGCCAGTCTATTTTTAACTCTATAGCCATGTCAAAATATATTCGTTTTACTTTTTTTCGTGCATCGCGGCAGCAACGTTCATTTCTTCTTTAGACCGGAATTATTTTAACATCAGGATAAAATAAAAAAAAAGGAATTCATCTGTAAAGAGTACGAGTAGTCTATAAGACCTGTTGCTGCTTTTAAAAATTAACATGACGTTGATACCAAATTAATCTTGTAGTACGATTGTCTATAGTTAACCGGAATAATGTTGGTATTCCGGTATGAAGTTCTCTTCCACGTCAACGTTTTCTCTTCAATTGAAACGAATAACATACGCGAACAAAATATTAAAATAGGTTCCATTAAAGAGGGATTTTGTTAAACTTTCAATACTACAAAATGGCCTTAAGAAGCGTTAAATGTTCCTTTAGTTTGTGCCAGTAGTCAAGCATTTAAATTCCTCTTAGTTTTTCTTTTAGGTGTATATGTCGCCCCTCAAAAAGCAAATATAGCAGTGCATTTGCTTCTAGAATTTCGATAAAATGTATAAGTAGCAAAAAACGGGATATGTGCCCTATGCTGTACCCAAGTAGTGTGCGATACATTTTTATTAGCATTAATGTACTTTCAAAATCAAAGAGCCTTTATTAAATTTTTTTGAGAATTTTTTGTATTTTATAGCACGCTTTAATAACGGGAATGCACAAGTATATTCTAATCATTGACAGACATATTTACCTATTTATATACAATATTTACCTATAAATAATATAAAAAATACAAATCAAATCAAAACAAAATTTATTATTATTCTGTCATAATGAAAATGATTTACACAAGCCAAATTGAAAATAAATCGACTATACTATAACCGATTAAAATAGTAGTTACCTATTAAAATAATGAGTAAGAAAGCTATCTAAAAATAAAAACGGTTCCTAATTAATATTAAGAATCGTTTTTAGCATAGCTTTACTAATATGTTGATTTTTAAAAAAACTTAACTGAAAGACAAATGTCAACATAAAATAAAAATTAACTCCTAAAAAAAAAGATATTATAAAAGCATTCATTCTAATCCATTCTGAGTGCTGAGCTCTCTTAGCCTTTATAAATCATAAATAATAAGTCAATAATTATTACAGAAACTCGACTGTTTCAAAACACAAAATAATTTCAAAATGTTTAGCATTTTTGTCGAAAATCTTTGACAGTTTTTTTTTTTTGTTTTTTTTTTTCATGACCATCTAAGTTTAAAGATTTCTTATTTTTATCCTTCAAGTATTTATAGATTATTAACTAAATAGTACTTCTACTATTGGATTTAACAATGTCAAAGTCATGATGAAGAGACCAAAAATTATCTTCTAAATCTGTATTATGTCCAGATTTTTCCAAGAAGTACAATTTCTCATGAACAGTATCTACTAAAACTGATAATTGAGTTGAAGGATAGTTTTATCTTGTTATATCGTCATTTGTCAAGTGAATAAATATATGATATCCTAATACTTCATTTCAATATAAATGATTGTGGCATGTTTTTAGATATAACCAGAGACCAGGTGTAGTATAGTTATCTTCTCGAAAAAGATCATCTTCATCAGAAATTATATCAATATTAGCAGAAGTCTAAATAATGAGGTCCAAACTATTATCAGTTCAATTACCAAAGAAGTTATTAAAATATTTTTGTAAAAACTCATTAAAATTACAAACTGATTTACAGAAATCATCTTCACAATTTAAGCTTTTTGAAATTGGAGAACTAATATTATTTATACTCACAGTTTTTGATAACCAAACTATAACAGTTTGGATTAGAGTTTGTAATTTCATATTGCCTAATTTGCTTAAACAAATTTTTATGGGATCTTGGTTTATATTTCTGAGATTTTGACAGCAGCTTTTAACGTAATTTACCATTCCTGAATAAATTGACATCTATTATTTATTTATCCCTCTGCATTATTAATTTTCCACTTAATTTAGGTAAAATGTCTAACCATAATTTGCAGTGAGGGGAATCAAGTGACAAAGCACAAAGATATTATTTGCCATCACTATTATTATATTGTGAAAAATTATTAAGTGAATCAAACAAATTATCAATTAAATGGCAAAACTCAGCAGTGTAAATAGCCTCAGCTTTTAAATGTCTTGGGGAACAGAAGGTTTTTATGGCAGCTGCCACTAAGTGGCAAGTTGTTGAGATGCAACACTAACTTTCATTGCTAAAAAAGTGCTACTAAAATTAAAACGTCAGGTTAAATCAATGACACATTTTTTGAAAGAGATGTTCATGTTTGGAGGCAAAACAGCATGCTTTGTACAAGTAAAAAGTGTATAAAATCATACAATTTTTTAAACAAAGGAGCACAATGCTTTCAAAAAGCGGATCAATACATTATTCGTATAATTCTTTTTTGAATAACAAATATTCTTTTTGTTGACTCGGAATGAGATCTCCATATGAAATTAATATGTTAATGCAAACCAGGGTATAGCATCATGCCATGGTCTACGAGTATTATCAACATTATTAAAATTTGTTGAGGAGATGATAAGAACAAATTCTATAGCTCCGAGTTTTACTAAAACTTACATTGCATATCTCTATTCATCTTTTTTTTTGTTATGGAGTTTAAAAAATCTTTTATTATTATGTTTATCACACTTTTGACTGTGGAAAAGAGATTGAGATGCCAAACATTTTATAATATGTATTTATGATGACAAAGTAAAAAATTATATATTTGAGAGGTGAAACATCTTGATTGAAACCAAATCAAATGATTTTATTAAAAACTAAAAATTAGCAATACAAAAAAGATAACAGTAATGAATAAAATCAAATTTTCTTACCGAAATTACTTCTGATCTTAAAAGAGATACTTTTAGAAAAAAATAATTAATTTAAAATAGCATACTTAAAACAAACCGAACCCACGCTTATAGCATACAATTAGCCTGTCCAAGCGAGGGGTGGTTAAAACCAAAAGTTGACAAAAACCAAAATTGGCTTAACCAATTTTAACGAGCTTGCTTTTGTTTTCAAGAATAATTATCAGACTTTTATTTGGTATAATTACTTGACCGACTTAGTTGTTTTGTTGAGCGCTAGAGGGCGGTTTGTGTCATTTTGGACTTTTCCAGCGATGTTCTGGGAAATATTAAATACAACGATGTAATTTTTTTTCATTTGGGCTAAAAGAGCATGAAAAAACATAAAAACTGGCGCAAACCGCAACTCGATATCTTATTTTATTCCGAAATTAATAATTAAAATGTTTTTGAACAATAAAAATAAAACTCCAGAACTCAAATTTTCGTAATACATAAATTGTTTTATATTTTTAATGGTGTCCTAGATGCTCAAACTGTTTTCCTTCATTTTCAATACAAAGTCGAAGTCGTTCTGTTGTTGACAGAACCGCTATCTGGATTTCTGCTGTGGATAAGTAATTTATTGCATTGCGTATTCGGTCCTGCATGTCGTTCTGTATTGTGGGTGGAGTGGCAAAAACTAAATCTTTAATCCTTCCCCACAGATAAAAATCTAGGACAGTCAGATCTGGGGATCGAGCAGGCCAAGGAAATATACTTCCTCTTCCTTTCCACAAACGATACTGCCTGGTTAAGTATTGACGAACTTGAACTGTAAAATGTGCAGGGCAACCATCATTCTGGAAAATTATTTGCTCTCTTGTTTCCAAATCGACGTGTTAAGTCTCGCGGATTCAACTGGGATTTTCTTCTGCCCAATAATGCAGATTATGGAGGTTTAAACCACCATCACTGCTAAATGATGCCTTGTCCATCCATAATATCTTCGAGGTAAATCAGGTATCTTCTGTAACCATGTTCAACAGCCAATGACAGAAATTAAGTCTGTTATCAAAGTCTTTTTCGAGAAGCGCTTGGTGCAGAACCACGTGATATGGATGAAGTCTAAGTAAAAAACAATAAATATAAGATATTAGGATGCTTATTAGTGTTGTAACAAATAAAAATAGGTACCTGTGCTCTTTCAGAATATTTTCTACTGTACCGAGGGACATTTCCAATTCTCTAGAAATATTTCGGATGCTTATGTGGGGGTTTATTTCAATATATGCCAAAATATTTATAAGTTTGCCTCTACGCGCCCTCGCCTTCCTCTTCGATGAATATTGCCGCGAATAATTAGTATTTCATTATTTCTCAGTATTTCTTAGCCTGGTAGCTAAACCGGTAAAGACTCAAGTTGCGGTTTGCGCCAGTTTTTATGTTTTTTCATGCTCTTTTAGCCTAAATGAAAAAAATTACACCGTTGTATTTAATATTTGCCAGAAAATCGCTGAAAAAGTCCAAAATAACACAAACCGCCCTCTAGCGCTTAACAAAACAACTAAAACGGCTAAGTAATTATACCACATAAAAGCCTGATAATTATTCTTGAAAACAAAAGCAAGCTCGTTAAAATTGGTTAGGCCAATCAAAAATTATAAAAAAATTTATATACAGGGTGAGTTTTTTAAAGTGTTACAATGCGATATGTCAAACACGGCTGCAAATTTTTTTTTGACATTTTGGTAACATTTCAAGTATACCGGGGGGCACTTTTTCTGATATTTTTGACATTTGTCCCTTCACCCCCCTAAGAGGGGGAGAGGGTCACTTCCTTATTTTAAATGGAATGACGTGTTTTTTATTCTTAAATACGAATCTACATAAAATATGAAGTCTGTTTACAAAAAATTTTTAAAATTGCTCTGCTGGTTACGGAATTATGATCAAAAATGTTTTGATTAAATTTAAAAATAATTCGAATATTTTACCATAATAACAGCCGGTTGCCATGGAAATCCTACTGTTTATTTTACTAGTATGGATGGAAATGAAAATCCTAGTAACAGTAGGATTTCCATGGCAACATAACAAGCAGTGTCACATAAAAATTTTGACGTGTTATTAACAAGTAAATTGTGTTTAAAAAGAAAAAAATGGAAGCGAATTTCAGTGTAGAAGTAGATATGTTGTTAATTTTGGGGGAGTGCAGAAAAAATTATAGGGAGGCTGCAGTAGTGTGGGCCGAGAGGTTTCCGGCTATTCCAAAATCTCATATGGCCTTTAAGAGACTGGAGACCAGAAGTCGTATGACTGGTAGTCTAAAAAGTAAACGACAAAATCGGATTAAAACGCAAACAGATGAAAATAAGGCAGTTGCTGTATTAGGAGCAGTAGCTATTGATCCTCAAATTAGTACCAGGCGGCTTGCTTTAGATGCTGGAATTAGTCAATCATCAATTATAACAATTCTGCACCGGTACAAGTTTCATCCTTACCACATTACACTTCATCAAGAGCTTTACGGACATGATTTTGAGAATCGCATTAATTTTTGCACTTGGATTTCAACAAAAATGCGTGAAAATAACCATTTTTTGAGAAACGTTATTTTTTCTGATGAGGCTTCTTTTAATAATTGCGGGCAGGTAAGATTTAACTTATTTAAATTAGAACATATTCAAGTTTTGGTTGTTTGTTTTTCTAAAAGGTAAACAGGCACAATATGCATTACTGGGCAGCAAATAATCCTCACTGGATGAGAACTGTACCAAATCAACATCCCTGGTCTGTGAACGTATGGTGTGGTATTTTCGAGGATAGAGTTATTGGTCCGCATTTTTTCCAAGGTCATTTAAATGGACAGGTCTACACAGATTTTTTAAGGAAATCAGTTACCTCGTCTACTAAACCAAAATTTAAATCCTAACGTATGGTTTCAGCAGGACGGAGCTCCACCCCATTATGACATACAGGCCCGTACTTATTTAAATGAGATTTTTGAAAACAGGTGGATTGGTCGAGGTGGTCCTGTCAACTGGCCTGCTCGTTCGCCAGATTTGACCCCCTTGACTTTTTTTTATGGGGATTTATAAAAGACAAAGTAATGGCTAGTGCACCTACAACTCCAGAGGACATGAAGAACAGGATTCGTTTTGCTTGTTCATTAGTGACACCAGCAATGTTACAGCGGGTACGAAACTCATGTCAAGAAAGGATAAGAAAGTGTTTGGAAGTCGAAGGCGGTCACTTCGAACAGCTCCTTAGGCATAATACATAGACGATAAATAGTTAAAAAGTAGGAAATAATTTGTTTTTATTGTAGTAGAATATTCGAATTATTTTTAAAATTAATCAAAACATTTTTGATCATAATTCCGTAACCAGCAGAGCAATTTTAAAAATTTTTTGTAAACAGACTTCATATTTTATGTAGATTCGTATTTCAGAATAAAAAACACGTCATTCCATTTAAAATAAGGAAGTGACCCTCCCCCCCTCTTAGGGGGGTGAAGGGACAAATGTCAAAAATATCACAAAAAGTGCCCCCCGGTATACTTGAAATGTCACCAAAATGTCAAAAAAAATTTGCAGCTGTGTTTGACATATCGCATTGTAACACTTTAAAAAACTCACCCTGTATAAGTATTCAGCCCTTCCCCCACCCATTATTTAATAGATAAAAAAAAAGTTTGAAATAAAAAATGTTTAGAATTTATAACTTCAAAATGGCATCATTCTTCTCTAGAAGTCACTTTGAATATTTTCAATAAAACCAATTTTTTCTATTTCAATGTTGTATTACGCCCCCTAGCGGGCATGGTTTAAACTTGTAAATAATTTCCAGCAATTTCTTTTTGCCGCTTTTATCAGAAATATTTTTTTCCCTACGCTGTGCGATGAGTAGTTACTCAGATATGGCCGGCGACCTCTCTTAGTTGTACACCCGGTACATAATACAGCGCCACAGAATATACATGTAAACCAATAAGCAATCGACCACAATATTAAAACATTCCATCTAAGCGATAGCCTTAATCGTGACGTATTTTCGTCACGACGTTGGCTCATACCAGACTAAGGTTTGGATAAGCTAAATAAAAAATAAACTCAAATGATACGACAATGATGTTCCATCAGTTAATATCAACAACGTCATCTCTATTAGCTGTCTGTCAATTTTGCCCAACAAGATGGCCGACATACGAATCCGATCTCTACCAACCAGCTTCATACTTGTGATTGGAAGCCAATACCGGTTCCAGTTTAAAAATAAGCTTTAGGATGATGCGGTAAAGAAACAGGTATTTTTCCCTTTCTCCACAAAGCCTATGGGAGGCAACAGTGTCGCGGGCTATACAAGGTGATACTGGAAAATCACCTTTGACCTTGATTAAGAGACCGTGAAAAGGATTAGAAAAGTCCGCGGGCTGGCTTACTATACAAGGTGGTGCTCTTGATCTGGTATTTTCTCTAACACCTCACCATACAGACTACCCTTATGAAACAGTTCCGCCTAGACCGCTTTTCATCCTTTTCCTAACAAATGCTTTTTTCATTAGATCCGGATTCCTTCCGCACTTGTTAAAAATCTTGAATAGTATCCATGCGCAAGCGCCTAAGGTTTCGATTGGTGTTTCTACCTGGATACCCGAATTTACCAATTGCTTCCGATAAATAGTGTATTTTACCGTTCGACTAAATTCTACATGATTCTTTCCGATTGTTGGACCTACCTTAGACACCGCTGTCTGTCCGTAGAACCTTGCTACTTCGTTGACACACTTCTCGATACTTCCCTCGTTTGTTAGTCAGGTAAACCGTATAAAAGAACTTTGCAATGAAGATGAAGAGCAATAGAGAAACTGTATTTTTAATCTAACAATATGAGTTTTATTTCGATGAGCCCTTGGAATCACTTTCTCCATTGTTTTAAAGCTAGGTACTTGAATGCACGTGGGCCCTCAGCCACATAAATCCTGAAGGTGCCGTTCGAGAAAACGTTCCGAAAATAAAACCGATTAATACCAGAAAAAACTAGCTCTGTGGGGGTAAGAACAATGATTATGAAGAATTATTAAATATATGTGAGGTATAAAATGAGGGAAAAATGAACGTACCATAGGTCGCTAATTCCATTCTTCTATATATACATATAGCTGTGCTGCCCGTCACTCCCATTACCGGCCGACATTCTTGCGGTACTTTTGGCAAAGTTTTACGGGATTGATTATTAAGGTTAAGTACTAGTGAATTATATACCGAAATATGCAAAAATCCTTGTCATGCATAAAGTCGTTCATTTTTTTAGTACTTGTCCACACTCACACACATGTACCTGTTGTACTTGTACAACCTGATGTACTTGTCTATACTTTTAGGAGGGGAATGAGAAATTTCGGTGTTAGTGGGTAGACATACTTTTAAATATAGGGGTTATTTAAAATTTACTTAAAGAATGAAGACCAATATAAGCATTCGAATAATTAATTTAAATAATGTCAATGCTATTATTGAACAAACATCATCATCTTAGGATGCAAACTTTCCAGAAGAAAACATGTGTATATATAAAAAAGTACCCCAAAATTGACTTTGTTAACTTAATCAGCTCAAATTATCAAGCCGTACACACTGATTTCTCGATATATGACCATAGTAGGTGAATATTATTTATGTATATGAAGAAAAAAGTTCCTATATTTATATACTGATCATAATGTAACATACAATGATTATATTGCACTAACCTAAATTGAAGAACCTAAATTTCAATACGAAATACATTTTAAAATTATTTTAAATGCATTTAGCTGTTAAAATATTATATCTCTAAGACAATAATATAAAAACATAGTCATAAAATATTTAGGTCCCCTTATCCTACTTATTTTTTGCTAAAATTATTTCAATTGAATTAAAAACCATAAAAGCCGCACATTTGTCTCCGGAATATTAAAACTAATGGACCTTTGGGCACCAAAAATACAAAACTGGGTTTAAAAATGTTTCTCGAATAGGAGTAAAATGGCCTCATATATCATTTCATTTATTGGAAATTTGACATTACAAATGTAGGAAATACGATAAAGCCAAACAATTTTATATTGAATAATTATAGGCGCTACTCGAAATAGTAAATATGTGCGTAATTTATATATACGTATCTGTATCTATAGACAGGGTGAGCTATTAGCGATGTATGTATTTACTCAGAAACATTAAAAAGATGCATGTTTTAAAATTTAGCTTAAAATGATTCTAAATTTACAAAGACAGAATGTTAATATATCTCTTTTGTCTTAAAGAGAAAAAATGATTAATCAGTCACCACCAATTACTTTCATACATCATTAATTGTAACAACATGCAAAATTAGTAGTGTTATATGGCCGAAGAATAATGGTTTAGCCTTAGAAACGCAGATTTACTAGAATTCATAATGATAATAAATTTGGCCGGGTGTTGAGTAACACATCAATGTTCATATACTTCGCTATGACAACGCGCTCGACTTCGTGGTGAGGTCTGTGGAGACCGGTTGCATCCGAAATGTTAAATGAAATGAAGATACGTAACATAATAATCCATCTTATGTTTTTAAATTGACCTATGGTAATTATTGATATTATTTCCTAACTTTACAAATTATCTATAATAAATAATTAAAAAATAGAAAATAATAAATTTTTTGTTTGTGTTGACAGAAGGCAGAAATATTTGAGTTTAATAAGAAATTCTATTGATTATTTTACCAGGTTGTCTTTTAGATATTTTGCTGTCTGTCCTACGAAATATTTGCTTCTCATAAATTTTTATGATCTGGTTCCATTTAAATTACCATAATAAGATCAAGAGCAATTTAAAAACGTATAATAATTCCTTGTAGTATAATATGTTTATTGAACTATTAACAATTAAATATTTACACTTATTATTAATTAGAATTTATTTAATTAAATTTAATTTTTATACCCCATTCTTATAATAAACATATAAATTCTTAAATTTGATTGGGACTTTTTTAACAAAATAGTAAAAATATCAAACATTGACCAAAAATGCTGCATCCTAGTTCAGTAAAATTTCATGTATATCTGTTGTGTATTTTTTCCTTTATTTTGTAGTTCTTAAACTTATAGTTCCCACATATTTTTCTTATATATACCTATAAAGGATTAGTAGTCTCCCACATACTTAGAGTGTTCACACAGTATAAACATATCTAAACTATTGTCCAAGTCCATTCAATATTAATCATAAAACAGTTTTACCAATAACTAAAACTCTTTATTTCATTCTCGACTTGTGTTCGCTAATGATATTAACATCTTTAAGAGAAGATTGAGACTCAAGTTTTATATACTGCGTTGTGATTTGAGTGTGACAGCAAAGGTTCCAACCATAAGACTTGATCGTTCTATCATGTTGTCCTCTTTGTTTGAAGCATATTGTCAAACGAAGATAATTCATTAAAAAACATTTTAAATTTTATTTTATTAATATAAAAATCACTTAAAAATATTCGTTCGGTATACCAGGTCATTTACCAACAAATTGTGTAAGTAACAATTTCCTGATTGCATGATGAAATAACCAAGTCATTTCCATCGTAAAAAGATTGCAAAAGTACTTTGTCGACAGAACGATGGTTTGGAAAAAACCGGAAATTGTGCTGACAATGAAAATTAACACCAGGGTACGACGAACGAAATTTGGCAGAGTTACGACCGGGTCTCGGGCAAGAAGAGGTAACCGAAAGCAGTGCGGAAAAGCTTTGTGAAATGTTTGCTCCAAGAATAATAATAATGTAAGTACAACATTTTATCATATCGAAGAAGATCACAATTATTGTCACTTTATTAAGTTACGTAACATTACTTTCACTTTAATTATAGAACTCGCTACATATTCCCATGTACTTAAATTATTAATCCTGTTATGTCGATCTTAGTTTATCTCTTGTCAAATTAGCTCTTTTATTTGGGTAACTTCACTTAATTCGTTATATTTATATTTTGCTGTCAATACAAGGTATTTAGTAAACTATATATTTTGTTTCAATGCTAAAGCGTACCTTAAGGTCCCAGTTACATACAATGTATGTAACCGTCACACGGCCTGGTCCTAGACCGGGCCAACCCCCGGTGTGACAATATTTTAAAAACTTATTCTTGCTAGCTTATTCTTTCAAATATGGTTTGCTGAATCTTTCATTTTGCTCTTTGAATTATTATCTAGGAAATCCTGAGAAATTGTGTGGAGAGTGTTGTGTTGCCTTAAGGATAATGGATATTTATTAATCTACTTGAAAAATCGCTTAAATTGTGGTGTTTGCAGTATAGTGAAAAATACCATTTAGAGGGCTAATTATAGACCATGCTAAATGGAATATATTTTATATTGTTTTCTTCATATAGAGCACGGATTTCCACAAAAAAATTTGCTTTAAAGTATGAACATACGTCCTAAGCCAAAATAAAACAGTTTGTATGGCTTTTGAAGTAAGAGCTATTTCAGAGAGTAAGCAAGACATGACAAAATTCTTAGGGGCGTGTCTAGATCCAGTGCTGCGGTTTAATAAACATGCTGACTACTCACGATGTTGTTGTGGTATATTTTTGTGTGCGTTCTCTTTGTCTGTTGGTCGGTATACTACAAACACTTATTACCATCACTACACCACTAGGTGGGGTTGTGATTTTAAAACCGACTCTTGAGATTGCAGAGGAGTCGTTTGTCCATAAACTATTTCTGTCCACTCTTTTACAACAAGTTACCTGAACATCTAAGGAGCTTGTCAGAATAAGGTTATAGCAATGCCATAAAAAAAGTCTTGCTAAAAATGCTTTCTACAGCATTGAGGAGTTTTGTACTACAATTTTGCACACTATTACTAGAATTTTATTAAGAGATTTTAATTTTGTAAGGATTATTTACTTAAAATCGAATGTTTTTCTTATTAATAAGTAATATGTAGGTTATGAAGTTTAATTTGTTATTTATGATTGTATATTAAATAAAATTTCATTTTATTTGTTCTTTCATATTTTTGTTGCTAGTTTTGTTGTCATTCTAGATAGAAGATATTATCTATAGATATGTATATCTATATATATATAGATAATATCTTCTATTCTTCTAATATCTTTGCCAGCTTCGTCATGTTGATAATTCACCTAAGAGATACAGTGAGTGGTGCAGTAATATAATTGTTTTGGTGTATCTCCACAATCTTAAATTTAATCAATGTAAGATAAAAATGTTAGTTCCTTTAAGGAAAAGTCTCCAATGTTAGTGCTAGTTAGTTTCAATCTGTTAACCCTGTTAAATAGAAAAAAAATAATAATAAAAATTAATAATTATGATTAATAGCAATTTAATACTTTATCCAATACTTTAATACTTTAATAATTTTACTTTAATACTTTATCTTATTTACCTGGATTAAAGGAAATTTGAATGGACGGATGGGTTGGGTTGGGTTGGGAAAGGAAAAGGAAAAGGAAAAAGGGAGAGTAAAGGTATGGGAAATGAGGATTAGAAAATGGGTACAAGGGAACCAATGAAAGGAGGGAGACTTACTATAGACTATAGCCTATAGAGACAGCTCAGGGGATCTTCTCAAAGCGGAGCCGACTAGCACTAACCACTTTGGTAGAGTGGCGTGGATTCCACAAGAGTTCAATAAAATATAAGCGCCACCCGTTTTATCCCAGATGGATAAGAAAATCTCGATGACCAAGAAAACAGGAAATTACTAAAAGCACTATACCTATAAACCTGAAATAAAATCTCACAAGGAAGGACAAACAGGAAGATTTATAAATACAATTAATTATATTGACCCTTAATATAATGTACGAGTGTTATGGTGTAATTAATAAATCAACAATAAAATAAATATTAACCCTTTACTTTGGCTATTAAATTACAGCTTCAGTGTGAAAGCACCTTAAAACTCATGGACTCACACCAAAAGAGGTCTTGTCGACTTTCTCCGATATCTCCGATTTTGCAATATTTTAAAATTTGAGCATAAAGAGTACTTTGAAAAGAATAGATTAAGAGAAAAAAATTTGCGGATCATTTACATAGGACGCTAAAAAATTATATTAAATTATGTCAAAAAATAGGTCTACTCTACTCTATTTGATGATCAAAACTCGTTTGTATTGATAATTACATTGTCAAACTTTTGACATATGATCTCGCAGTTGCCAAATTGTGTATATATGTAATAAGCAATAAGCACATCTAAAAAGCATATCTTATATAAGAGAAAACATGAAAGACATCTAAATCTATCTGCCAAAATGATTGCAGTGTTTTTACACCATAATAGTGAATGGGTTTTACTTTTACACACATTTGTACACAAGCAAAAAATTCATTCCCTTATGCAAAGGTTCGTAGCCTCCATATGCTCAACATCCTAACTTAAAACAATTTATCCCAACCCAACCCAACCCAACCCAACCCAACCCAACCCAACCCAACCCAACCCAACCCAACCCAACCCAACCCAACCCAACCCAACCCAACCCAACCCAACCCAACCCAACCCAACCCAACCCAACCCAACCCAACCCATCCCATCCCATCCCATCCCATCCCATCCCATCCCATCCCATCCCATCCCATCCCAACCCAACCCATCTCATCTCATCTCATCTCATCCGAACCCAACACCGAGGCACACCCAATTCAACCGAGCCCCGAACCCTAAAAACATTCATATAGAAATAAACAATTCTTTAATCAAAGAACATGTATGGCAACGCTGTCACCTCGTGGCGTTACGTCAAATGTCAATAAAAAAGAATAATGAAGGAAGGTGGAAGGGAATTTTGTTTTTGATATTTATATGAAAAATAAATTTTCTTTAGACTTAATAATTTTAAATAGGATATGCCTATATTTCATATTATTTTTAATTAAGATCGAAATCTAAAAAGTACCAAAACAATAAATAATACATTATGGGTGTCTTCGGTATGTTTTTTTACACGAAAATAAAGGGACTTAATTACAAGAAAAGGTAAAATCATTTTTTTTTTTATGTTATATAAACAATTTCGTCTTTTTGGTCATGTTTTACATATAATTTCATTTAAATTAAATCGTTTTTCCAAAACTACAAAATTCTTAGTCGCAAAAAAATAAAAAAAGTAAAACTGGCACAGTTGAAATTTGAACCCAGGCCGACCGGCTCATAGTTCACTCTCATTATCATTAAGCCATAAAGCGCTTGCTTAAAGAAGATTAGCTTACTATTTCATATTCAAAAATGTTAAAATTCGGAGATACCTAAGTCGACTAGAACCAGGTACCTCAAAAATTAACGTAAACTAGTAAATATATGCGATAAATTACTCACATAGTACTAACTATGGCAAAAATAATGTGTGTGGCCTTTGTTTTACACTTCTAAATGGTTATATTATTCTGCGATACCTGTGGTCCTTGTTCTCGCCTTGTTGATGATTAGACGGCCATGGGGCTCATCTGGTATGTCTCAGGAAGGACAGTGTCTTCTGAGGTACTTGGACAAAGTGATTCAGCCGGTACTACACTCTGTGATGGATTTCAGGATATCTAGAAGAAGCCCAAGTGTGTTCGATGGGGCTCAGCCCATCAACTTCCATCAAATCCTTCACAATATCAGTGATGAATTGAACAAATAGATGAGGAAGTCCAAGTGGTAGTGAAAAGGGGACAAATAGGAAAAGAAGAAGAAAGAGAACGAAAAGAGAAAAAGAAGAGAAAAGGCCTGAAAACAAAACTTCATGTGAGGAACTGAACTGAGGAATTTCTGAGGTGAGCAAAATTATTTTTTTATTAAAATTTCGCTTTAAAAAGTTGGATGTCTTTATAAACTTTAAATTAAAACATAAATAAATGCGAATATTTAATGGGTTATAAGATAAATTATAAGAATAAGTTGACCATGTGCCATGTGAAAATTACCTAGGTTGGAATGTGGCCTTTCTTTGGAATTTTTATGACAAAATAACACAGGAAACCTTAAAAACTTTCTAGTGTGTTTCTTTAAAACTGCCCTCGGCAAAACTTTAATTTAACTCACAAAAAAAAAATCAGACCTAGATAAAGTATTTCCTTTGTAAATCCGCTCAAAGCGAAACCAGCTGAAGTCTTCAACTCTCATAATGTTAAGGGGTGTGAATAAATAAACAAATAAATGTGTCTTAATAAGTAAGATCAAATCAAATGTCAGTGTTTAATTTGATCTTACCTTAGGACCCAAGGAATTTGTGCAATCTCATGGAAAACACACTGAAGTTCAGTTCGCTATTTCTCGTACTTACATCTTATTTTCATTTGAGGCCCAAATAAAACCCCAAATGCTAATTTTATACATTTATTACACCACTTATTTGTACCTCCACTTATTTACATTAATTTTCACACTTCGAAACCCCATTTAAATGCAATTTTATTTGCTATTGAGCCCTAGAAATGATGTGGGATCGAGTGACATGTAGATTCCACCACCTCTAAAAATGAACTGAAAAACATTAGGGTTTCCGCTTATACAAAGACGTGTATACGCTTTTTTCAAACCATCCAGTTAATCAAAAGTTTTCCGCATTTAACTCACTTCTCCACCGTTTTTTTAATATCCATCTTCCTCAAAAATATTTTAAAAAGGAACTCAATATAATTTTTCAAATTGCTCGGAACAATGGTTATCCTGAGAAGATTATAAATTCTCTATATTTTAAATATCTTTACAAACATTTAAATAAGTCACATATATACAAAACCGATGGCGTGTACGGGAGCATATCATATTTTGGAAACATATCCCATCAGGTTGCCAAGAGTTTGTCGAGGGACTCCGATGAGCGGTTGCGTGTTTGTTTCAGAACTTCGAATAATTTGTCTAAATCTCTAGTCAACACCAAAGATAAAATTCCCGTCACACACAGATCTGGTGTTTACAGATCCTGACTGCAATATGTGCTACATCGGACAAAGCGGAAGGAGAATCGAGACGGGAGTCAAAGAACATAATAAACTCGTTGAAAAAAATAGAAATCGATTTATAACCAATACCTCTTCTCCTTTCGCCAATCATATTATTGAGACCGGACATGGGTTCGAGCCTGGGGCGGATACCGAGGAGCCATGAAATCACCGGTTTACACTTGCATTAATGAGCAAACTCAATTTGAGAGCAACACTTTCTTTAATTCCTTGGGTCCTAACAGTAACACTGACATTTGATTAGATCTGACTTATTAACACATATTTATTTATTTATTTATTCACACCCTATAACACTACAGTCCGATGGTTCTCTGTCACTCGCTCCCAGTACTCGGTAGAAAACTGCTAATCTCATATTGTTCAATTTTGTTATAATTTTAACTGTTTACTAGATGTCGTGCAATGTACCATTCAAGTATTGTTTGTTATTGTTTAGAATTTGTGTATGTGTTAAGTAACTCAGTAAGTATTTTACAATTTCAGAATTTTATCTGTATTTTTTATGTCACCTGTCAAGAAACAAATGTTCGTATATGTTTTTGAACTGTTTGTAATATATTTTAGAGTCTGATGATGGCAAGAACACTTACCGAAATGCATCACTCCTGAAATTAGAGGATTTGCATTTTATTTGTGGAGAAAAGACTTCCCCTACTAACTTTTCAATTTTATTACATTTATTTAAGGCAAAAAAAATCATGTTTTCGAATTATTTCAGGATTATGTTATGAACAAAGGCATTCAATAAAGTCGCCTTTAGATTTTTTAATATTTTATCTAAATTATTGCGAAATTAATATTCTCCAATGTTTACTATATTTATTATATCTGTTTAAATGTTTGTAAAGCCTAGGATACTGGGTAAGTCAATTTTATAATGTAAAACAATTACAGTGCATGGTTGTTGTAATAGAAGTGGTCTTGCTAAAATCATCTAACTTCAAAATATTTTCGGGAGAGTTGGAATACTGTAAAGGGCATGGTTTACGAAAATTATCATTGATGTGGCTTATATAATCTAAAAATCAGCATCAGAAGAGGAAATACGAAATATATTAGAAATGATATAATCTATGATACTATTAATTATCAAAGTATATAAAAACGTATTTTCTCATTCAAGCAACAAGCAACAAAAGCTTAATAAAAAAAATGTATAGTGTCTAGTGACTAGATTCTTTGAACTTTTCTAAAAATTCTTTTTGGCTCTGTGAACTGGATAAAATTAAGTTTTTTTAGTTGCCTTGTTAACGAAGGACTATTGTTTAGCCTTATTAGAGAAATTCTGCCTGATATGTTTTTTATTTATTCACAAAGTAACAAAATACGCAGTAAAAAATTAAGATATTACATATTTGTGAGAATTGTTTCCTATTTTTTTAACGCAGGTCTTATTAATTTTATAGTATCTTTGTTATCCTGTATTTGCGTTCTTTCCTCCAGTTTAAGTAAGTGTACCCTATACTTTGTCCACTTGACTTAATCCCGATCCTTCTCTAAGACACTCGACTTAAACGAAGGCTGCTTTTAATTGCAGAGTAAAGTCGAAACGCAAGAAAATAGTCGAGAGGAATAAAAACTAGTCGACTGAAAAAAACGAGTAGCGGTCGTAGACGTAAAGTGTTGACGAAGAACTTTCACACAGCGTTTTAAGAATGCGCACAGAAAAGAGAGAAGAGTAGGCTAGATGGATAAGGGCTATTATATTTAAGTGCTGAAAACTTTTAAAATATGCTTGGGTTACAGATTTTAATCAGAATATATTAAGAGCATATAACTAAAATAATTAAAAAAAAAGATACGTTAATAATAGTCTCTTTTGCTTAATAATTTATTTATATAGATTAATGTTAAGTATTAAACAAAATTTTAGATCTTTTAAACTTTTGGTTAAAAAGTGTATATAAAAAAAGTTTTGTATTCTATATTGTTAACTCAAAAGTTTTATTATAAAAGGTTAAGGACCAAGGTTAAAAAAAGCTTGTCCAAGAAATTCGACTTTTCGCTCTTACTAAAAAAGTAATATTAGAATATCTAAGTTCAGCAATAGTATATGCGAGTTTGAAGTGTGTTTTTTAAGATTTCTATTACTATCCTATTTATCTTTCCCTTATCAAGAAATATCATTGAGAGAGCCAAGTAATGTTTTTACAGGTTTTGCAATAATTTTTGATATAAGTAAATTGAATATTTTTGGTCTTCTTGTTTTAACCCCCTAGGAGGGGTAGATGTCACCCTTAGAATCATAAATAGAAACGGAGTTCAAGTGGCACATTAAGTGGGCGTTTTTAGTGGTTTTTTTTCTATTTTATTGCTTCCTGTCTAAATGTTCCGAATTAATCACGTTTCAAAGTTAGAGTAACAATTAAACTTGCCTGAATTGACATATTGGCTTTAAGATTAGTGCTTACATAAAGACTATTGCAGTTAGTCTCCTTATAGTACAAATGATTAGAAGAGTAGATTATACTGTTAAAATTCTTTAATGACAGGAACATAATTTAGTTAAAAAAATTGACTTTCTATTTATTGCTTGTTTTGACATCGATAAAAATGTATAATAAAATTTTATATTTGTGGAAGAGAAATTCCTGTAATAATATACATGGTCGTCAATACAGTGCCGTCAACAATTTTTTGGCTGTTTAAATTAATTTTATCTGTGAATATATTTTTATAAAAAAAATTGTGGATCAAAAATTAAGAAAACTGGCTGGTTTCAAATAAGGCCTTGTATTTGGGATAAGAAAAGTGAAAATAATAAAAGTACTTTGGGATCACAGCTGGCAGACATTATTTTAATTTTTGGAGAACGGATATAATGAATTATCCCACGCTAAAAAGAAAAAGCTATGTACATATTATTACTGCTTTATTTTTAACAGACTTTAAATTTTTGTTAGCTGCCAGGGTAATTTGCGCTAACAAAATAATTTGCAAAATAAGTACTTATAGCTTGTTCTGTTCTATTAGTTGATTGGTTTTTAGCAAGTTGTAACTTTTCCAATTTGGAGTTAGAAGTTATAATTAGATCTTCTATGCGAAATAGATTTTTTTTTATTTTAATATATTAAGCCATTCAAGCTTTTATAATTTTTTTATAAGCCAATTAGAAATATTTATTCATCTATGAAATATCCTAAATTTGTCACTTATAATTCTAAATGCGCATTCCACATATCCATGAGCTCTATGCATTCAATAAATAAAAACGCGTTTTTTGATACTTCAATTATGATTTGAGAAAACTTTTATGATATGCGCATTCATTAAAAATGCGTTAGCGGCAACAAATACGTAAGGAACTTCTAAGTTTATTTCTTGTGAGAAACGTCTTACATTTGCTAAGTCTAGTTCATTATTTATTAGTATTCGGCAAAACTCAGTATTTTGAATAATCGAGAAATCACAATCCTTCCGATAAGCTACAGTATTGTAACCACCTTTTATTAGAGTTTCTGTTTTTTTCTAAAAATCGACTGGTGTTGAAAGTCTTTAATAAAGTGGTACAGTAATAAGTATGCTAACGGCAGCTTATCAGTCTGGAGAACATTTATTGGTGGTGGGTTGGCATGAATTATTCTAGAGATGCTTACCTAAAATGCTTCCCTTTAAAATGTGGGCGCCATCCAGTTTTGATGTGTTTATTTAATGTGCAGTTGTAAGAACCTTTAACTGGCAAATTGGTTTTCACATAAACAAAAAGGATGTTAAGAAATATGACACATAGTAAAACATAAAATAAGCCTTTATTATTAACACTACAATATTATCAAAATATGCAATTACTGATTAATGTTCATTGTGTAACCTTTCTCTTAAATAAATCATGTAAAAATTGTAAAAATCATAAGACAGTTTCTTGTTAAAGGTACAACCTCTGAAAGCATACTCTATGCATCAAAGTTATAAATATAAAAAGAAATCAATAACCCGCTAGTATGTTACTACCCTTGGGCCAAAGTCACCTACCATACAGTACACTGTCAACATGTGCTAAATCAAATAAAAATAAATAAACCTTTCAGTGCGGTTGCTTGCATATATATAATACGGTATGAAGATCAGGATAGTGAAATTAAAATGTATTGTAAAGTAAAATATTATTTCAGTAGATATGCAATTAACATTACAGGACAAATTTCCAAGAAAGAGCTTTAGGCACTAGACAATAATTATCAAATAGTATAAAATATGTCCATTCCCAAAATCGAAATAATAATACAAATTAGAAACTGTAACATTGCTTACATATTCCTTTTATCTGATTTGACCTGGTAACCCACTGTGCAGATTCAAGGACAGCAGCTGACTAAGGTACAATCAATAACATCATGAAGAGGCAAGGAATCCTGATAAAGCTCTAATTTATGGTGGCAAATGGGAACAGCACCTGAGATGGCTCGGGATGGTCTTGGGATGGCCCTTAAAACTAGGATCTCACTTAAGACTTGGCTTAGCACCAGGGATAAGATCTGGATTATAACCTGGCATAAGACTCTAAAATTAACACGCGAAACCTCAAAAATAGCGGCTTTAAAAACTATGAGAAAACGTTTAACAAAGAATAGGAAGCAAGCTTACCTAAAGATGTTGGAGGTTCTTTTATCAAGTGTATTAAAGTAATCTTTTACTTTGCATAGCTAGTGTAGCCATGAGGTAATTATGAGGTCGAATCCCAACCTCCAGCAATTTAACTTGGTAACCCGAAGACCACATTATTTGGAAAGAAAGCCAAAACGCAATTTCTGGGTACTTCTTCGATGGATAATCCCACGCAGGCCTAGTTTTAAAAGAATTCGTAATACAACGTTGCCTTGCTTAGCTTTAAGTTGCAGCGACTACGGAAATCAATCTAATTTCAAAAGGCAAAGTATTCAAATTACAGAAAAAATAATGGCAACAGCAGCCCGGTATTGAAAATGCCTATACGTAAAAGTTAATCCTTGAGCATGGCGTACGTAACCAATGACAAAGACAGACAATAGCTAGAAAAATCACGTTAGTCAAAGGGAGAGAGAAAAACAACCTTATCATAGTAAATTGTTTAAAATACAACGCCAAGGAAAGCTAACGCCATCTAGAAGTGCTTATTTTTACAATGCCATTAACTAGACACTAGATGTCGCCATCAGTACTATTCATCCAATATTAAATTATTACATTACGAAAGCAGCAAAAAATTAAAAAAAACTGTATATCCATGAATAGAATATTGTAATCGGCAGCGAAAATTACCAAAACGACAATGGAATAGTACTTCCTATAATTCAAATTCATCGATCCTGCCTGAGGAAAGTTTTTAATCCGAATATGCTTTCCGTCCATAGCTCCAAGACATCTGGTAAAATAGCCCTTCTTTGGAATTTATCGGCAATTTCTTTCTAACCTTCTTATGAAATGTTTTTAAGATGAGTGAATTGAAATATATTCCAAATTTGGCTACACACAAAGCTTATATTTTTGCTCAAATAAATATCCCAAATGTATAATTAGAATACAATTCAGTCAGTATGCAGCGGGTAGATAGATATCTAAAAATAAACTTATTCAATTAGTAAATTTCTCTTTTTTTTTGGAGGAGCTATTATTTTAGCTAAATGACCAAATATAAGGGACTGGTTTTTTAGGTCTTTACGAACAAAAAGTGGCCGAGGAGTACTAAAGAGTTATATACATAGTGACTATCTTCAATTTTTATTTAAGAGAGCACAAGATCAAACAGACAAGAATATTAGTCAGGTTTAAATATTTGCGTCCAGCAGCTTTATCCATCAACATCTAGATAATCAACCTCTCAACTATCAAGTAAAGGTCAACCAAGTCGTGAAATAAACCCTGCTGTTCCGGAAATGCTTCCCATTTACAGCATTTTCGATCCGACCACTACAATCTGAAAATTCGCTCCAAACTTCGGCTTATCAATCACCTATTCCACTAAATCATATTGAACATCAACAACCAACACAATCTTTTCAAATATATTTGACAAATTATAACAAGTATCAACAACTATTTGATGAAACTACAGCATACAATCTTCCTCGATAGTATCTTTGATAATTTTGTCAAAATAATTTAAGGCGCACATTAAAAATATAATTTTCAATAAACAGTTTTTTTTTATGAAACTGGTAAAGAACTTACCTTATTGTAACTGCTAGTATTTCTTTAGGTGGTATGCACATTTAGAGGCTTCGTGATCTTAGCAATATCTTCTAATATCAAAATTATTTTTGCTCATACAAAAATTATTAATAAACTTATTTGGGTCAGCAGTTTGCCATGATTTTTTCTTGTACGACACCGCACTTGCCTTATCGTTGCATATGTAAATATGTTCTGGCGACACGGCAACATCACCACGATTAGATCTTCTTCGTATCGTTGTAGTATCGGCTAGTGTGAAAACGCCCAATTCCTTTACATTTTCTAATTCAGAGGCAGGAAACTTGAAATGTATATGTCAATAATCTGTTTAATAATATACCTGTAGATACCACTTTAGTTCAATCTATAGTCTTTATACTTCAAAGGGTGTCACAGAGTGTATAATTAAACCTAATTTTTTTCCAGGCTCCAAGTTTTTGATGAATGTGTTTGTCCTGTCGGAAGTATGCTTGGAATTGCTCATTTCATAAGCTGTTAGATATTTAAAACATCATAATTTGATGATTTTAAACTTGCTGATAAGCAATTTCGAAAACTTGGCCGCATAGATTTACTTATCGGATTCAAAATGTTTCCATTCGTCGTAAAGACATGTAAAACCACAGCATCACCATTGAAAAGAGCCGACTTTTTTTTTTATTGGAATTTATCGACGTTTGAGCCATCGGATCATAATTTGAGAAAGCTTGGTTATCTAAAGGCATAGCTCAGAAATTAATCGAGTTGCCTGAAGCAGAGTTTTTTGAGAATTTTGATTTGAGCATATTTTTTAGAGACGTATCTTCTATGTACGATGTTGCTTTATCCTTTGGTAACTATTAAGGATTTTTTTTGGTAAATCTAGGCGTTTAGCTTTTTGTAAAATCTACTCGCTTGACAATCGACGTTATAAAAATACCTTGTTATTGCAAATGTATAATGAGTTTGTACAAAACTATTTAGATTCAGGTTACATGTCTTTGATTGCCTCAACTTAGCTTGAAAATGGTTACTATATATATATCGCATCATTGTGTAATACGACAAATCTATTATAATAAAACTTCAAATTCTCTTGGACGTTAGTATCAAGACCTCCACAGATATTTCTTTAAATGATTTTTAAAGAATTGTATGGGTTTAATATGAAGGATCCTGGGCAAGGGCATCAATTAATTTTTTTTTTCGCTTTAGTTTTTCACCTCATTTAGCGAATTTAAATCTCAAGCAGCTAGAGATGGATGTAAAGGAAAGATGAATGTTTTTCAGGTGCTTCTCAAATTATCTTGTGTGCTGCAAAACTCTAAATATGGCATTACAAATATAAGCAGGACTTACCAATCTTCTTAAAAGTGGAGACTTTAAATGGAAAAAATGGGCAAGTAATTATTCAAATGGCCCATCAGGTTCTCCATTGAAGCAATGCATATTAACACGGACATTAAACCAGTAAAATTAAAGAAAATGAACTAAAATATGATTCTTTCAACAAAGCAACTATCCGGTTCATAATTCATGTTAACGAGATATAACATTAGTTTTCATTTGAATGTTTAACATGAAAGTTTATGATTCTACTTATTGGCTTCTTTAATTAAGATAACCAAAAAACAAAAAAGAAAAAACAAGAAAAATTATCCTAAAAACAGGATCGCACAACCATTGTTCTCAGCTGCTGCCTCCGGCGTTTGAGGAAAAAGAATAAGTAATTTGAACTAATTTCTCTCCTTTAGGTAAGTTCATGACAGAATTTTTTCCGAAGAATTCAGATTTGCGATAATATCACAACTAATATTTTAATAATATTTCACAATAACTCTTTTAAAGATATTTTTTGACGATTAGGAGAGCTTATGTTTGGTAACAAGGCCTGTCCAAAGTTTTAGGGATACCGTTTTGGTTTATCTTCCTGTAATATTGGTTAGCCCAATTAAGTATCGGTATAACCTATTTATTTATTTATTTATTTCATGTACTTTACAGAAGTTTACTAAGTAAACGGTCCTATTACAAAGTACATACTAATGATAATAATAATAATAAAGATAACAAATGTTTTAAAAATAATTCAAAATAATACTTAATACTAACTTAATCTGGCCATCACTAACTATAAAATTATATCTAACCGACATTTGAGTTCAGCACAACTTGTATTAAAAATATCAATGCTTTCTTGAATTCTGTTATAAGTTTCACACAAATTAAATAATGGTGAACTCAAATGTCTATTATTAAGAGCTACATCCGACATATAAAATGTCTTACATCTTCTAGTAAGATACGCTGGAGCATTCACACTCAACCTTGAAAGAAATGTAGGATCATTTATTTGCCCATTTATTGTTTTATATAGATAAATAACTGCAAATTTTTGCCTCCTCTTATCTAATGATTGGAGGGCATATCTTTCGCGTAATGTCGTGGTTGACACCTCACGGTCATACACCCCCCTTTCTCTAAAATAGATATAGCGGAGCATTTTATTTTGCACCCGCTCCAACGTATATTTGTAACAGTTATAATATGGCGACCACACTATACATGCATAATCCAACAAACTACGTACAAATGAGACATACAACTGCTTGAGACAGGAAACACTCACGAAATCCTTAGTACTTCTGGAAATAAATCCATACATTTTGCATGCCCGGTTTGCCACTTCATTTACATGTAGATTAAAAGTCAATCTTTTATCAAATAACACACCCAAATCTTTAATCTTTTCTACTCTAGTCAATAGACTATCTTGTATTTTATAAGGAAATAATATATCTCTTTGTTTTATATTATAAGACATAACTCTTACTAGACTTAACACACTTATTGACATTAAAATATAATCTATTTTCTATTGACCATTGTACAACATTATTTAAATCGTCTTGTAGCATTCTACAGTCATCTATGTTATTTATTTAATAATATAATTTGAGATCATCAGCAAACAGCGAGCATGTAGCATGAGTTACTACTTGCGTCAGAGAGTTAATAAAAAGAAGAAAAAATAATGGTCCCAAATTGGAGCCTTGTGGTATGCCAGACGTAGGAGTAAATGGTCGCGAACTATGTCCCCCAATCTGCGCAACTTATATGAAGCACAAAGCGTTTCAGACTTTTAGTGGATAATAGTTAGGGAGAATCTAGGTCTTAGTCTAGGTCGACGTTTTCTTAAACATGTTATTTTTTTATCCACTGCTAAATTAAGAAACTTGGGTAACTGCTAAATAATCTGCAGAATCATGCCCTTCTTTTCTATTACTATGTGGTTTTGCTAAACAGTTATTTTTTAATCTGTTTTGTATTATCGTCATCCAGAATAGGATGCCGATAATTTAATTTTTATTTACATAAATAAAAGTTGAGAGGGTTAATCACATGACTCGAGTAATAAGTTTTAATTCTAATTTTACCGGTGAATCGGGTTATTTCGGGTTCGACCTGACCATAATGGTTAAAGGAAGCACATTAAATACCAAATTAAGGATGGTATATAAAATTTGGTCGGTACCAAATGGCCCGTTAACGATACGACTGAAAAATAGCATATTCCATTAAGATCTAGACAAGATAAGAAAGCTTTATGCTAAAATGTAAAGGCAGGTATGGTTGAAAGAGGAGCATAGGTAATCTCAGGTTTTAGAAAGAGATTTTTATATTGATTACGAAACCTACATAAGTGCATAAGTTCAAGGTGCTAAGTACTGATGTGTGTTAGCATTTACGTTAATTATAAGAGTTCTAAAGAATTCAAGTTAAGGGAAAACTGGAGATAAGATCTTAGAAAAGGTCACCTTAAGGCTTTTTTCAGACTATTGTTTAGATTATTTCAGTCCGGTTCTCCGGTATTCCAAATTGTCATTTACTCCTGGTTCTAATAAAGTTTATTCTTCCTTATCAGTTCTTGCATTCTATTTTAAATTTCAATATTCCATTTCACAGAACGACTTATGAAATTAATAAATATTTGAGTATTTAGTTCTTGAAAGTACAGTTTCAAATGGTGTCAAGGAATAATGAGTATTAATCTGTATAATTATAATTCTTAGTTTAAAAGGCTAATGTATTGAGGGAATATAAACTATTTTTATGACTGCTTAAT
The DNA here is from genome assembly GCF_022605725.1 of Anthonomus grandis grandis. Classification (NCBI taxonomy): domain Eukaryota; kingdom Metazoa; phylum Arthropoda; class Insecta; order Coleoptera; family Curculionidae; genus Anthonomus; species Anthonomus grandis. The sequence continues at coordinate 41,477,377 of NC_065548.1, forward strand.
GTTAGGTAAGATCTCTAGCCAAATATGTTTGATCAATTCGCGTCAAAACCAGTAGCGCAAATCCAAACTATATAATATTAGATCTATATTAATTCCGCACAGAGTCCTGCAGAATTTTTCCCTTGCAGGGATTTTTTCTTTCACCTTCAGAAAAAAATTGCTCTTGGTTGCATGATCCAAGTTGGTTATCGTAATCATTTGAATATTTTTTTAACCGCAGTGAGAAATCTGTTATTATTAAGTTCCCGAAATAAGATAAAATGTTTTTTGGGTTCTAGGATCAAGTGTACTGCTTAAATGTGTACTAATTTTTTTATTTATTTTTATTTAAGTTATGAAATGTATTATTGTATTCTTTGGTTTTTAAAATAATTGTTATGTAGAGTTACAATGTAAACGGAGTACTAATTATACTATTATGATTCTGCACTATTTAAATAACACTCTGGTGATAAATTAACATTTATGTGAAAGAAACTATTCAACTTTTAGAAATTTCTTCTTCTTTCTCACATTTCTTTCTCCTTTTCTCATTTCTTACATAGCTTTGTATCTACTTTCCCGAGTCTGTGTAGATGTTTCCCGCAAGATGCATGGCCTATGAAAAAAATGGCCCTGCTACCTTTCGCAGTTATTGCCTGGAGTGGCCCACTATGTTCTATGACTTATTTTGATCTTTGGTTAGGTCCGCGAGATCCTCCCAGCAGTTTTGTACGGTCTTTGACCTAGTCTCAAACTGTTGCCTGGTCTTGTTTAATAATAGCGAAGGTTCGGCCTCTTGGCGCCCTTTCTCTGATCGGTTGGATATAGGTCTGGATTCTTATTATGTTTGCCTGTAAGTCTGTTGCTTTTAGGTACAGGTTCAGCGCATACAGAGTTGCATACTGCTACCCCGATAGCATCCTCGTACAACTATTGGTACCATACTCTTACAATTACGCACCAATACTACGTAAAAAGTTCAACCTTATATATAGGAACGCTTTAGAATGTTAGGTTTTTTTGTTAGAACATTCAAGTAGAGATTTCAAAAATTTTGAAGTATTTAAAAATTTATATTTCTTCTTGGTTAGAGATATTTGAAGTATCAAGGCTCTGTATGCACTATAGACATAACCACTAATTTTATTTGAGTACGAATTAGACAGATATAGGGAAATATAGTATTATTAATAAAGTTATGTCGTTATTTAAAACATATGTTCCTGTTCATTTAGATTCATATACATATAATACTGCGTTATTTATAAGTAAATTAGACCTAATATATAAGTGACTGATGTTTAAGCTTTGTTAACATTGTACTTTGATGTCGCATGGATTTTTTAAGAGTCTTATACAGTCTTATATGCTTGTTTGTACTTTTTAGGCAAGACCCTGTTTATACTAGAAATATATAAATAGATAAATTTTTAAGCACTTAAATTATCATATTTTGAGTTGGGTTTGTCAAATATATTGATATGGTTTAAGAGCTAGTGAACTAATTCCTATTAGTAAACAGTCTTTTCATTAATTTCATTTAAATTTAGTTATGTATAAAGATAACAAACAGTTTCTTTATTTGGTTACAGGTATCTTTTGGGACTATTTATTTTAGGTATTCTTAAGAAGCTGAGTTGGGTCAACTTAAATAGCTTCCAGTTTATAGAGTTAATTGAGATTTGATTCAATTTCCCTACTTTCATTCAATGCGCTTATTTTTAAAAAAAATTTACTTTATACGTTTTATTTCTAAATTAAAAATATTTAATAAACTATAAATGCAATTGTATGAGTTTCATAATATCCATCGTAATTATAATTATAATCGTAATTTTAATAGAATAAAAATCTTTATTTTCCTAAAAAGGATCCAATCCAAAGAATCCAATTTAAAATTTAAAAAATATGTAATAAAAGTAAGTTAAATGCCACTAAGTTTTATAAATAGGTAATTTTGTTAATTTTAAACTGAAACAGCTTGGCAAGCCAATTATATAAGATGACATAATCACGCATGCGCTTTTTCTACTGTGAGATAAGCATTTGACAAATTTATGTGATGTTTCATATTGTTTTCTCTTTCTTGACTTCAATAGTTGAATAATTTTTAGGGTATATACGCCAAAGCTTCTAAGCTGCTAAAGCTGCATAGGTGCATCATGGAATGCATAGATTATGTTACCATAAATAATCTGCGTATCTTTTTTATTTATCCATAAAATGTTAGAGTATTCGATTTATAGCTGCAATTATAACCATGACCATGCTAGGCTCTTTAGTAATCAAACGACTTTATTCTCTTATATTTTTATTACCGCATTAGACCAGACTCATTAACAATTTATTATTCAGAAAGCAAATAGTTAAAAACTAATTCTATTAAAACTGATCTATTACTAGTCTGTAAAAACTAATTTTGTGCTTTTGATTTACGATGTAGCACTATATTATTAATATTATAAAAGCAACAGTGGTATTCATACCATATTCAGAGACCATAAGTAGAAACACGGCATGATTACCATTTAAGATAGGCATTTTGTATTCTATAAGTACATAGAAAACATTCATAGGCAGCTGAAGTTTTTAGGAAGAATACTGGCTTCCCGATATATCAAAAAATATGAATTTTGCTTAAGAAAAAAGTACCTTTATTTTTGACAATATTGAAAACTTTAATCAATTTTCTTTTTATGCGTTAAATATTTGATAACGTTTACGTCTCTTAATCTCTATATTGCGGTATTTTGATGATGCATTACAATAAGTGATAAATAACGATATTATTTATTTCACAATAATTATATTGCATACAGTGCTGATAATGTTAATTATCGCGTGTCAGTTTATCACTAATTCACTATTGCTTCAACATATCCACCATCTTTTACAATACAGTTTTCTGTTCTAGAAGAAAATTCCCTCAATACATTTCTGATTACATTCGCAGTTATATTCCCTGAGTTCTTTTCGAAATAATTGTTTCCAAATGTTCTACTTTTGTGAAAGGCCTGTATTGAAATACCTGTTTTCTTAACTAACTTCATAAGAAAAAATCTAAGGGCGTTAAGTTTGGCGACTTAGCTGGTCAGAAAATATCGGAATATCTATGAATAATAGATAATAATAGAATTCCACTAAAGATATTTTAAGGTATTGTCTTACTTCCATCATACTATGACACGTTGCGTCATCCTGCTGGTATCATACCTGTTGTCGAACATGTCTTGGAAGGTCACGAAGAAAATCATGCAAATGATTTTGTGAAAAATTTAAATATCTTTGAGAAGTTATAGATTGTCGAAACAAAGACCAGTTTTTTATCCTTGAAAATGCTGCACCAAACGTTAGTTTTAAAACAATATTGATCGCGAGTTTTAATCGTAAAGTGAGTATTGGAGTTAGTCCACCATCGAGAATTTTGCGAACACACCGTTCCATTTGACATAAAAGAAGCTTCATCAAAAAAAATATTTTTTTAGCCAAAAAATTATCTCCTTGGCAAAAATCCATGCAAGAGTTTTAAATTCTTTGATACTTTTTTTTATTAATCACGTCCAAAAACGGGTAATATATAAAATTACAACATTTATAGCTAGATAAAACCAGCGTTTCACAAAGTTGTATCTTTAAGTTTATGTTTAAGAAGTGTCGGCTTTCATACATATTTTTCAAAGACATGTAGCAATTCTGCATAGTTTTACCTAGCTGAGATCTAAACCGAAGATCTTGATTTATAATTAAGCCTACATTTTTGAATTCTTTGACAGTTTTTATTTTACTCTCATCAATGCTTATATGAAGATTGTTAAAAGCCCACTCTCTATCTGGAACAAAATACATAATTGCTGACTTATTTGCGATCATTTTTAACCCATTATTTACCGAATAATCAAACATATTTTTTAACCACCCATTTAGTTTTCACATAGTCGCACCATCGTTTCCCTTATCAGTTATAGTGTATAATTGTGTATCATCCGCGTATTGGTGTAAATTACAGTTTCTTACATATTTATTTAAATACACTGTGAAAATAATAAATAAAAGTGGCCCTAAAATCGACCCTTGTGGAACTCTAAACAATAAATTTAGTTTATCCGACAAATTATTATCCAACACGACCCCCCGTATTCTACCGAAAACTCGAAAACCCGACTGGCCTATCGAAATTAAACTATTAACATTCAAAAAATTCTAAATTTGTAAGTGGAGAATCTATTCGAAAATTTTGGATAACACCGGCAAGAGACTAACTGGTCGGTATAGATTAATATTAATAATAATAAGTAATAGTTTAATATTAATTGTTGTTCCGAATTTTTAACTTATTATTAAGGTGACTCTGAAAATTATTAAAACGGAAATTATTAGAATATTAAATTGAATACAGGTATATATATTATATAGAATTATTAGAAGAAATATTATTCTACTTATACCGCTGCCAATCTTCCGAAGAAAAAGAGCTGGTTCCGCTACCTGGCAACCCTGGTAGCTACTTATAACATCAGCCTTGCGCAGGCTGTACGAAGGTAGAAAAATTGTGTCGCAGTATAGCCCGTGTCGTCGGTGTTGCTGGCTTATTAAGAATTACAGTTTGCATGATAATTTGAATGTAATTTAGCCATGCACGCCTTTGACTGAAATTAAAGAAAGTAGGCAATACGTGCTATTTCAGTTCAGTATATCGATCCTGGCCCAAACTTCTGTGAATCGATGTCTACTCTACTAACATATCCTAGTATACTTTATTCAGAAAAAAATAGAAAAATCAGTTTTAGAATCAGTTATAATAGTATACCATTATATGAAATTACGAAAAAATTGGACTAGAAAGTTGCACTGTATATATAATATCGTGTATGGTGTCCTCTTAGGAAGAGCGCCCACTAAATTAACGTGATGCATGGCATATGACATGGCCCATGCAGCATGACCGCAATGTATAGCGAGGTGTCTATTAAGCCCACTAGAGTGACAAAAGTTGGCAGAAGCAAAGGGAATAGCGAAACAGGCAGTTGGTACTTAAAGTTTGTTGCTTGTAATTAAATAGTGTCATCTTCAAATAAAAGTGCCTTAGGTGTAGAAAATTTAATTAATATTAATAAAAATCGGCCTAAACGTAGGTATTGAATACATCCATGCTTAAAAAACATTCACTCCTATGGCGTATTTAATGTAAAGAATAAATAAATAATTAAAGATTTATAGCAATATGCAGAGAAATTTTAGTCTTTCTATACAGTGAATAATTTTTTTTATAAACTTTTGATTTTAAATACTCCCAAAGCAGGCCATTCCGTAGCACCCCTCCTATCGATTGTTCCTTACAGTCCTTACTTCCAGCGTTTCTTAAAATCGTAAACTGAAAATAAAGAAACATTATTTAGCGCTCTTTAGAACAAACTGTGCTAAAATAACCATATAAACAAGATTTTTCTTATTTTCAGATATTTGACGACGGGCTGTTCTTTCAAGGCTCCCTCCTATTATTTTCCAAGGAAACACACTACAATTTTTTTTTTTCAAATTCAAAACATTTTATTCATTCTATATATAATTACAACCTTCTAATATAACTAAATAATAAATATTTAATAAAACCGATGAAATAAGGCACAGCCTTATCTACATTCGTATCGTCATTCAAACTTGCTAAACTATTTAGTAAACATTGCAACCAGAATACATACCAATCCCATCAGAAGAACTATAGCTAAAAACTGCCAAACGTTACTGGGAATTGTAGAATTTACCTAAATGTAGTATTGATGGAAAGCATAATATTATGATTAAATCTCCCGCGAATCCTGACTTATTTTAATTTTAAAGGTTATTTTTAAATTGTATTATTAGCGGTTGCAGATACCGATGGACTGTTTCTTTCGGTCGATATTGGCAAATACGGGCGAAACAGTGATGACAATGCAATAAAAGAAAGTACAATCGGAAAAACACTAGCAAATAGCTTGATCTTTCTGAAATTTCTATGTTGTCTGAGAATTATAAAAATATAAAATTTCCTTGCTATTTTGCAGGACATGAAGCCTTTCCCATATCAAATTATATAATGAAATCATATCCGCGAAGACAATTGACCTATGAAAAACGAATATTTAATTATATGCTCTCAAGAGGACAAAGGTTTGTTAAATGCTTCGTTGGTATATTGAGCTCTAAATTTAGAGTACTTGATACGCCCACTTGCTGCAAAGTAGATAAAATTAATAACATAATTCAAGCTGCCTGTGTATTATATAATTTTGTAGGCATTATTGATGGAGTTTTTACACACCCCGCAACGCCTACGCAAAATGAGAATAGGGCTATTGTAACTGCACCTCGAAGACTATATCAGAGATCTTCTAATACTGCTCTTGAATTGAGAAACCAACTTAGCGATTTTCTTATAAGTCCGGATGGGATCTTGCCTTGCAAATAGGTCATTATATTTAGTTTAGTAGTTTTTATGGCAAAAATCTATAAATGAAATGAAATTATCATAAAATAAACAATATCTAATAGCAATGTAAAATAATTTGTGGATGTATAGCCTTTGAAAATAATAAAAGTTCACTTACCAGATTGGCTTAATACGTTACTGATCTTTTCCCCTGCTTTGCCTTGTAAATTATTATTGGAATAATAATTAGAATTAAAATCATTTATCAGCGGATGTTTTTTAACAACTGGAACAATAAATTCCGGATTGTTTTTCTTTGTCAAAAAAGATACGTATGCAAATGCATGCCAAAATACAATTTCCGGCCTTCTGATGCGGCAAGAAAATAGAACGAGTTGTATTTACTATGTGGTACAACAAACACGATGCGTACCTTACCACTTTGATGGGGTACTGTTTATTTGTTTACGTTCATTCAATTTGCCACAGCATGCTAGATGCATGCGACTTGCTAGATCATATGCCATGCCATAAACGCCCATGCTTCCATCAAAATATCCACTTTTGCCCTCTTTTGTGTTTATGACGAAGTAATTTTTGTTAGTCATAAGTAAATGATAGTTTGGTGATTAGCGACAATTATATAGAGTCGTTTAGTGCGTCATAATGTACTTTCACGCTTTTAAGAAATTTTTAGGGGCACAAGTTTCTTTATCGCTTTTATCCTAAATAATAAATCTGTCAGCCACATACTTTAAGTTTGAATTATAGTAATCCTCGAAGCACTTCATGTATAGGTTGGCCACCACTGGAGATAACAGCGAGCCCATTGAAATTCCTGAATTGAAAGTTAGGAGTAATTACAGAAACCATTTAAATAAAATCATAAGAATTCAGTAACGTAGACTAACTTTCAAAAAATCCATCACTCGTAGAAGTCAAGTGCGTTCTGCAGACGTTGTGTCCTGTTTGAGTCTTTTCCTGATGATTTTAAGGGATATAGTGATAATACTATATAGCAGTTAATTTTAAATATTAAAAGTTAAATGGAGATGTTAACAATGAAATAATTGTCAGTTAATATTCGTAAGTAATATATAGTGCGGCTCCTAATTGTCGCCTCCCCTTCTTATCTTTTAAGTCCAATTATATAAAAATTTGAAATTTGACACGCATCATTAGCAACCTAAATACTACTTTTTGGTCCCTAGCTCATTTTGCAAAACTTCAAAATGGCACGCCATTTTGAAAAATAAAATGAAATGGAAGGGAGAATCATGCAATACATCGTCTGAAAGCTCCCACTGAAGACTTTATGGTCCTGGAATATTAAGTGATAACTTTTACCCACAGCAAAATGGCAGCCTTTCAAAATCTTATTTTTCAGGTGTTTTTCAGGTTTTTCAGGTGTAATTTGTTTGAAGAGTTTTTTGATTTTTCTTAAATATTTTTGTTTACTTTTTGTTTTGTTTTTTTGACAAAAAATAACAACACACCTTCAAACAAATTATACCTGAAAAGGTGTAATAAAGAAAATAATAATGCAAAAAATAGGATTCTGAAAGGCTGCCATTTTGCTATGGGTAGAAGTAATGACTTAATATTCTAGGACTATAAGGCATTCGGTGGGGGGCTTTCAAATAATGTATTACGTGACCCTTCTTTCTATTTAATTTTGTTTTTCAAAATAACGTTTCGCCGCCATTTTAAATTTTTGCAAAATGAGTTAGAGACTAAAAAGTAGTATTTAGATTGCTAATGATATGTGCCAAATTTCAAATTTTTACATAAATGCATTCAAAAGAGAAGAGGGAGAGGGGACAATTAAAAGCCGCACTGTATCTTTATATGTTTAATTTTTTAATGTCTTTTTTAAACCACATCTACTGGCTACGACGCTACGACCATAAGTGTTCTTTATAATGATAATTTTGCTAAAACTATTTTAAAGTAGCTTACCTCTATCGATAAATGAACAAAATAAAAGGACCAAATTTAATAAAATTATTAAGATGTCCAAGAATCAAACTTGTCAGCACTATTTACACCTTAACTTAAATACTGATTGCTTAACTTAAAAATAAAACTGGGTTATTTATAATAAATGTGAAATGTACTAAAACTCAGTCTTAATTTACAACATAGGCAATAATTTAAATTGTTCGACTTCACAGACTTTATGTCTTTAAAACTAATTGCTTTTAATTACAAGCTAAACTGTTTTTATTCACTTAAATACCATTTACGTTTTGAACTTAAATAAAATTACCACATTTTTTCTCGTATACTGATTGCAAGACTTGTAATAATATAATATGTTTAACTGGTGGCCATTTGATTGCATCCGCTAACTGAAAGTCGTCACGCGAGCTAAATAAAAATCAGCTTTTTTTACTTTAAGTTAAGTGGAAATTATAAGAATTACTCCGCATGATTTTAAGTATTTTTCTTTATTTATAATATGTGAAATAAAAACTTTAAAGTAAAAAACAAATTAAAAATATATTCTGTATATCTATCCCAAGAAACAAACGATGTAAAGTTATAATAATGAAACACAAAATGTTTCTATAAACTCTTCTATACACGGTGACAAATTGAAAATTTACAATGGCTATACAAGAGCCAAAAAATAAATCAAAAATGGCTAAAACAGTTACTCTAATAGAAACGACGAAACAAATTTATTTAATGTGAAATGGCTGCAGGTAAAGTTATGGGTGAAACAAGAGTTTACCTGCAGCCATGTTGTATATTCTTAAATGGCATCATAAATATGGGCCTTGCTTGTGAAGCCTTATTTGAAAATTCTTTAAAAATACTTTATAATGGCCCTTACGAAGCGACCTTTAGTTTTGTAATTAAAGTACGTTTGATTAGTAATTGTTGTAGTCATTGAATAGTTAAGTGAAATAAAATTAGATTTTTCATTATTAATTTAATGAATATTTAAAAACATATTTATTATAATCATATCAATAACCTAAAATATTTTAGGTCTGTACTATTTTTGTCTACTCATACGTAGAACATAGACAAAAGATTTGTTTTTGCTTAGAATAAAAGAAGATTGTGTAAATTACCTTAATAAGTTAAAACGAAGTTTTAAATAAATTGTTTTGAAAGGTATTTTTACGTTATAAGACGGAACGTTACTGTTATTATAATTATTCCACTAGACTTTATTCCAATACTATTTGCACAAGAATTAGCATTTACCTGCAAAATAGTATACAGCATAGCTGAAGGATTGACGATTTTCTGTGTGTGCTTAACATTAGTTAAGCACGGAAAAGTTATTTAACTGGATCAACTCGTGAATCGATAATTAGTGGAAAAATTTAAGAAACTACTGATGTCGCAATTAAAAAAGGAATGGAGCAAGGTTACTAGACCAAATAATGGAAATTCAAGTATTTGGACAGTTTGTAATAAATCCTAATTATTTGACCCGCCAGGTACCTACAGCAACCGGATTATATATTTATCCCGCAGATATAGTAAAGAAAGTACCTTTATATATACATACATATATAAGTCGGATTTAAAATGTTCTCCGGCGTCTTCCGACTCCATTGTTGTTGACTATTTTAAAAGTCTTCTTGTGGTCCTCTGTTTCTTATTTCCTCATCTATTTACTCTCTAATCTCTATGGCTTCTCCTTAGTCTTCCTCCCCGTCTTCTTCATGGAGTCTTCTGGAGTCCACATCATGATTTGTTCTGGCAGTAGCTCCTACATCATTCTCTGGACAGGGTCGTATTATTTCAGTTGTTTCGTTTATATATCATCTATAATACGGTATCGAACTCCCAAAATCTCCCATATTCGGTCATTGGAATTCTTCCATGCTTCGACCTGCTTACTGGAAAATCCTCAAAAAATCTAGTTCCGTCGCTTCCAATGTTTTATTTGCTCACTCTTTGAATCTCGTTGCCGTAAGTAACGATGCTTCGAGACAGTTTTCCTTTCCTAAATACCCCTATCTTTAATGGCATTATTCAAAGTTCCGGCGTTGACTAGATATTTGTACTTTTGGCAGTTTTTTATTGTATCTTTTGGCCATTTTTCCAAATTAGGTCTCGCTAGCTTCCTCCCAAACTTAGGTATTCTGTTTTTTCAATGTTCATTTCGCGTATTTTCATATTCATAGTTCATTACACTTATCGTATTGCTTAATGACTTTCCGTGACATATACATAATATTATCAGAATCTTATGTTATAAAGATCTGGTCATTACCGAAGCTGAGGATGTATAATGTGGAATACCCATATATGAACATTTCCATTTCATTAATACTTTTTTGAGACATATTTCAAACAGCATTGATGAAAGAAAGCACTCCTGTTTAAGTACTTTATTCGGAGCAAATCCCGTTGAGCTTAATGCAATTGATTTTAATTTGGCAGTTTTCATATAGGGTTGTTACTGCGTTGATAATATTTCGATTTAGGTTTGCTGCACGCTTTCGTTTGCTTTTTTCATTATTATTATTATTATTATTATTATTATTATTCAGGTCGACAAATACTAAATGTACCTCCTTGTTTTAACCTTCCCGCTTAAAATACCTCTCTAATTACACAGTTTTTTTTTACTGTCCTTTTTAACGATTGGGGTGTATTTAGCCAGTATTATTGCTTTTTTTAAACATTACAGTTAGGCGGTCTTAACTTATCAAAACCATATTTGACCAGTTCAGCGGAAATTGTTCCTAGTTCTGGTGTTTTTCTGTTTTAAAATAGGGTTTTAACCTCTTTTTTTATGAATGATTTTATATGATGCAGATATTTCTATATTAGTATTCTCCTTGTTCTCTCTGTGATAAGGACTATCTTTAGTCAGTCAGGAGCTGATTAAAAGATTCATCTTATTTATGAGCTGATATGGGCGGTATTATAAATCTTTTCCATCATTTTGGCGCATTGATTTTAGTAATTACCAACTTTCGATGCTTTTTGTCTCTTCTAGGTGGCAGTTGAGCGTGTTACATCGCTTTTTCTACATCTCGTTCTGCTTCTTTACTATTTTCGTTTTGACTTCTGTTTGTGTTTATTTGTTTCCTCGTATTATATTTGTTGTTACGATAAATCTCATATTTACATTTTTCGTCTTCTATCTCTTTCTCCACATTTTTGTCCCACCAGTAAGATCTCGTGGATCTCTTTTCCTTAATGCACCCCAATGCCTGCTTTGCTGTCTTTTTTAAGCATCTTTATATATAGTTATAATGATCGGTGGTGTTTTTAAACCACAATTCTTTTGTGCTTTCGCAGTCCAAGCATTTCAGGTTATATTTTACAGAGTCTATTTTTCCATTTAGTTCCTGATTTTTTGTATTATGTTGGTAGGTTTCTGATCTCAATCTAAGGGCTCTGGTCATCTGTCAATCCTAAGGGAAATCTGGTATATACTTGATATGTCTTGGGCACGCGACTATATGGACCCGGTAAACTGTGCCGATAGAAAATACGGGGTCCTTTTCTTATTTCAATCTGCCCTACAGGGTGCGTGGTTCAAGCCCAAGGCGGTTACGGGATGAATCGTAAAATTGGTACATGGATGGATCAAAAAAGCTCCAAGGAGTTTTGAAGCTCCAGTACTAAGATATTTTCCGTTAGATAATCGGTTCATAGGACCCAAGCGGCTGAACTTACAGGTCCATGCTGCTACTGGAATCACGAGACAGTTTAACGACTAACCAAAACTTGTACCAACCAATGTTAGCATCTTCCGGAGAAGATTAAATCTAAACTAAAACTACTTACAAGTGGCCTTATATACTAAAGATGTAACCAATGGAGTGGAAAATCCTACGAAGCATGGCCAAACAAATCTTAAGTACTAATTAAACTATATGACTATAAGAGATTGGAGCTTTATCCCTATTAAGATTTTTTTTTGATTTTTGAATTGCTAAACTTTCATATGCATCTATATTTCTATTGCTATTAACTGACTTACATAATTTTAAGTTGTCTATCCCTATAAAATGACAAGTATTTAAAATATATTTAGCCAAACCTGTCTTTTCAACTCTTCCATATTTTACAAGAGCTACATGTACTTTAAATTTAAGTTTTTGAAATGTGGTGGACTTTTTTTAAGATTAACTTTAAACCTATATCTTCTCATTATTTTATTCATAGTCGATATTCGTCAAATATTTTTTTACTTAATTTTAACATATTTACAGACATATAAGTCAAACATTTTATTAATTATGCATCAGTATAATTCAAGAACTCGTCAACAGAATTCCTCACAAATCACTATAGCCGGGAAGACAATAGGCCAACATTGTTTTACTTATATTCTTACCAGGTGTTATAATTTTTTACCAGTAGAAATGAGAGGTGTTATTCTAGATAGCAACTCATTGGAATTGGTTAAAACTACGATCAAAAAATTTATTGTCCTTCAAAATAGACAGCTAATGATGGTTTGGTAAATACTAGAAATTAACATGTCTACTTATATGGTCATTTGGTGCAGCACGGTAAAACAGTATTTTTAAAGAGCTACAAAATACAGTAGGTTTTTAGATTAGTAATCCTGTTATAAAAATATTTTGTGGAATTGTTTATTGATTTCTTTTTGGTTTCAATTAGTTTTATGAGTTTTAACTAATTTTCCTACGTTCACAGTTTATTTGTTTTGCTGTGCAATTATTAAGGCGATAGTAAAAATACCAGCAAGTCCTCGCGCAGTGTACTATTATTATTATTGTTATTATTATTATTATTTAAAAGTTTTTATTTATAAATATCAAATTCTAACTGATTACTATTTTTGATGACAAGAGTGTCTGCACGGCAAATACATCATCAACAAATCTTAACCAAACTCGTGGAAAGTATTGGAATGTATTTTTTCAATTAACTCATAAAGAGCTGTGCTAGAAAGGGAGAGAGGCAATTACCCATGGCTATACTTTCTAGTTATTCATAGCACGAGTAATATGTCTTACTATGAACAACTCTAATTGATATAGTATAATATTTTACTTGTATTTAATACCTACAAAAAATATTATTTAATTTTTACTTATAACTACTACTTCATTTTGAATATAAATTTTATATTACTTGGCCTTTTACCTTTATTTTAAAATTTAAATAAAAGTATTTACAAAAAAAAAAGGCCAAAAACCTAAGAAACATTTTTCAAAGCAAACCCACCAATTTAAATTTATTACTGAACTATGAAGCTATAAAATAATGAAATAATAAAATTTTCGTAAGATATATCCTAGACAGATAATATATTGATAAAACATTTAACGATCTTACAGTTTAAACGATGGTGATCGAAAAACCATAAAGTAAAATAACCTACAACACATTACACATTTGAGCGTGATAAATGATTTACCTTAAATGTAAATGTGTTCTATAAAATATAACTGTCTGATTCGCAATTAAAGATAGAGTAACAGAGTAAGGTAATAAGTCGAAAGGTCCGAATTTTCTACCAGGGCAATGCAAATATTAGCAGCGTTATGAAAATAAAAATATATAAATGTTATATACTAATTTATTTTTTGCCAAAATTTAAAAGTGATATAGGAGTATAGCTATAATTATATTATTAAAAATAATCTTATTCAAAACATACCTCCCACAATAAAGAACTACCCATAAATTACTCTAGTAATAATATAAAACAGGCTACGTAAAAATAATACATTCAGTGGGAATTGATGATATCTCAACTAAGGACATTAAACTTTGTTCTCGATTTTGCTTAAATGCGCTATTACATATAATTAATGCGTGCATACTTAAGCAAAAATATCCAAATTTATAGAAAAATCCAAAAAATCAAACCTATTGCAAAAAATTCAGTACCTAAAGAATGTAAGGATTTAAGACCAATCAGTATATTGCCTGCAGTGTCCAAAGTGTTTGCAAAAAAATATTTATAACCAGATTTCTAATTTTGTTGCAGCTTATAATTCAATTCCCGATTGCCAGTCAGATTTTGAAATGAATTTTAGCATGTCAACATACTTAGTTAAAATTTTAAATGACGTAAGAGTGAATGAAGAGCAAAATCAAGACATGTATGGCCCTTCTCGACTTTAGTAAGGCTTTTGACATATTTAACGACGAAATGTTGTTGGCTAAACTAAAGTAGTTTGGAATCTCTGAATATGGTATTAACTTCGTTAAAAAATACCTATATAAACGTGAAAGTTGTGTTATGATAGTCCAACAGTTAGAAAAACAATGTTCAGAGCTTAGGCAATTAAATCAAGGTGTACCTCAGGGTTCTATACTATCACCCCTACTTTTTTCACTTTGCGTGGCAGACATGTATAAAGCTGTAAAACATTCGACGTTACAGCAATATGCTGACGACTCACAACTGTATACTTCTGTTTCTATTGAAGATATGAATAATAATTCATTTCAACATAAGTTTCAGTTCGATTTAATGAACTTAGAAAACTACGCAAAAAATCACAACCTCAAATTAAATGCTGAAAAATCTAAACTTCTTTTAATGTGTTCGAATAATAATTTAAGGCAAAATTTTGAAAATCGTATAAATATTCATATAAATAACACTCCAGTTCCAATTGTCCCAATGGCAAAAAATTTGGGTATTATATTTGACAATTCTTGAATTCTTTTGAACTCCCTGTAAAACGTTAAATTAAAGCAGGATATTTATGCCTGAAAAACCTTTTTAAATTTAAACGTAATCTGTCTACAAATATATTTACTTTGTGAAAGCCTTGTTTTATTTTTATTCGATTACGGTGATGTGTATGATGGGTCTTTATGTTCAAGTACCAAAAACGCAATTCAAAAAATTCAAAATTCCTGTGTGCGATTTGCCTATAATATCCATATATCATATAGAAACCATATAACGCCATATCTTAACGCAAAAATTTATTAAATATGACAAATAGACGAAAGCATCATTATTAATTGCCATTAGTTGAAAACTATCTTTACCCCTTGTGGACATTTTGCATTTGGCTTTTTTTGTGGTCTTTAATTATTGGGCGTTACCTTCCTTTCTTTTTCCGCTGCCGCATCTGCCACTCTCCTGTTCTGGATTAATTTACTTTATTATTATTATTATTAATATTATTATTTGTTTCCGCTTGATTTATTTTATATAAATGAATTATTTTTAAGGGTTATTTCGTCTGTACCAATAGATTAACGGTTTTTATCATCGAGAATTAATACTTTTTGTCAACATTTTAATTAGATTTATAATTTTATATATGGGCAAATAAAGCATTTGAATTTGAATTTAATCAATTTAGTATATGAAACGTGAAATCTATAGCATATAAAAGGATAGGTTTATTGGCATAGTCTGGAAGTAATATGGACGGGAAGTAGAAGAAAGAAACAAAGGATGTGAAAAAAATGTTTTACAAAAAATAGTAAAGTTTAGTTGATCATGGCAGTATAGCCAGTTAACTATTCTTTTGCTTAGCCCTAAGGCGGTAAAAACTAAAATTAATGACTCAAATCGCAAATCAACCTATAAATGAAAGACTACTAATATTAAATAATTGCTTTTATACACACAAGGATTAAAAAGGTGTATATAAAATGAATAACAATAAGCAAAAATAGGCTAATAGTAGCTGCATTATCAGGTTCGAAAAATTTGTATTTGTCTTTTATCTGAAAACCTCAAGGAACTCGTGTAAACTTTAGTACCATAATTAAACAAGAAAAGACTGAGACAATTGCGAACGATTTGTTCGGTTGCGATATCAAGTCCATAACAAGAGGCTTAACGAGGTGCATAAAGGAGTTGAAGTGACAGATAGGCCTTAGTAATAATTTAATGTAATAATAAGAGTTGATGTATTCTGTAAACTTTCATTTCTGTAATCTCTTATCCAATACTATATCCAGATTTATACAGGGTGTTTCTACTTTTAAAATTTGTCCATCTATATGGATACTCACAAGAAAATTCTTCTATCTCTATATATCCACTACTTCCAAAACGTATTAAGTGACATTTCTTGACATTTAGGTTCAAATTGTGTTGGCGAGAAATTTTATTTTTTACAAATCTCTATTCAATTTATTCGTCGCTGTTAAAGCAATTTTCGACACAAAGCTAATATAAACTTGTATATCATCAGCGATAACGTAGGTTGGCATGAAACAAAGTGAAGGGCCCGACACAAAACCTTAAGGCAGTCGTAAAATGACTGCCTTATGAGGAGAAAATCATTTTTAAATTTCCTTTTTTTTAAAACGACAGTAAATATACGAGAATAAGCGTTTGATAGCCTTATTTGTTAAACCACAATTTTAATTTAGCAATTAATAAATACATTGTGACTCATGCTATCAAATGCCTTAAACGACTCCACATCCAAATTGGTAGTTATATAATGGACAATTTTAGGCAAAGAGAGTGTTGGTCGATTATTAATGATTTTAGACATTGCCATAGAAAAGTATCGGAACTGGAGTTAAGACCTGACATTTTAAACGACTATTATTGTGATATACCTAATATCTTGCTCAAGGGCATTCGTAGTAACATTGATCCCTTACACTATCTTCAACAAGTGTCGGTTGAGCATTCATTTTTCTTTCATCCTGTCGAACTTACCGAAGTAAAAAATGAACTCAAACGCCTAAAAACCATAAATCATCTGGAGCTGATGGGATATCTTCGAGAATGTTACTCTTTTTGCCTGATTCAGCCTTAAATGCTTTAGTTTCTGCCATAAACAATTCTTTACATAATGGCATTTTTCCTTCATGTTTAAAAGAGGCAGTGGTTATCCCTCTTCATAAGGGTGGAGATTTGGATCAGCCTTGTAATTTCCGTCCCATTTCTATTTTGTCTACCCTCTCTAAGATAATTGAAAAACTTGCAAAAAGCAGAATTTTGTCCTTTTTACATCATAATGGCATTTTGTCTGCAAATCAGTTTGGATTTCAAGCCGGTAAAGGGACTCATGATGCTGTTTTTAGCTTTTTGGAGAGCGTCTATATGTCCTTGAATTCTGGAGAGTCATCGGCGGCAGTGTTTTGTGATCTATCCAAAGCATTTGACTGTGTGGATCATGGAATACTGTTATCTAAGCTCGATAAATATGGTTTCAGAGGCGTAGCGTTGCGATGGCTTGAGTCCTATCTATCAAATCGTACTCAGAAGGTTTCAGTGTCTGGGCGTTTGTCTGCTTCTAGATCCCTAAAATGCGGCGTTCCCCAGGGTTCAGTGTTGAGACCACTGTTATTTTTACTGTATGTGGATGACTTGAGTTCATTGAAACTGCAGGGCAAAGTGGTTCAGTTTGCTGATGATACCACCATACTATGGAGCCATAAAAATTCTGACTATATTAAGACTTGTATCCTTGAAGACCTTCAGATTTTATCAGGGTGGTGTGCTTCCAACAGGCTCGTGTTTAATGTAAGAAAGACGTCTATTATGGGGTTTAAGTGCGATGTTCAGGGTCTGATGTTTGACGAAAATTCCCTCTTGCAGAATAAAGAGTGCTGCAAGTTCCTAGGAATTACCATTGATGGTCGCCTTCGGTTAAAAGATCATATTTTAAATTTAGCTGGGAAATTATCTTCTGGATGTTTCGCAGTAAGAATGGCAAAACAAGAGCTGGGAGGGGTGGTTGCACGTTCAGTGTACTTTTCACTTATTGAATCTCATATTCGGTACGGCTTGTCTTTTTGGGGTTTAACCAATAAGGGGCTACTTAACATTATCTTTGTTATTCAAAAAAGAGCAGTTAGATACCTGTGTTCTGCTAAGTTAAGAGATTCTTGCAAACCCCTCTTCATTTCTGAAAAAATCCTAACTCTTTTTTCATTCTTTATCTTAGAAACAGCTGCTCTTATTCACAAAATTCCCAAACTACCCTCTGACACTGGCCATTTGACTCGTCGTGTAAATGATGTTCCCCTACCTATTCCTACGTCTTCCCTTACCAAAAACTCATTAATTTACATAAGTAAAAAAATTTACAATCATGTTCCTCTGTGTGTTAGACATATATCGGATGTTAAAGGATTTAAAAGAGAATAAAAGTCGCTTTTATTGGCTAAGGCATATTATAACCTGGATGACTTTTTTAATGATAGGTTTTAACCTTGGACAAGTTTTCTTTTTTTTCCTTTTTTCTTCTCTAGTTTTGTCAACAAGTTTACCTTTATTTAGTAATTGATTGTTTTATTTAGTTATCTTTAATTTAAGTATGTTCAAAAAGTTTTGTCTTTTTGTGTTTAATTTTGTTCATTGTTTTGTCAATTTTTGAAATTGTATTTGTGTTTTGTTTTTTTAGGTTGTAGGATGCTTGTACACAAGATTATTCTTACGTAATATAGCACATTTTCTTTCTTTCTTTCTTTCTATTAGTAACTCTGAATACACTCTGTAGATACACTCATGTGGAGGTAGAATATTGTTTGAATTAGCATATGCCAAGAGTTGTTTATATAATATTTTTTCAAATAATTTGGAGAGTGAAAAAAGAATATCATTGTCTTGTGCTAGTGGAGTAATAAGGCTAATTTTCCATTAACTTGGAAATAATAATATTCCATACACGAATTTATCACATGTAAAACATATGCATTTGTTTTAAACTGTTTAATTAGCATATATATTTATTTTAAATCACATATTTGGAAGCTAAAAGAAACACCATGGCTGTAGTAATTATTACTAAAATAGTCGACCAAATCCTGATCTCCTCCAGGTATAAAAGATTCTTACAAATAATGATTTATTTTAGTAGCATATTCAATATTGTCAGGTACTTGACAATAATGATTACCAGTTTTAGTTAACTATTTTTTTTCCATAAAAATTTTGGGTGATTGCTTTGACAAACCTCAGATAACTATAGTTTCTCATTATTTCTCATAAATTTTATAGCTAAATTTCGTTAATGTCTCACATGCTTAAAAATCGTACTGCACTTTTCTTACATTATATTTCGTAAAAGAATTGTCCCGAAAAGTCCAGTGACTTTGGTTTAGTGACATGCACGGTCCTCTCCTATATGGCGTGCTTGCTAATGATATTATAAATAACCGAATTAATAACTTCTAATCTAATATCCTTTACTCCAAAGATACCATAAATGTCGGCAATTCACAATTGCGAAAATTTTCAACGTAACTTAAGGTTCTAGTTACGTTCTTTGTTTTGTCATTTTCTGTAGAGTTCCAAATTTTAGTAGTTCTTGTTTTTGGATTTTGGCTCTTTTGTTGAGATAATTTTATAAAATCATTTAATTACGATATTTGGATTGGCATATAATGTGACTCTCTCTATCTCGCTAAGTTTTTCCTTTTATTGCTTAAAATCTGCGAACTAATAAAAAATTCCTGAGAGTCCAATTTTCAGTTAAATTGTTAATTTTATGAACGGATCAAAGTAAGTAAAGAGTGGACCGCCAAGAATTTAAAACATTACGGCTTAAGAGTCAAGTAGACTAGTTAATAAGTTCAGTTGACCACCGGCTAATGAAAAGAAAGATCTGGGATTGGTTTTCAGACAAAACGAATAACAAAAACTATTTAATAATTTCGTTTAATTTGTAAGGTTCTATATTTTTCAAATTTAACAACATTTAAGTTTTCAATGCTAAGGTATATCTATTTAAACTTATCATAAATATTAATGTATGTTGTTTAACTTGTGTTAAATGCCAGACGGTTAGTAAGATTTGATAAAATAACTATACAGGATGTCCCAAATTCGAGCCTCACCATTGGGATCTCGTAAACTAGAGGAGATACGAGGTCGGTTAAATCGAGGCAAAGTTGCGCAATTTGATGCTCATTAAAACGACCTTTTAAAATTTCAAAAATTCCGAATATTTCCGAAGATATTTGGAAAACACCGAATTCGCGATTTCATTTTTATTTTTTTACGACTCTATTTGAATAGATACAATAAAATAAATTACTCATTCTCATTGCTACTTTCTCTATTTTACAAAATGGTGTCAACAGATTTTTAAACCGACATTTCGTATTTGACCTTTCATCATCAAGCGGCCCTGGATTTTTATTATTACGGATTTTAAGAGCCCCTTATCGATGTATCGTACTTATTTAATAATTTTATATTAATGGATATTTCTATAAGGACTCGTCTTAAAGAGAAAGACAAACATATATTTTAAATGGGGTTAATAATAAACATCTTTTTTATAATAACGCATTAATAAAAAGAGGTTCAAAAATAATACAATTAAAGCAAATATTCAAATAGTAATCAGCCTGATTGGATGCATTTCCGTGACAGTCTGTGAATTTTATGGATCGCACGCTGAATAGTCCTTGCGGGGATAGCCCTGATCTCCGTTGTTAGGTCTTGACGTAAGGCTTCAAGATTTTGTGGTGTATTTTGATAATGACGGTTTTGAAGAACTCCTCAAAAAAAATAATCTAAAGGGTTAGGTCGGAGCTTCTAGTGAGCCAACGTATGGGTTCTTAGTTTCCAATCCATTTGTTAGGGAACAATTCATTTAATAAATTGGTGAAGCATCGTCTATTATAGGGTGGTACACCATCCTGTTGCCACCATAGTTGCCGTAATACATTCAAAAGTTCTTCCATTAAGGAATCCATTATATTGATCCTTATTAATTCTCCATATCTTTCGGAACTTAGATTTCCTTCAAGAAAAAACGGGCCGATAATTTTGTTGTGCCACATACCGATCCATACATTAAATGGCTGTCGTCCCTGAGGTCTTACTTCTTGATTCTGCCTTGGGTCTTCTATTGACCAATAGTGTTCATTCTGTCTATTAATTGTCCATTGGTTGAAAAACTGCATTCATGTATCACTATAATTTTATTTAGGAAGTCGGCATCTCCATTAGCTTTATCTTACCACCATTAATAAAATTCTAAGCGTCTCTAAGCATCGCCAGGTATTGTAATGGGATTTTCAGTTCCGGGGGTTCGTAGGTCAAAGATAGTAGTTTCTTTGTCGGGAAATCTCAGTTTATTCACCTCAGTTTCGGATTTAGTTTTAACACCTTTTAATAATAAAATAGATAATATAAATTGCTAGCCAAGAACACGACAGTTGTAACCTTATCTTTTAATAATAAAAGCACTGACCCGGATTAAAACCTTTTAAAACCTTTCACGGGCTAACACCAACCTTCGCTCCGGGCAATCTGGCAACGGTCAGGGAAACTAACAGTTTCTCTTAATAGGGATAAAGGCGGTGAGCCTAAATGTAGTTCTCGAGGGGAAAACCCTGTGGATTCATGGGTAACCGAATTCAAGAATTAGGAAAATTTTGGCAGCTAATACACCCACCGGCGATGATTTTCATTGCAATAAGTACGTAGAAGACGAGACAATTCTCTCATGTACCTCTCGACAGGATTGGCCTGAGGATGGCGAACTGAACAAAACACCACAGCTACCCCTAAGGGTCGAAGAGTATCCTTCCAAGATTTGGCGGTAAATTGAGTACCATGATCAGTCAAAATTTGTTGAACTACCCCATGCTTAGGAAAATATTCGAGCAGCAAGCGATTCAGGATAGCTCTAGTAGTGACCTTTCTAAGAGGATACAATGCAATAAATTTAGAAAAAACGTCGACTATTACGCAAACATAAGTTACACCTCCTCGAGATCTCGGTAGCGGCCCATAAAGATCAAGAGAAATTAACTCATTCATTTTATTAGCAATGCTTGGTTGTAAAGGAGGTCTTGCCAGAATAGAAACTTTTGTTCTTTGACAGATGTCACATTTCTTCACAACGCTTTTAATTCCTTTATACATATTTTTCCACCATACATCCCGCCGTAGCAATGTCCAAGTCTTATACACACCAAAATGCCCCAGAGTTTCATAATAATGCCGGATAAAAGCCTCCTGTAAAACTGATGGTATGCACAAAACGTACGGATCATCGAAAGCTTTACGGATGAATAAAAGGTCCTCATGCATTACGTATTGCTTAATTAAATTACCCTTTTGCAAAGATTTAATAATCTCACCGAAAATAGGATCACTCAATTGAAGTTTACTCAAATTTCTCAGTCGACTCTTAAATTCCCTAGAACAACAGAGGGAGGACATCAGTCTAAATCGCTTGCTCGATGGAGTCGATAACCTGGAATGAGGTTGTCGAGATAAAATATCTGCAATTACATTTTCAGAGCCCTTAATATAATGAATCGTATAATCAAACTCTTGCAGAGCAAGAGCCCATCGAGAAATTCGTGGAGTGAGCAGCCGCTAAGATTGGATGTATACTAATGCTTTGTTATCTGTAAAAACCTGGAAATGCCTTCTCAAAAGGAATATCCTCCACTTATGTACTGCCCAAACGATAGCTAATACCTCTCTCTCACAAGAACTGTAATTTTTTTCCCTGTCTAGCAAAAGACGACTTGCATAGGCAATCACCTTTCTTTGGCCCTCGATACCTTGGAAAAGCTGTAAATCCTACGTCACTGGCATCAGTCTGAACGCAATATTCAAAACCTTCGTGGGGATGATATAAGAGCACATCGTTGGTTAACATTTGTTTTAATTTTAAAAAGGAAATTTCTTGCTCTTCTTTCCAGTTCCACTTAGAGGACTTACGTAATAACTGCGTAAGTGGTTCTGCTAGTGTAGAAAATTGAGCGCAAAATGCTCTATCGAAATTACAGAGTCTCAAAAAAGACTGTGCCTCTTTTTTATTATTTGGTGGCGGAAAAAATTCGATTGCCTCAACTCGCGATTTATCTGGCTTTATTCAGGAAGGAATAATCATAAGACTACTCCAAGCAGAAATGTAGGCTTTAAAGAATGTCATACATTTCCACAAATAAAGAAAATATTTAAGATGCCCGATATTCTAATAGAACAAACTATAGCAAAGGTAGAGGTCGTTCCGCTACAGTATTAGTGTTTGACTAATATGAGTTTTGTAAGGTTTATATCCACGATTATGTAAAGTTCTCCAAACTGTCATTCGCGGTAGTGCCACTTCGTTTGAGAAAACTCTATTTGAAGCTCAAAGATTATTATTTGCCTTAAAAATAATTTAAAATTATTAATTTTACTTTCTATTCTGCATTGGTTTTAAAACTTACAATGTCTAAGATAAGTTTCTCTTCGGGATCGACTCGTCTTCCATACTTAATCCTTGGTTTAACAAAACTTCCGTAATGAGCTAAATTATTATCAGTATTAGCAAAATAAATGTAGTGCACCTGTCGTATTTCTGGATATTCCAACAAAGAGCGCTCACAAGCCATTTTTGAAATTTGATGCGACATATAATAAATCCTTAATATGTCTCTTTTTTCTTCAGAAGAAAAAGGCATTTTGGTTAAATACGCATTAACGATTAGTGAACGAACAGTGAACTGTCAAAATATTTAATGGTTTAAAAGTAAACAAATAAACAATGATTGTCAGCGTGCACGACGTACCGCCACTTTGATAAATAATTGCTAAAATTTCTATATATTTATCTCGGGGCCTAAGATTTGAAGAATGCTACTTTAATTATTATTTATTAACCTTTTTTTGTCGTTATTGTAAAGAAAAGGTTTTTAATCGTATTAAAAATATATTTTTTGTCTTTAACACATAAGTCCTTATAGATATATTCATTAATATAAAATTTTTGAATAAGTGTATAACATCATTGGTTTAGGAACATAAGGGACTCTTAAAATCCGTAATACAAAATCCAGGGCCGTATTTTAAAAAAACAAACATGATGATGACAGCTCAAATACGAAACGTCGGTTTGAAAATCTGACGACCTCATTTTGTAAAATAGAGAAAGTAGCAATGAGAATGAGTAATTTATTTTGTTATATCTATTCAAATAGAGTCGTAAAAAAAAATGAAATCGCGAATATTGGGTTTTTCCAAATATCTTCGGAAGTATTCGGAATTTTTAAAATTTCAAAAGGGCGTTGTAATAAGCACCAAATTGCGCAACTTTGCCTCAATTTAACTGACCTCTTTTAGTTTATGAGATTCCAATGGTAAGGCTCGAATTTAGGACACCCTGTACAGCTTGGGGAATTGAAGATTACGCGTTGTCCAAAATAATAGCAACTCCGCCTACACCGGTTTTGAATTTTGAAACTTCGTTTCTTCTTTAAGATTATCATAAATGCCACACCAAAGTGCAAGAATTTCTATCTAAAGGGCCCAGGAGCAAAAAAGGATGAAAGAAATGGTTTGTCGTACCCGCGGATTCAACATGATTAAGTAGAAGTGTTGGTGAGAAACTGGATACGGGTCATAAAACTGTTCCTCCTATTTAAATTCTGATTTCTGGTGTATTTTTAACAAACTGCTATAGTAATGTATGATTTTTAACAAATACTTTTCCCAATAGCCTTATTAGTTGGACTATCAATATTAGACTAGTCTTCAGATGACCTTTACTTTTGAATTATCTTAAAGTGACTATTTACAAATAAAACAAAAATTGTTTGTGCCAAATCCATTTCATCATAAACTCTTTTGGAAGTACAAAATGACTTTATATTAAAATAACGCATTGCTTAGCCAAAGGAAGAAGTCTGGGAGATTTTCATTTAACGAATTAGTTTTCCTTAAGTTTATTTTTTGTTTTTTATTAAAATAACGCTTTAATTTTTATTATGCAATGTACGGCGTGATAAACATTTTGTAATTACGATTCTATGTGAGGGGTACTCTGATGTATGTAACGCCTGCATTTTTCAAAATTTTATTATATAGTAATTCAATTGCCTCATCAAAGTCAGATGCCTACTAGCGTCCTACTGAAAGGCCACGAAATGCATGCGTGCGCGTTGCCATATTTCGCCATTAAGCGGTGTATGCACTTAAGAGCAAATGGTTTGAGTACACACGCGTATGCAAATGTAGACGATCTATTCGTAGTTCTCACGGCATGCGGCTTGACTCGCGCGCGACCTCGAGCGCAAATGGGTTAAGCGAAGTCGGTTTTTCGTCCCCGCTCAAAGAAAACAGTCCACGTATGCGTGCTCAGTGTAAACGTTCTTCATGCAGTCGTCTGTTTCACGTACTTTAATTTTAAGTATTTCTCTTGTTGACTTATTGACTTTAGTTCTTTAGTTGTCTTTTATTTCCCGATCAAGCCAACTGTCATGAAAACGGAATCGAGTAACAAAATATCTTTGGAGTTAATTGACATGTACGAGCAGTATCCAATGCTAAAGGATTCTAGTAATCCTTTTTAATACGATTAGAATACTTGATGCTTAGCAAGAAGTTGCGGCAAAACTAAACAAAGATATTAAAGTTGTAAAGGAGAAGATGAGTAGACTACTGGGTTCATTTCGAAGTCACAAAAGCAAAGGAAAGAAGATGATTGGTACTGGAATAGGTAAGTACAGTTAGTAATTAATTCCCTATACGTTGCTGCTTATTTTTTGTGTTTTTCTTTTCAACTTTCGGAAATTTTAAAGTCTAGTAATGACATGTGAACGAAGTTCCTGCCCAGAGAACTCTTCTAACCGTCGGTCACTTAATAAGGCAGATCCGATATATTGACGTCAATTTTTGTAAAATTAGTGTTATCCACCATCGCCTTTTTTGCCTTTTCGGCTTAACTTTTTTAGTAAATCATTCATAAATTACTACTAATACTTCATCCTTATTTACCGACATTTTAACTACCACTAAACTACTATTGTGAACATGGCGCAAATTGAGAACACATGCATGCGGCCGAAAACTAATTACCCACACATGACTTGAACACACATACATTGTGTACACACGCATAAATGTGTGTGTGCTCAAGTCATGTGCGTTCAAGTATGTACCCACCTTCAAGAACCTCTCTATGCATAATAATCGATTCTCCACCATGTATGTTAATTAACCTTGTTTTTACAACAAATGTAGATGAGCCGGACTTTCTAAATCATCAGTCCTTTCGATTTGCTTAGAAAATATATTATATAAAAAAAATACATATTGAACATATTAAAATATTTCTAAGTAAATTAATGTAAATGATATAGTTAATAAGCTCATTTAAAAGATAAAATGTCAGATGAACACAAAATATTTTAAAATATGTTATACAAGAGATTTTCATATTTTAAAAATTCTCCTAAAAAAGTAATCAATACAATATGTCCATTGTTAACAAAACTCGTTATGATCAGAATATCTTCGAGTTTGACAGTCGTATATATTTAGATTTATCTGGAGTGTTCGATCAATCTAAAACTTTTCGAGTATGCTAAAACAAGTTCCATTTACTGAAACTTTTCCGACTGAAATTCTTTACTATGTAAATTATGGCCTCTCCAACTTCTTGCCGTCCCTCGCTATTTGCCGCGATAAGGCAACAAAAGATCATTTTATTTAAGATTTGTCTCGGTAAATCAAGATTATATTTCAGATATTATTTTGTAATTATCGGAATACATACTTTGCTTTATTTTTTGTCACACAGGTCGCAAAAACAAAATAGACTCTAAGTAATGTAAGTAAAGTGAACTAGTTTTCTTCGTTATATACAGTGCTTTTTGAATGTTTAATTAATTCCTACAACTTACAAAAAATTTACATTTTATAAGCAGGTATCTTTGTTGCAAAAACTTTTACTTTCAACTATCACATTAAAATCTGATTGATTTCTCAACTGCCAAAAATCAAAGTTAGATAAATTACGATTAGTATAAGGAATAATAAGCACCACTAAAAATGCAACAAAATATATACACAGCTATCACAGATTTAAACCATGAGGAGTTCATGTTCATTATTTTTTAGGAGTGCAAATTACAAAACAAAAACACGGTTTATAGAATACATGGAAGTAACATTGATTTTAAGAAAAGGCCACCGCAAATATCAGGCTCTTTAGAGGCGTATAAACATAAATTCCTATAATTGAATAATTAAGTCCACTTTACTTGAATCTATTAAAAAGAAACGAAAAGCTACAATTGAGAAAATATGTTAATGTACAGCAGTATTATGGGACTACCAAGACGAAGCAATAAAAAGAAATTAATAAGGGTATACTACATTATCACATCCATTAAAACTAGAGACCGAATGAAAAACAAATTGATACCCAACTAGATATAGAATACAGAGAATATTATAAATGAAACAAATTCATACATAAACAGAAAAATGAATATTATAGGGACAAATAACATAGGTAATATGAGAAAGATGTAGAAAATAAAGAAATAATCAAAGCTGCCACATACGAAAACGTTAAAAATTAAAACGATGGTATTAATAATAAACAACTATGGAGAAAATTTTAATAGTCCATTTTAAGCATTAAATTATTGTAATAGCTATTACATCAATGTTGAAGTAGAAATGAAAACAGCAATGCCGCTACCACAAATTGAACAAGAATTGGATGCCCCAATAACAAAATCAAATTATTTTAACCCCATAACAAAAAATTAATTAATAAAGTATATCTCAACATTAAAAAATAATAGTTCACCAGGTTATGATGGTATTCAATCTGATATCATTAAACAGACATATTTAAAAATAATTAAACCACTATTACATATTCTAAACCTTATATTAGAAATTAGTAAGCTACCTCTCGAAATTAAAACATCGGTAATAACACCCATTCATAAATCAGGTTCCAAACCATCCAGTAATAATTACAGGCCTTATAAGTAATTTTGCAAAAGTCTGTGAAAAATTTATAAAGATTAGACTAATGAATTTCTTAAAAATTAATAATGTTTTATCGTCAAATCAATATGGATTTCTTGAAAGGTGCAGTACAGGAGATGCTATGCATCAACTTATAACTAAGGTAGTAAATAATTTAAATTCAAACAGGAAATGTTTGCCTATATTCTGTGCCTCATAATACACTTTTTAATGTTCTTGAAAGATATAGAATTCGGGGTACTGCTTTGGAGTTATTGCTATTTATCAGGGCGACTACAAATTGAGAAGCTCAATAATATCCTAGGTGACAAACAGGAAATTAAGATTGGCATTCCACGAGGAACAGGAACAGAGTTTTGGGCCCAGTACTCTTTATAAATTATTTTTAAAAAGATAGATTGTACCCTACGTATTTACTATTTAATAAGGTTTTTTTTTTTAAATTCGATCATTTTACACTCTAACACAGTATTACAGTCTGTTCTGATATACATACTCGACCCAATTTAAAGTCTTTTGTTAATTATAACTATAATACAAGAACTAGGTGCAATAGGCAAATTAAACTACCATTAGTTACTAATGATCTTAATCTAAGAGACATTAATTACTTTGGACCTAAACTGTATAACTTGTTGCCGACTACTTGTAGAAGTTGCACTTCGATAAAAAAATTTAAGTTGTTATGTAAAAATGTAATCTATGAAAGCACTCACCAATTTGAAGGGTTTTTCGCAACATATATATATATTTATATATATGTGTGTATGCATATTTTTTAATTATGTTTCTCTCTGATTTTCTTACTCTCCTAATCTTTCTTATGTTTGTGATAATATTTATAATAGAAAATATTGTTAGTTTATATCTAAAAGTAAGTAATAGGATTTGATACCGCACATACAGATGTTTCATGTCTAGTTGCTTGATTATATCAATATTAAACAATATTAAAATGAATCCTAATTCAATAAAAAGTATAATGTATATGGTTTAAAAATATATCACCAAAACAACAAAATAATTAAACATCCGATAATAATTATAGGAAAGGTCATTGATGATATCTAAATCTCCTAAATATAATATCCAATAAAATGAAAAGCGTAAACCGCTTATACCGTAGGATACCACGGTTATTCAAGCCATATTTTAATAAAATTTGGTATCCTATATCGAATCATGAAAATAAGAATGTGTGCAAGTAAAAACGAATAAAATTTCAATATTATTATAAAAATTACAAAGCGAACTAAATAAGAAAATATAAAAAACTTATTATTCCTTTTTTGCTTAAACTCACGGCAACCTCCTTGTGAGTAAACGTAACACTACCCTGAACTGAAATACCTCGTCATTTCACTTCCCGATCATTCCGAAGTCAACCACTTTGACTGCTTCTATATATTCATAATATTGTTGCATGAAATAAATGACAACCAAATTGGCAGAAACACCAACTCTATTGTTAAATATTGGGGGTAAAAGTAAAAGGCATAAATAGGCCAGTTGCGCATGTATGGGATAAGTACAGACCACATTCGATCTCGTCCATAGTTTTGAAATTTTGTTTCTTAGTATCAGTACATTTATAATTATTATTCTTATTATTATGATTTCATGCCAAGCGGCAATCGCAATCCCCCCTGGGGAAGGGGGGAACGTTTACTTGGAGTTTTTTCATGTTATCGAACTCTGTTCATTATTTTTATTTACACATAATACACGTAAACTAAAATTACATCTGTTAAATAAACTAGTTGACGTTATCTGCGTTTCCAATGAAATTCCTGACAATTCGAGAGGTGGATATGAGCGTCGACTTTTGCATTAGCTTATAGATGCTTTCCTTAAGGTTGAGCAGTTTTATGTTTTCGATAAGGCTCTTTGGTATTACTCCTGTTGTTAACATAATAATTTGAACTGTCTGCACTTCTCTCTCATTTCTCGTTGTCTTCGTATCTGGTGTTCTAGATCCCTGCACTTAATAATCTTTTCATTATATTTCGCTCTTAGGTTGTGATTATTAGGAATAGCTACATAAATAACTCTTCCTAGAATTTGTAAGAACCGATTCTTCAATTCTTTGAAAGAATCGACCTCAGTTACTTACTCGTTAGTCTGTAAGTACAGTGCGATCCTAGTACAATTTGTGTTGCTTATTTTTTAGAACTGCTTCCGGCTTATAGTTATAATATGGTACTTTGGCTGCTATTAAGAGGTTTAGTTTTTCTGCGAGCTCTTGATATAGTATCTTTGCAACTAAATCATGCCGTTTTTTATACTATAACAGGCTGAATAGACTCTGTTATCTCACATCCATATTTACATCTGTCACTTTGTACGGGTAAGTTACCTACGACAAACTTAAAATAATTTCTTGTTACATTACTTGTTGCATTACTTGATCTTGGATAGCCACAAGAAATCCTTGAGTTGCGGAGTAAAACTGTCCCGAAATTTTGTTGTACTTGGTGAACACGCCTTCCATGTAGTGGTTTTTCCATCCAAACTTGCAATTTTTCTTGTTCAGTGCTATGGGTATTTCAAGCTCCTGGAATTTAAATGGTGTTGAGTTGTCTGCTTTACATACGGCATGATGTTTCAGTATTTCTTAAGGAAAAGGATCGCAAGTTACTAATTTGCTGAGTCAGCTGCTTTCCTATGTCGGCCATTTCTCTTCCTTGCACATGTGAGGTCGCGTGATTTGTTCTAAAGCACTACGCGGATGATGTTTATTGGCTTTTGTTAGGAGTGTTCTAGTCTTTCTTTGCAAGTTCTCAATGTCCGTTTTAATCTACCCTATAATGCTAAAACAGTAAGTTAGTGAACTGACTCCATATGTATTAATAGCTTTAAATAAGTTTCTGCTATTGAGACTTGTTTTAAGGAGTAGTCGCATTCTTGTAGCCAGTTCATTCTTCATAGTTGTATGGTCCATTCTTTGCGCCTGCTTCATTCCTAGATACATTTAGGATCCTTTTTCATCCATACCATTAATTATCTGATCGTTTTCTATCTAAAAGTCACGTGGTTGTAGTTTACCCTTAATAATGTTCACAATTCGGCACTTATCCAGTTCAAAAGTCATTCCTATATCATCAGAAAAGCTTTCCACTATTTTAAGTATCTGTTCTAGTTGATTTCGTGTTGCCGCAAGAATTTTATTATTATTATTAATATTATTATTATTATTACTAACTTACATTACATACGTTTTTAAAGTTACATTAAACAAGACCAAGATGTCTTCATATTATAAACAGGAAGACAATACTTGTTCATGGTGTTAACGAAAGAACAGAAAATTCTTTACTCTGTTGTATTCTATTATTAACCACGAATATCGGTTTTCCAGTTAATAAATTCGATATTAACTTTTGTCATTCGTTGGGAAGAAATAATCCAGCTGTATAAACACCAAGATCTGTAATAGTAAGTTTTAGGCAACTAAGGGTTTCTAATAGAGTTTTCTATCTATAAAGAAACTTAACGGTTCAGCGACTATGATTTTAGACCTTCTTACGAGTAAAAATGTATGCACTTTTATGATTGCAAGTCAATATAAAAATTTCTGTTAGATAAAGCAGGGAAGAGTGTTAGTGCTTCATGAGGGTGCAGAAGTTTTTTAGAAGTAAAAGATCTAACTTTTTCTTATAGTCATTTTTACTTGAGTTTTTTGAGGCGCTATTATTGTTTTTCCCGCATTCTAGTTTAAACCAATGATGCATTATTTTTTGTGAATATTTTTTATTCGTTTATTATACCTTTAATTATTATTTCTATTTTGTTTTCTTATTCTACATATTATGCATAATACCCACATTATAGAAGTGTGTAACACATCACACAGTAATTTTTTTATATTTTAAGTTTTTTATTAGGTTTAATATAGAGTCAGCGTTGCGGCGTGGTTTGGATGGTTTGGGGCGCAAGTGAACTTATTTTCTTAGGTCATGGCTGAGGATAAAGCCATTTTAGCCACCCAGTAAAATTAAATAGATGGCATATAATTTTCTACAATTGAACCCCTCATGTTCGTTCTTCACTATGATAAGCTGCGGAATTTTACTCATACTAGAACATGGCTTTTCTCCAATTAAGGTTTTTGGCGGCATAAAAAAATGGTTAAGCTGCTAACGATGGATGGACTTACTAGAAGAAGAAAATCTCATTGACAAAAATAAATTATTTTATATATTCCGCATCTGTGGATATATGGGTATATAATTTAAATTAAATAAACAAAATGTTATTTTTTTATTGAATTTGATTTTTTAAGTATATTACCCTAATGACGCCATTATATGATTAAGTTACTTATACCGGTGATTTCATTGTTGACTTTCTCAAACCCCTTTCAATTGTGATTTATAATCATTTTCTTATTTATACTATTTTTATTTAAGTACAGAAAAAGCTAAAGCCAAATATTTTAAGTATCGACGCTATAATAATATTTCTATTAATCGAGGTATCTGTTATTATGCTACTAGCCTGATAATAGGTTAGAAATTTTTGACTGAAATAATACATACATATTTAACAAGTTTTTTACTCTATGGATAGATAATAGAACTAAAAAAATCACATAAAAACTATTGAAAAATCAAAAGTGGTAATGGTCAGTATAGTAATTTAAAAAAACATTACTAACCACGCTATAATATATGAAAAAAAGCCTATTTTCGCAGCTTATCTAAAACATTTGGATAGCTCCTTTGGGATATACTCAAAAAGTGAAATATTATACAAAAACTAAACAAAAAATGATTAGTAGCTTTTTTTTAAGATGTTATATGTAAATAAATATTGCTACACAGCAAACGGCAAATCTATACTAGTAGGCCTTGGGTTGTAGGTTGATAAATACTTACCATATTACCATAAATCAAAACTAAGTTAGGCGCCACTCAATTTAAATTACAATACCTTTTAATTTTTTGGAGCCACTTAAATTGAAAAACATTAACTCACTATTTAACTATTCTTCATTACTGAAAAGGTATTTTGAATGCAACAATACTTTTGTATCGGGTTTCAATCAGGTCTATTATAAAAAATTCCCAATTAAATATGTACAATATCCCAATCAATCTGAATATTCCCAATCAAATATGTACACAAAATATATAAAATAACTCTTCTGATTCCGAAATGGGAACTAAATTAAAAATGTATTGAAACCCTTTTTATTTTATTTTATACCGCCTTATATAAATTGTCTTAGACCAAAGATTAAGTAGATACTGTATTTTATTATACACTATAACATACAAGGCGAAAGGTAATGTCCAAATATTGAATAATTAGTAATTAGAATTATTTCACAATAAATATTAAGATTTAGAAAATAATTGCATAAGAAGTTTAAGTATTATATATAAATATGCATGGATAAGCAGAAAAGTTTTAAATAATTGGTATTAAAGTAATAAAAGTTTTAAATAAATAATGAGTAAATATTGATTTTAAACAGAATGTTAATATTATAAGAACATGATAACTGGCACACTGGTTACTTCGAAAGGTGTAGCTGAGTGTTAGTCAGGTACATGAGCTAAAGGGTTTAGCTATTGGCGATCAGTGATCCAGGACAATATCCAGTCAACACGTAGTTTAGCGAGTAGAAAAAGTTAATGTTGAGAATAAATCAGTTGAATTTAGGTCAAAATTCCAGTGTCAAAATCCTTGCATAATCCAAAAAAAACCCTGGAAGGAAAAAAGCCTTGTTATAATCACCGGTATTATAGGTATATGAAAGAGGTTTTAAACGAAAATAGATAAAAAGACTTACCTCAACCATGAGGGTTTTTCACAAAAGTTTTGAGAACACGTGACACGTGCCTATCGAATTTTACTTTAATTTAACAGTATTTAAAAGATTTTAAGAAATAGTCATTCGAGGGTGTTAAAAAATGTTGATCATACTTCTTTAAGACAAAATTAAGTTAAAAAGAGCCCCAAAATTGAGCCATTTAGAAAAAACACCGAATTAAGAATAATTTCCCGAATTTATTCAATTTTATTCTTAGGGATGAGATTACTCTTCTAAAGATATAATAGCTTTATTTAGTATTTATTCGGTGGTCTATCATTTAATATCAATAAAAGATATAATAACTGCTTTTCTACTTAGCAGCAAATTTTTTGTCAAAAATAATACATCCTGTATCATAGAAAATCAATTCCCAAATTTATGAAAAAGTTTCAAGCCCCCAAGAGGCAAAAAACCTGTTTTATTTAAAGATTTTAAAAAGAGATACATACAGTGCTTTCATTTCAAAACGAACTACCCTTAATAACTTCTTCAAAAAAAAATCAGTCGCTTGACGTACCAGCAAATAGTGATTTTATACAGGGTGTCTCACGACGAATAGACGCGATCAATATATAGGAAACCAATTTTTCAAAGATTTTGAAGTAGGTGTCAACTTCGTTTTTTTTAATGGAACACCCTATATATTTTTAAATTTTTGACTTTTACGTGAATTTCTAGGTATATTTTCTATACCTAATGTACCTATGTATAATGTTCTATACCTAAGTGTAACCATTTTTCACCTATCTTTAATTTCATGTAAAAAATTATGTTTATAAGCCCTAACATAACTACCGATTACTCCCTTTTAGTAGCCTTTACTTATTAGTTAGTTTTGATTCTATTTTAAAGGAAGCACCACTATTCTAATTCCAAAGTTTCTGAAATATTGGCAGCTTAAATTTGGCCTAATATTAAAAGCTGCAAAGTAACACGGCTCAAGGATTGTTGATGAGTTGGCCATGACGGTTGTCATAGTAACCGCTAGAAGCAGCAGTAAGACAATGGATTATCACAGAAATGTCAGTATTGCTTGTTATTTCGTAATTTTTTAAAAACTAATATGCCGGTGCGATTAAATTAACAGTGCCAATATTTTTAAAATTTCTATTTTTCGCCTAACAGCGCAACATGATGATTTTTGTTTTTTGAGAATCTATCGGCAAATATTTGGTATGTTTTCGATAAAACTTTGTTACATTCTCCATGGATAATAAATAAATTTAAATAATTTTCATGTGTACAATTTAATCGCCCCGGCATATTAGTTTTTAAAAAATTACGAAATTACAAGCAATACTGACATTTCTATTATAATTCATTTTCTTATTGCCGCTTCTAGCGGTTACTATGACAACCATCATGGCCAGCTAGTCAACAATCCTTGAGCCGTTTTACCATGCGGCTTTTATTATTAGGCCAAATTTAAATTGCCAATATTTCGGAAACTCATCAATTTTTGGACTAGATAACCGTATACAAAGTTAACTTTATTTTTAATTATCTGTATGAAAAAATAATAAAAATAGGGAGTTTCGTTTTAAAAAAATTGATTTTTAATGATTTTTTAATTTTAATTTTTAATGCTAGTTTTTGACCTCCCTGTATCTTTTTTTACCTAAATATTAAAATAATCTTTTAAAGTGGGCCTTCCTTTGAAAGAAAACCAAAACTAACCAATAAATAAAGGCTATTGAAAGAGAGTAATCGGTGATTATGTTAGGGCTTATAAACATAATTTTTCACATGAAATTAAAAATATGTCAGAAACGGTTACACTTAGGTATAGAATATTATACACAAAATAAACGTAGAATTTCATGTGGAAGCCAAAAATGTAAAAATATACAGGATGTCCATTTAAAATAATGAAGTTGACACCTACTTCCGGTATAATCGGAAACGTCACAACTGTCAAAATATTTTAGTTGTGTGGCCCCCATCGACTGTGCCATGTTACCAAATTTTCAAAATTTTAGAAAAATTTGTTTCTGAGATATCGATCGCGTCTATTCATCGTGAGGCACCCTGTATATAACTGTGGGAGGTCAAATGGTTGCCTGAAATTGTCACACATTATTTTAAATGGCAAACGATTTTCCATCTTACTTCGCGAATATAATATAATGCAGGTTAAAGCGATTAAGCAGTAAAAATGTATGGTAATAAACGTGAATAAACTGACCGCGACCGCTTATGTAAGCCCGCTGCCGTGCACAGTCCGAGCATGCTTAGATGCTCACTATTTGAATACACTGATGGTGGAGGATCATGAAATGCCCGGTGGGCGTACGAGCTGCCAAAGTTTTCTAAATTCTTGCATTCAGTTACACATGAATCCACCGAATTTTCCCCGCGAGAACTACATTTAGTCTTACCGCTTTTATCCCTATTAAGAGGAACTGTTAGTTTACCTGACCTTCGGCCAGATTGCCAGGAGCGAAAGTTGGTGTTAGTCCGTAAAACGTTGCAAAGTCGAACGGAAAAAGTTAAATTTCTTATCCGAAATACAATGTAGGAGATTTAGTATTGCTTAAAGCCAATCAGGTATCCATTGTTTGAGGGACCTCACAGAGTAAAAGCTTAGATTAGACCTTTCACTCACATTTTAGAAAATCCAAGTACGGGAAAAGAGCGGAGGCAATTACATACCAGTCATTTAAAAATATATAATGCCTAACCACCTAACCAGCCACGCCGGGGGGCGGTTGTAGCGATCGATCTCTACTTTTGCTATAGTTTGCTCTGTTAGAATAACGGGCGTCTTAAATATTTACTTTACTTATGGAAATGCATAACATTCTTTAAAACTTACATGTCGTCTGGGATTATTCATATGATTAAAACTGCATTTATCATCATTTAATAAAGAAGTGTGGCGCCTTTGACACCGCGATTCCGTTAAAAGGTTTTAATCCGGGTCAGTGCTTTTATTATTAAAAGGTAAGGTTACAACTGTCCTGTTTCTCGGCCAGTAATTTATATTATCTATGTTTATTATTAAAAGGTGTTAATTATTGAAGCTCCCGACTGAAGTGAATAAATTGAGATTTTTCGATTTTTGTGGTTTTCTTTGACCTTAGAACCCCCGGGATTAAAAATTCCATTACAATACTTACTGTTTGTTTCTGTCAATAATATTCATACACTATATGTACCTGCTTTATAAATTTTTTTTTAATTTAGCATTTTTATATATTAGAAGTAGAAAGAGAGGTGAAGTAGCTTAATAGGCATTTAGGTAAGTAGAAATTTTATTTATTTATTTTATTTTCTGTATTAGGAGCTATTTTTTTAATTGATCTTTAGCTTTGCATTTACTTTGTTGCTAGCTAATATGTTATATTTTTGACAGCGTTAATTTTGTCTGACCATAGCTGTAATTATTTTATACATAATAAGCAGGCAAGTTCTTACCATATATACCTTTTCTAAGTATGCTAATTTTCTTTCGAGCCCAGGTGACTTGATTTTTTTTAATCTGTCACATTTTTGTTCTAACTCTATATATGTTGTTTTATCAAAAGTATAAATATATATA
Source organism: Anthonomus grandis grandis (assembly GCF_022605725.1). Lineage (NCBI taxonomy): Eukaryota > Metazoa > Arthropoda > Insecta > Coleoptera > Curculionidae > Anthonomus > Anthonomus grandis. Next base: position 41,514,776 of record NC_065548.1, read on the forward strand.
GAGTTGATATTTGCAAGATTTTCCTAGAATTTTCTAATATCTTATTATTATTTGTGGTCACTGAACCCACACTTTTATTTTTCTCAGCATAAAGCATTACTGTTAAGATCATTCCTGCAATATAGCTTTATTATTTAAGGTAATTTCTTGAATACTTCTATATACAAAAACAGGCCCATAAAAAAATTTATACATTTCCCTCTAGTGTCTAATCGACATTTTTAATTTTAAATTTATTAATTTAAAAATTCTATTTTTTTACTTAAGTATATAAAACTGTTTATGTTAGTCCGTCAAGGTGCGTAGTATAGTTTATAAAAACATAGGTCTCTCACCCGAATCACGAACTGTTAAGTTTTTTAAAACAATTTGCAAGGTTTCATCATTGGGAATGTAGGAAGTATTGTAAAGAGAAAACATCTTAGTTTTGAAAATTACCACGAATTGTTAGTTTAAGACTGATATAAAGAGTTGTAGTTTTGTGTGAGTAAATCAGTATTGAATTCTACAATCAAGTGGTTCTTTACTCAACCTATTACGGCCAAGCCACCCTTGCCTGTAAACCTATAGTGAGGCTGCTATAGGGTAATAGGGAATAAAAAAGGTTTAAGGGAACTCTCCCTAAATCTTTTCATGGTCCTTCGAGCCTTTAAAACCAGGAGCAGCCGCTCACGACGCTGTCACCATCTACCAAAGGAGTTGCCACCCACGACGCCGCCTCCATCTTTAAGTTAAACCAAAGGAGTTGCCGCCCACAACGCCGCCTCCATCTTCGAGTTAAACAAAAGGAGTTGCCGCCTACGACGCCGCCTCCATCTTCAAGTTAAACCAAAGGAGTTGCCGCTCACGACGTCGCCTCCATCTTCAAGTTAAACCAAAGGAGTTGCCGCCCACGACACCGCCTCCATCTTCAAGTTAAGCAAAAAGAGTTGCTGCCCACGACGTCGCCTCCATCTTAAAGTCAAGCCAGGAGTAAGCTACCAAAAGACCACTTTTACATCTGCCATCTAAAACAAGAAAATCCTGGGGCGGCAGCCCAGGAAAAAGCCATGGAAGAAATGAATAAAATTGCCCTCCGCCAGCAGGAGCTAGCGGGAGAATTAGAACAACTTTTAACCAATGTAAAGAAAGATTCAAACTCAAGAAAAACATCATCATATATTACTCAGAGAAAGCAACGGGGAGACAGAATATGGGACGCAATTGTAGAAAATGACGAGAAGCTTAGAAAAATCGGAGAATTCAGTCATAGTTACTTCACGAAAAAATACTTGGACCAGATTACGGGATTGTACGATAATTTAAAAAGCCATTTGAAGACGTGCAAAAAACCAGAAGAAGAAAAGAAGCCTGAAGAAGACGAAGCAATACTAAGACGAAAAGAAGTAGTAGTCCAAGAGTTTCAATTTTTGATTGAAGAAATTGAAGAAGAACTCTGCAGAGATAAACCTACAATTCGCTATGAATTTCTGAAAGAAAACACCAAGAATCAATGGGGGCCCATTCAGCAACTTCACAACGAGATCTTCTGCAAAGACATTACAAGCAAGGAATATCTATCTGCCCACCGTCTAATTAAAAGGTCATACGATGATATTATAGAGAAGCTAGACGAAAAAATAAAGGAGGGCCAAAATCAATCAAACAACACACCCATTCCAACAATGAACATTCCAACATTCAACGGACTGTACGAAGAATGGCCCACGTTTGACGATCTTTTTACCAGAATAATTCATCAAAATGACAAACTATCAAGTGCACAGATGCTCCAGCACCTCAAATCTCTTCTTCGAGGAGAAGCACAAAGCACTATCAAGCACCTACTTGCAACAGATGGAAACTACCCTGCAGCATGGAATTTAATGAAGCAGAGATATCAAAACAAACGTCTCCTTGTATCAAAATTAGTAGACAAGATTTATGAGTTCCCGACAATTACCTACGCATCAGTGCCAAAACTTAAACAACTATATGATGTCACAACCGAATGCCTAGAAGGCATTAAGAATCTAGGCTACGACACGTTATCATGGTCCCGATAGTAGGAAAAATAATATGCAGAAAATGGGACCAGGAAACGACAAAAATCTACGAGCCAATTTTAGAAGACCCTCTTGAAGTCGCCACACTAGAAGACATTTTTGAATTTTTAAAAAGAAGATTTCAGTCACTTGAAGCACTCAACTCAGAAAAAAAAGATAAATTCCCAAGAGATCAAGTATGCCAACTATGCTGCCGAGGACATAATATTTGGCGCTGCAATCTATTTTTCCGCCAATCACCAATGGACCGAATGAAGATGATAAAAGATCATCAACTATGTACCAGATGTTTAAGCTATAATTCGAGAGATAGTTACACCGCAACAAGCAACTGCAAAATCTGCAGTGGACCCCACAATACTTTACTACATCAAGACCGACAAGCCACTTCAAACGCAAGAAATGGAAACTCCACCTTAAGGCCACAGAACTGCCAAAACAGCTTCAGGAGAAACAACAAACCGAACTTCAGGCCCAATATTGTCAACTCTAGATACAATGAATCGAACACAAGAAATAACAATTCAAGAAATCACCCCCAAAGCACTCACCACGCAGCTGAAGAAAGAAACAATACCGATAAAAAAGAAGTTCTACTGGCTACAGCGCTAATCCAAGGCACAGCATACGACGGCACGTCCCATTTATTAAGAGTGTTAATTGATCAAGGCTCCCATTCGTCATTAATTTCTGAAGAGGCTGCACAAGCATTAGCTTTACCAAGACAAAAAATACGCCCCGAAATATCAGGAGTCGGCGACAATGAATCAAGTATTTCTAAGTCAAAAATAAAAGTCCAATTAAGGCCAAGATTTCCCAGCGACTACATACTCACAACAGAATCGCTAGTATTACCAAGGATTACGAAGGCGCTCCTGACTGAACCGTTAAACGAGATAGACGCAGGAGAATGGAAAATACTATTCTGGCAGACCCCACATTCAATACAACGGGACCAATCGACGTACTACTAGGAGCAGAAGAACACGGGAAAATAATACTAGAAGGGCTCAAAAAACGGGATGGACTAATAGGACAAAAAACAGAATTTGGTTGGATTATTTCTAGAACAATGATCATCAGTGAAAAGAGTAAACACCTACAAATAAAGAGCATGTTACAAAGAACAGAAGAAGATACTCTTAGATTTGATTATATGCTTAAACATAAATTTTGTACAGAATAGTAGTGTTGATTCAAATGTTCAGGTATCAGATCATTTTGTCGTTTTATGTAAAGTACGTCTTATGATTTTCAAACCTCCACCCTTCCTATTAACGTACAGGGATTTTAAACATTTTATACATGATAATTTTTACCAAGATTTATTAAATTCTCGATTAGATGACATATTTTGTATGGAAGATATTAATGCTAAAGTTGATAGGTTTAATGATTGTATACTTAATCTTTTTAATATACATGCGCCTTTTAAAACGGCCAGAATTACTAAAGGAAGGAGTCCTTGGATCACAGATAATATCAAACATCTTATTTATCTTAGAAATGGGGCCTTGTCCAAGTACAAAAGACAAAAAATTGAATTAAATTGGGAACACTATCGCCAACTTCGGAACCAAGTGACAGCGGCTGTTGAAATAGAGAAAAAGTGCTATCTCAATAACACCTTACAAAAGAGTGACTCCAAAAATAACTGGAAGGTACTACGTCAGCTGAACATATATTGCAAGCCTCAAAACACCATTCCTGACCACTTGGGTGACCCTGAAATCATAAATACCTTTTTTATAAATGCTGCATCTTCCAACGCGCCTAACCCAGAAACGTTGTCTTATTATCTACTAAATGTTAAGGAAGGGGTTGGAAACTTCGAATTTCAGCTAGCAACGCTTCAAGAAGTTAAATTTACTTTACTCTCAATGAAATCTGAGGCAATTGGGACAGATGGTATAGGCTTGTCGATGCTGCTCCACTGCTGTCCATATATTCTTCCATTTCTAGTGCATCTTGTTAATTGTTGTATTGAATCTTCAACTTTTTTCGATTCTTGGAAGTCCTCATACCTTATCCCTATTCCAAAAGTCCCTTCTCCAACTGAATTATCCGACCTTAGGCCTATTAGCATTCTCCCTGTCATCTCAAAAGTTTTAGAGAGGATATTGGAAAGCCAAATCAGAACATACGTAAATAGATTTGATATCTTGCCGGTTATTCAGTCCGGGTTTCGAAAAGACTTCAGCTGCTCTACTGCTCTTCTAAAAGTAACTGACGATATTATACAGTCAGCTGATTGTAATGAGTTAACAATATTGACTCTACTTGATTACTCCAAGGTTTTTGATAAGTTAAATCACCTACTATTACTGGCTATACTAAAATTCTTAGGTTTTGGGGAGAGTGCTCGCTCTCTAGTTCGGTAATATTTGACCGGTCGAACTCAGATAGTGAAGCTCAATGGGAAGCAATTCTCGGCTATGGATTTCTCTTGCGGAGTACCACAAGGGTCTATTCTTGGTCCTCTATTCTTTACCCTGTATACGTCTCAATTGTGTAAGAGTCTCAAATATTCAAAAGTCCATCTATATGCCGACGATACACAGGTTTATTTCTCTTTTCCTCCTAACAAAATCTTAGAAGCTAGGTATCTTACGACCTTAACATGCTAGCAAAGGCATCGGAAAATCATTGTTTGAGTTTAAACCCAAGTAAATGTAAGGTTCTTCTTATTGGTAGGTTGCATTACAGAGACACATATGAGAAATTTGTTCAGATTAAATTAAATGGTCAACTAATAAATTGTAGTAATATGGCTAGGAATCTTGGAGTTTTATTAGATGTTAAGTTGAGGTTCACTGAGCATATTGATCAATGTATTAAAAAAGCTTTTATTAAACTTAAGCTACTTTATAGTCAGAGGCAGATCCTTAATAAGGAACTAAAAAAAGTTTTATGTGACAGTCTTGTATTGTCCCATTTCACTTACTGTGATGTTTTGTATGGCCCCTGCCTTTTAATAAGTGATATAAAAAGAAAACAGTACATTCAAAATTGTTGTGTAAGGCTAATTAATGGAATGAGAAAATTTGATAGAGGTGTAAGTAGTGAGTTACGCTTGATGAGATGGCTAAATATGAGTGAAAGGCGGTTACTACATAGTCTTGTTCTCTTTAATAAAATTGTCTTTAAAAAATGTCCTAATTAACGCTCATGTTTTGGACTTAAGAAATAAGCATTTTATTACACCTCCTCTACATAAAACTGTTTTATTTGAGAGGAGCTTTAGTGACTGTATTCATCTGCAATATAATAAAATTCCTCCTGAGTTAAAATATATTTCACCTTCTATATTTAAGCGAAAAATAAAGAGTTATATTACTGATCTTTGTTAGCCTAGAGTGTTGTTAAATATCTATTCTTTAACTTATTGTAAATTTCATAAGTCTATGTGGTTATCAAACGTTGTAATGTTAAACGGTTTTGCATATAGGCAGTTAGAACTTAATATTTTGTAACTATGCAATTATTTAAGATACATTTTGAAATTCTTTGTAATATCTAACCTCAAGCTGATTTGTATGGTTAAGCTAGGAAGTAAGCTTCAACTTCGCCATTTAGAATTTCCCAATTATAAATTTTAATAAAGACATTATTATTATTATTAATATTAATATTATTATTATTATTATTATTATTATTATTATTATTATTATTATTATTATTATTATTATTATTATTATTATTATTATTATTATTATTATTATTATTATTATTATTATTATAATCAACTGACCAAATTTTGGGAAATAAAAGAAGTCTCATGTCAACAGCAAATCAAGCCAGAAGACCAAGTGTGTGAGGAACTCTTTCAAAAAACAATAAAAAGAAACAAGGATGGAAGTTATACAGTGAAGCTGCCCTTCAAAGAGTATCCACCGTAATTAGGAGAATCAAAATCCCGAGCCATAGCAAGATTTCAACAGTTAGAGAAAAAGTTTGTAAAAAATAAGAGCCTCTACGACCAGTATCGATAATTTATAGAAGTATACATAAGGCTTGGGCACATGGAAAGAGTGCCCAAATATGCCTATAATCAAGGAAAATATTACATACCTCATCAAGCTGTCACAAGAGAAGACAACTAAAACAAAGTACAACTACGCAACTTAGAGTAGTCTTCGACGCATCATGTAAAACAACCAACAAACAAAGTTTAAACGGAAACATGCATACCGTACCTAGATTACAAAATAACCTGGCAGACATTCTACTACGCTGGAGAAAACACAGAGTTGGACTTCTACAAGAAATCCCAGAAGAGGTAAAAGAAAAGAGCACTGTTGAAATTGGTGAAGAAGAGGTCAAGAAATCACTAGGAATATTATGGAGTCCAGCTGATAATAGCTTCCATTTTAAAGTCAATGTAATAACAAGAACCAGCAATACTAAAAGGCAGATGCTGTCAGAAATCGCGAAGATATTTGACCCATTAGGATGGTTAGCACCCTTTACCATTCGAGCAAAACTAATCATTCAGGTCTGTGGCTTCAAAAATTAGCATGGGTTGATTGTCGAAGGAGAACCCTACAAGAAATGGCAAAAATTTCAAGAAGAAACAAATAGCATTTCAAAAATCAGAATTCCAAGATGGATCCAATACGACAACCAAGAAATTGATCTGGTGGGATTCTGCGATGCGTCCGAAAAGACATACGGTGCAGTAATTTACAGTATAACAAAAAGTAGAAGTGAAGTTAATATTACTATGCTACAGGCCAAATCCAAAGTGGCTCCAGCAAGAAACCGGACTACCCTTCCAAAACTAGAACTATGTGCTGTCGTACTACTCGCTAAATTAATGAACAAAACAAAAAAGGCCCTAAAAATAGAATGCAAAGATGTCTATGCCTGGACAGATTTAATGATTACACTAGGCTGGATTAAAGGAGATACTACAAGATATAACACTTTCGTCGCAAACCGAGTCTCCGAAATTGTGAAACTAATACCAGCGCAGAAGTGGAACCATGTCAAATCTCAAGATAATCCAGCTGACGTAATATCAAGGGGCATGGAAATTACCGCTCTAAGAGAATCAAAATTATGGTGGAAAGGACCGAATTGGCTGTGCAACCAAGAAGAATGGCCTATAAAGAGTGAAATCCCCAAAATTGCAGAAGGACTAAAGAAGATCAATTGTCATCAAGCATGTATAACCACACAAGGGGAGGATTGGAGCCGTTTTTCGTCATTGACTAAAATGCTACGAGTTCTTTCAGTATGTAGAAGAATGAAAAAAGACTCTCCAAAAGGAAATCTAAGTCCAGCAGAACTAGAATCGACATTAGAAGTCGTCATCCGAGGTGTACAAGAGTCAGAGTTTGCAGAAGATACCAAAATACTTAAGCAACGTAAAAGAATTGACGAAAGAAGCAAATTACAAAACCTATACCCAATATTGGATTAAAATGGAATAATGCGTGTAGGAGGAAGACTCAAGAATGCTAATATACCAATCGATCAAAAACATCCAATCTTATTGCCCAGAAATAGCCATCTAACAAAACACATCATAAGAGATGCCCATGAGAAAACATTGCACGGAGGAAACCAACTAACTTTGGCCTACATTAGGCAGAAATTTTGGATTATCAATGCAAAAAGGACAATTGCAACAATGATAAACAAATGCATAAAATGTATTAGATATAAGCAGCAAGCACCACAACAAATAATGGGAGATCTACCGAAAGAAAGAGTCACACCATCACCCCCGTTTTCTTATACTGGAATCGACTACGCAGGCCCCATATTCATCCGAACAACAAAAGGAAGAGGTCATAAATCATACAAGGGATACATAGCGATTTTTGTGTGCATGGCAACCAAGGCAATTCATATTGAAATAGTAAGTGACATGACCACAGAGACTTTTCTGGCAGCATATAGAAGATTCATTGCACAAAGAGGACAATGCACAGACATATACAGTGATAATGGAACCACGTTTGTCGGAGCAGCAAATCACATAGAAGATGAAGTACTAAAAATAACTGAAACACAAGAAGTACAAGACGCAATTAGCACCACAGGGACAAAATGGCATTTTATTCCACCCTCCTTACCACACTTTGGAGGACTGTGGGAAGCTGGGGTTAAATCAACAAAACACCACCTACGAAGAATCATTGGAGAAACGACATTAACATTTGAAGAATTGTCAACGTTAGTATATCAAATTGAAGCGTGCCTGAACTCTCGGCCACTGTGTGTAATAAATGACGCTACAGACAATGAGACAATACTCACGCCAGGTCATTTTTTGATTGGACTAGTAGGCCCATTTGCATGGTCAAAGACAGACATAAATGGCTCTATGCTTCAGAGATAGAAGTTAATTCAAAAAATGAAGAAGGACTTCTGGAAAGTATGGTCCACAGAATACCTAAGTAAACTACAAATGCGGTACAAATGGAAAGAAGACAAAGAGAATTTGACCAAAATTTCAGCGTAGCCGACAACCAAAACATGGAATTACGCTATTAGACATCCTGCTATGTTTCACCATTTTTATGCCAACAAGTGGGACAGCAAACTATACAATCAAGCAACCCGCGAAAGGCCTATTTATCGAGCATTTGGGAACATCCAGAATCGAGAAAGGAGAATTTAGGCTTCAACTCAATATCAAAAAAAGTCGAATTGATGATGACAGTAACAAGGTCTCACAGGTAATAAGTCGATTCCAAAGCCTATGTGAGGAAGCAAAACAACTTTCAACAGCAACAAACTGTCAAACATTGGCACACCATCTTCTAGATAAAGAAAAAGAGATAGACTTGCTTAACACTGGATTATTTGGAGTTCGCCACAAAAGAAGAGGACTTTTTGGCCAATTCCTAACATCGGTTTTTGGAGTAAATGATGAAGTTTATTGGGACATCGACAGCTTACAGTCGAACCAAGAAGAACTAATTCAGGCTTCCAAACACCAAACCAAAGTAATGATCTCTGCTATCGCGCAGATAAATGAAACAGAGGTAAAAATGGAGCAGCACCGATCTATTCCAAGATCGATTCCAAGAGAAAATAATCCAAAGTATGGGTATGACCGCATAATAGACAGTAATAAAGTTAATATTCATATCCTTATGGTCTATCAGTTGCCATCAAATTTCACAGCTGAAATAAGTGGGTACTATTAATAACTCTTCAAGATACGATTTGAACAAGGATCGATTTTCACCATCTTATCACCAGCCCATGTACACAAAATTCTTCAGAAAGCCAACGAAAAATTATCATCTCATTTAAAATTAAGGCAGGTACCCATAAAGACATCGCTACAAGAAGAGGAAAGGCAATGAGCAAAAATTTTTACACATTTTGCCATTGAAGATATTTCCGATTTTAACCTTCAGAAGGTATATCCTACAGCTCTACACATTAAAAATAATTCCTACTGGTCTCTGGACATACCTAATGACATTTTGGCTGTAGACTACAACAATCAACAATACTTTGAGCTATCACACAATAAATTAACGGCATGTATACATCGAAGCAGCCATTATTTGTGTTCGCCGACAACAGTTAGGAACATAGACGCCAGTCCAAATTGCGTCATTGACGAAATATATCAACGACATCAAGAGAATTCTTGCAACATAACAAAACATAACCTCCACACGACTATTTGGAAACAGCTTTATACTCCAAATACATAGATGTTTATCTCTCCAAGTCCCATGAGCATCGCAATCACGTGCAATGGCATACGAGTACACACCAATTTAATTTAAGGGGATAAAAATCATAAGATTAAACCTGGCAACATCAATAATTAATTTTTACTTAAGTTAGAACTTTTAACTTAAGTAAATAAACTTTTACTTAAGTTAAAATAATCAATTTTGATTTAAGTTTTACTTTTTATTTAGGTCAAACTTTTAACAGAATTATAATTTTAAAGAATTAGTAGATCACCTGATAAGCTCTTTTCTTCTACCTACTTTAAGAAGTATAAATTTAGAAAGTACTTATTTTGTAATAATATGTTTATCCAATTCTCTAGGTATTTTACTCAATAGTCCAGTTTGCGTGATCATTTTTTTTTCTCAATTTATCGTTGAGAAAAACGAATAAAGCTTTTTTTCCTGTTAGCGAGTTAATTTCGTTTTAAATGCATCCAATTTACTTTTTGTGTCACAACAGATACCGTTTGCATGTTTGTAGCTAATGGAAAATAAACGCGAATATAAGCACGTATCTACAATACGTTACATACCAAACGAGACAACGCCGTGTAAATGTCTGTGTTAAAACTGGAATTCTAGACATAGGTGGTAAAATATAAGAAAATTCGTACTTGCTATTGTATTTTTATTCTATTGCTTTTATAGAGTTATTAGTAAATAAACATTTCTTAATATAAGATATTAAGAACTTAATATTTATAAAGACAATGAATGTCATTAAGAAAAAGGAGAAATGGAGAAAATATCAAAATTTGATTTTGATGTTCGCAGTATACAATTTGAGGAATTTTAGATTGCCCATTATCGAAAATAATGGCAACACCGCCTCCTCTCGACGATGGGCGTCTGACAGGTATTTACTCTTTTTATTTTTTACAGAATAACAATAATAATGTTGGCATGTTTCATTTGACGACTGCACTGTTGAATGCTAAAGTGCTATTTTTTTCACAACATATTATGGCTGTTCATACTCCTTTTAAAAGAGTTCAAATTATTAATATATAAATTTCGCAGTATAACATAAGGCATTATAACTTTATAACCAACCCATATACCCCCCTACTAGAATATGAGAACTTTGTATTTATAACAATTTTGTTTAACTGCCTTTTTCTGACTCGTAACACACCGTTCTCTTTTCGCGCATTCCGCATGCTATAAATGTCTACCTATACAAAGTGGTACAAGTTGGTATGCAAATCTATTTATTTATAACATATACCAAGTGATAATATAACATGTCATATTATTATAATAATTTAATATACAACATTCTCTCCCCCTACAAAAAAATTTATTACTTATAAAAAAAATTACGTATACATTAATCTATTTACTGTTTTAGTTTTCCTTTTTGGTCATTCAGTACAATTTGAACTATTAGTACCTATTTCTGATAAGATATCATTCTCTGATTAAACAGCACTTTTTTATCACTGTCAATAATACATTCCCCTGGTTTATCCGCTAAAATCGGTATTTTACTTGAAATTTCACTATTGTCATTTCTCATAACATTTGTTTCTGGAATACAATTATCTTGAATGTAATTTTTTTTAATTTGATTACCATGACGTTTCCAAATAATTGCATTTAAAATAGAAATTCTTACATTTTTTTAAAATAATTCATTTTATTCATTTGGTTTTCTTTTGTACTTAACCGGAAAATGTATCAATATTTGAAGTAAACGAATTCGGTGAATTTTCTCTTCTGCTTACTAAGGTACTAAAATTTAACGGCAGTCACGAAGATTAGTTGAAATTGCAATAGTTTATTAGTATATATGAATATTATGCTATCGGATTTCCAAGAATTTAGGTTATTCTTTTATGTTTTGTTGTATTTTATGTTGAATCTTTTCTCTCAGTTTGTGGTTCATAATTAACAGGGTCAATGGTATTAAGTGAGGCAAATAACATAGTTAAACTTACTTTTTTAGAATAAAATATTAATAAAAAACTTCTCATCCATAATCGTAAAAACATTTTTAATGAATTGAAGCATGCGAGCACTCAAAAATTAAGATTTGTGCTAGACTCAGTTTCAAAATATTCACAAGCGTTAAGGCAATCTATTGAACATAATTTCTAAGTTAAATAATATTGTGACACGAGAATGAGAAAAGTATAGGTCAAATAGGGATCTCCTACGTTGAAAGGTGTAAAAAAAAATTACTAATATCTCGGAATCGAAAATTCTCCAAACGATACGGGCTGAATACCCGACTCCTCTTACTCGAAATAGGAGCAAAAAAGAGAACTGAAAACTGGAAGAAAAGGTTGTAACCAACGAGAAAGTTAAATGGGCGATAGACACTTTCAAACCATTTAAATACCCTGAAATAGATTAGCCTAGACGTATAAAGCTACAGCAGGGCAAAGAACTGCTGCTAGTCATGTTAGGCAAAATAATGCGGGCCAGTCTAGCCATGGTGTATATACCAAGGATTTGGAGGGAAGCACAGGTACTATTCCTACCAAAAGTGTAATGTGATTCATACCCGAAACCCAAATCCTCCGACCAATCTGGCTTACATCATTCCTCCTGAAAATAGAGGAAAAGCTTATAGAGAGGTATATCAAGGATGATGTACTACTGGCTATAGCTCTCTACATCGGCACCAATTTCTCTACCAAAGAGGTAAATCTTATAATTTAGCGATTCACAAGATAACTCAGAGGGTCAAACAATCTTTGGACAATGCAAAAATCCCCCTAGAAGCATTTTTAGACATTCATTGACGAAGTATTTGACAACACGTCATATGACTTATTTAACCATGCCATAGCAACAATGGTATACATTCTATTATAGGCGGCTGGTTCAACTAAATGCTAAACCATAGAAAGGTGACAGCGATTCTTACAGGACCACAGTACAAGCCAAGATGTGTAGGGGAACATCGTTGGGGGAAGTACTCTTACCACTGCTGTGAGACCTTGTGTCGGACAGCCTGCTAAAACGATTGAAAAGACAGCATATCTTTGCTGTTGGATACCAAAAAGACATGGTTCTACTTCCACAGGTGGTCAGTCAGGCTCATGTATTTAAAAAAATGCAGAGAGCTTTAAACCATGTCGAGCACTATTGCATAGAATGAAAACTAACGGAAACCCCGCAAAAGCCACCCTAATTGCCTTCATAAAGAAGGAGAAAGTAGAGACCCACTACTGTTTGGCCAATATCTGCGACTCGAAGATGAGGTCAAATATTTAGGGATGACCCTGGATTAAACTCAGCTAAAAGGAGCACGTAATAAATAATACAAACAAGGTCACGAAAACTCTTATGTACTGTAAGAGAATGTTTGGCAGATCATGGGGACTATCACCAAAAATGATACATATACAAAACAATGGTAAGACCCATCATTAAATATGCAGCACCAATATAGTGATATGCTGCAGAAAGGGAGACTATTATTTAGACATACAACAAAATACAAAGCATAGCGTGTCTGTGTATAGGAGAAGCGATGTAAACGACAACCACTGCTGTCCTAAAAAACTTGTCAGGGCTAAGCCCACTACATTTAATAGTACGGGCTAAAGCAATATTAGAAGCAAAAAGGCTACTGTCGAACGGCGCAAATATCTTAACGAAATTTGCACACAATGCCCCATTGGACAAGATACAGGACCTTGAGCGTATGGCACTAAGAACGGACAAAATTAAGATCATCCTGCTAGACAAACTCTTTGTAATTAAGGAAGAAAGGTGCCACTGGAAATAGAAGTTACCCCGCTTAGGCAACACGGCTTCTCAGTATAATTCACTGCGACCGCACGATCAAAGATCGGGGTAACAGTGGGCGTACTAGAGGATATACCATAAGGCAGGAAAATCACGTTAAACCTGGGCCTGAAAGCAACAGACTTACAGGCAAATATATTAGCAATCTAGCCTATTCCCAACTGATGAGATAACGGGCGCTAAGGGGCCGAACCTTAGCAATCATTACAGGAAAACAGGCAGCAACAAACGCTTTAGCACGGTTTGAGAGGTTAAAGACTGTGCCAAACTATTAGGAGCAATTGAATTTGCAATGAAGGGCTTCAATAATAGACTAATAGGTCCACATCTAACATACTGTGTTAGCGATAAAACCTAAAAGACTGATATGAGAGCATTTCCACTGGTTTTAACTTGAGCATAAAAACTGATGTAATGCTCGAACTCTCCAAACAACTCTTGGGCACCCCGCTCTTCAGGACTGGGAAGAACATACTCGATCACTCTTCAGATTCTATGTTTCTGTGAAGCATTTAGCCAGACCAGGGCGATAGCCCTGGGCAAAGCCAAACGCTCAACAGAGAGGGTGAAAGCCACACCACTGGGCACAATACTAGACTTCCTAGAATTAACAGAACCAAACATGTGGGAGTAGATATATGGGACACAATACTACTACAACATGGCAGACCGCAGTACAAAAAACCAAGTGATACTACTCTACTACGATGTTTTAGTGGATAACCGGGTGACCGGGCACGGAGTTGCACACTACAGGAGGTTCAAGAACTACCAGTATTCATAAAGAATTTCTTCGCTGACAAGAAAAAACTGCAAATAGTGCAACAGAAAGCAAGTTCTGTTTAAATATGGCATAGAACAAAAAAGCAAAAATAATGCAGTTTCCAATACGATATTCTCGGACAGCATATAAGAGTAGTACCAATATACAGGATAAAACACTAAAATCTGCATCTAAATAATTATATTCAACTAACTAAATTTTAGGAAATAGAAGAATGTGTCGTGGATTCTGTTAGATCCGATGAAGAAAAGTTATGCGAATAATATTTTCTCGCAAGTACGAAACGCTGTACAGAAACAGGCACATTTATTATCTCTATCTTATTTACAGCCCAGAGCACTTGGGCGATTTAGAGAACAGGGCGCAAATGACTATTTTTTTTGTAAAGAAAACTTAAATACAATCCTGCTCTACGGGAAAAATACGTAGATATCATAGCGGAATACAAAGTAAATAACTCAGATACGGCTGACAAAGATACGATTCCTCAAAAAATCTGGTGACTCAATTGCAGAGTCGAAATTCCCTAACTTAATTCGCTAGCTATACCATGTCAATATTGAAAAACATGCAGTCAGTACAATTGCATGGTTTCTCAAATGTCCGAAAGCATGCGTATGGAGTCATTGCTCAAAATAGGCATATGTTGATGAAGCTCTTATCCTCAAAATCTAAAAAAGTACCAGTAAAAACTATTACTATTCCTAAATTCCAGTTATGCGGAACTGTGGTTCGAGCTAAATTATTTCAAGTAAGCTCGGTACGGATGGTTGTTTATGTTGACCTAGCTTAGCTTAGTTAAGTAAATCTGAATGTGACAAGTCTCAAGAAATCCCATATTGAGGAAAATAACCTAATCTTATATCTATTTCACAGACATTTATTTACAACACGTTATTTGGAACCAAAAATAGATATAAGCCGATTGTCTTCACTCAGTAAACTTGTTAAATTGTTAGCTTTTATTTTAAGATTTAAATTATTAAAGGTTCTATTAAAGGTAATTATTAAAGTAAAGAGGACTGGTAACCTTTTTAAAAGTTTCCCAAAATAAGGCGCACTTAGAAATAAATTATTTATTAAACAATCATGAAATCAGTTCGAAATAATATATTCTTAATTGTAATCCGATTATTAATGATGGCAGCCTACCAACAATGGAAGGCTATTTAAAAAATAATGATTGAAAAATATTGATAGGAAGCACTTTATTAAAAAGCCATTGAAACATCCATTGAGGGAATTATTCTATGACGTAGTCTTTGATTACGAGTTATTATACGGTTCGGCTTAGGAAGTGCAGTTGGTATGCCTGAGATTATGTTGTTAAAGTTTAATATCTTGTTAGCTTAGATTTGCATTTCCATCTTAGCGGCCGATGAGATTGCCCACTAATTCGGATATAACATTATAATAAGAGCATCTCAAATTAATATACGCAGGCCTACAGATTTTACTTTGTTCTGGGCATCAGTTTCTTTAATCGGTGTCAAGAAGAAATCTTCCGTCCGACATTGAGTCACTTGCATCAGATTTAATACAAACAAAAAAAAAAGTTGCAGTTGACTTTTACTCGTTATATCGCGTTGTTCGTATGTTTTGTTGTCGAGGTGCTGCGAACTAAAAAGCGTGATTGTACATGGTCTCTTAGTATTTATCAAATAATAGTGACTCTTGTGAGTAAAGTAGTGAATAGTGCCTGAAAGTTAATAATTATAGTATTAAATTATAGTACAAGTGTCTTGTTATTCTTTTTGTTATGGTCAAATAACGAAATTAAAGATGGTAGCAACAAACAAGTTAGTGAAATTCGGAACCTGAACAAGAGGTTTGGGAAAATGGCAACAAATTGCGACAGCCAACTAAAAGAACTCTACTCTAAAAGTAAAAGTAAATCGGCAACTACTAACTCAACTAACTCAGATGTGTCACTAAAGAACCCCTTTTTAGACTTCGAAAGTACGGTTTATCTCTAAGAAAGAGCGACCGGTCTCATTGGAAGTCTGGATGACATTCGGTTGGAGATAATGCAATTAAAAGGTGGTACATATAACTCTTCCTTATCAAGAAATCAAAATAGTATAACAATACATGGAGTGAATAAAAAACAGAACGACTTAGACTCCAGTGTTATTAAAGTAATAAAAACAAATATTTGTATCAATATAACGACGATCGACATACAATTTTCAAATTGGTTGAAATAGAAAAAGCCGAATATCGCATAACCTAGATCACTCCCAGTCTTGTTTTATCAACGGATTCGCGACGATATGCTCTACAACAAAAAACGTCTAAAAAAATATTTCTTAATTACTGAGGCTCTTCGTGCGTCAACGGCCAAACTTTTAAAATGTTTAGAGAACAGTTTAAAAATGTATGCTGGGGGCTTCAAGGGGTAAAATTGATGTAATAATGAAAAATAATGCATGGACTCGAAACATATCTTACGAGAGTTCGTTTATAACGTCGTACTTTTTCTCTAAAGAGATTGTGTAAAGTCATGTAAAATAAATATGCCCTTTTATAGATTATGAAGTGGATTATGAATAATTGGGATACGTATAGTATTTTTTTTGTACAAAGTTTTTATAGAAAGAATTGAGGTAATTGTACTTGTACAAACCATGTTTTCATACTACGGGTACAATTGATCTAATTGCCTTAATAATTTACATATTGCAAAAATTTTAAATTTAAATAATTAGTTATTATATAGTTCAAGGATAATATTCTACTCTTGGGTATATTTAATTACTAAATATTGAAGAATTGCTTTATTTAAGAAGAATCAAATACTTTGGTTTGAAAAAAATCAGATTTAGTTCAGGTATTGGGAGTTATAATTGTGCTTAAGTACCACTTTAATTTTTTTTCTCTTAATTTATTTTCATTTATTATTCTGCTCGCTTAATATAGTAACATTAAAGTTGGGGACCACAACAACAGAAATAACTAACAACTTTTATTCTGCAATAATATTCTATAAAAGCTTAAGATTGTGGATTGCTTTGTTTAGATTACATAAGATCAAATAGCATCTAAGAGAATTTGGCGGCCGATTCGGTGGGCATGGGTTTGGGTGGTGGAATGCTGTCTGGTATCATGAAGCATAATGTTTGAAACTTGCAGAATAAGAGGTGATACATTAAGTTTAAAATTGCTCACTTAAACCTTCGGTTTTGATAAATTTATAAATTATGCTTCTGCATATGATTTAAATTTTTTGGAAATTTCGGAAACATAGTTGACAGCAGCTGACGACAGTTTAAGCTGTGATATTCCCAATTCCTTTCTAAGAAGATATTACCATAGTCAACGTGGAGAAGCCTAAAGGTATTTACGTTCAGAATAATGTTAAGTTTCCATTAGTTACTTCCAAATATATCAGACTTATCTAAATGTGTGAGTTTTAGTCAAGCAGTTCATGTCTTATAGATGCTATTGTCAAAACTCAACACGCCTATCAAAATCGTCTTGGGTTAACTCTTGCAATATTTTCATTTTGAATGGATGAAATTTATGAAGTTTGGTAACTGTGTGAACAGAGCCTAATGAAATACCAGTGGCAGCAACAATTTTGCGTAATAAAGTATTAGGATTTATTCCAAAATGACCCAAAACTTCAACTTGAGCGGCTTCATCCAAAATTCGCCGATGATCACGTTTTTTATTTACAACAGATCCATTTTCAGTAAACTTAGTAAAAAGGTTCAAAACATACCTATGCGAAGTTATCTTCTCTGGATGTCTGGCGTTAAACGTGACGGCAGTTTGCCGAGCACATTGATTTTGGGCACCATAAATTAGAATAATTTTCACTCTTTCGGCTAGTGTGTAAACCATTTTGGAAGTAAAATCTTCAATTCAACAAATAAATTTTCCCAATTCCAAGACAGTCACAAATGTAACTGACGGCAAAATAAATTCTTTATTTTCCTTAGCAACTATAAATAACTAAGCAGGTATAAAAATCAATACAGTTCGTCCAGGATATCTGTGTTGCTGAAAAGAATGCGGAAAAAAATTCAGGTTGTTATTTACTTTTTTCCACGTCTAATCTTTGGAATTGCTGTTTATGTTGGTAGTTTTCGTTTTAAATTAAAAACGAATTGTACATTTGGCAAACACTAACGGGCAACATTTTGAACACTTATTGAAATAAAAACTGATATTTTCTTGTTTTTGTTTTCTATCTGAACAAATTAAGATAAACAAAGATTTTTTTAATTTTCTCGAAAACGAATCGACCAATTCGAACGTCAAAATAAAAGACTTTTAAACACTTTCGAAATTCCTTTTAAACAAGCTATTGCTCGGTACCCCTTGCCATTTAAAATTTTTAAGGGGATGACCCTGGGGGGCAATGGGTGAAAGGGGGTGAAGTAATTTTAGGTTAGAAAGTTGTCCCCCTTGACCAACCTTTTGACGTATTTGGGCGTTTTTTTTTTTAAACAGTGGTTTTCGATAAATCCGTGGTGGGAAGTTTTCAAATAAACCCTGCAACCGTTGCTGTTTCACTGACCTAAACAATTTTTTATGTAGTACAAAAACCTCACCAAATGTATTCTGATAATGGTACAAACGAAATTGGTTATTGTATAATAAATTAAAAATTTCGGTGATTTTTTACTTAAGAATTAAAGTTAGTATCTGTGTTATGGTATATTATATATACCTTTATAAAATACATATAAGTTGGCGTTTTAGACAGATACACTCGCCTCATTTTGGTAATGTATGGAGGTGGGGATAAAATTAAATAAAAGATAGATATGTTAATGGGTACTAATATATAAACTTTTAAAGAAGTATTAACGGTGCTCGCATTAAAGAAAACTAGCCGAAAAGTCCCGAGCTCCATTCCTGCCTTCCGATTCTAATGATGAAAATCCATTACCTTTTGCTCACGTTCTTATCGTAAATTATAAGGTAATTTATAACTTACGGCAAAACTTATAGCGATGATGGTCCAAGGAATATTCAGCGAAAACTTAATAAACATTATTGTCACTGACTATTAGTTTAAAATAGGGCTGAATTTGTTAGGAGATAACTGTTCTGCTATCCAATATCTAGTAGCTCACTGCTAATTTAAACTTAGTTTTCTTAAAACAATAACTAACAATGAATTAAATCCGAACCTAACCGAATAAACCAAATTTAATATATGCTACAGCAAAAAACAAAACAATAAAAGATTTTTAAAACAATATATCAAACTCGGCCTACTTTTGATGTAATATTTTCGTAATGTAGTCTAATGGTACCTATGGAATTTCATAGGAGGAAGAGATTACTTTAATTCCATTCAATATTATTGTCTCCGCGTTTTTTTATGTTTACCTTCACCCTAGCATGTTTAATATGTTTGTATGTATGTCTTGTATGTCTTTCTAAAGAAAGAAAGACTGTCTATATTAAATCGTCTCTTTTTCTCTGTAATGTCCACAGAAAGTCGTATTTTGATATTGAGTAATTTTATTTTCATTCGCTACTTTATACGTAATGAAATAACATCTAAAATCCATTAGATTAGATTCCGGCCTTTCACGCCTTATTTCGGCATTAATCGTCAATCCCACAAGACAAATTACAAATCGACCTTTCTCAGATTTCCTGATAAACTTTGCTCCTCGACTGATGGAAAAAAGGGGGAAACCGAGATGCCCGGAAAAAGATTTATTTTCTTTTAATTAATACATTAGGAAAAACGAACTGACCAAGATCCGAATAGGGATTTCCTTCATCGAAATTATTTATTACGTTTTTTATGGATCTTAACATGAATCATTGGGTTTAAATATGAATGTATAAAAACTGGTTATTACTTGTAGCAATGTTAGTGATAAGAATAATATTAATTTTACAAAATTTGAAAATTTAAAAGATTTAAAGATTACCGGTTTTCACCTAAATAAGAAAAAAAAAAGCCAAAATTAACTAGTCCTTTAATTGTACACGTATTGCTGCATAATTTGTGTTACATAAATCGACTCAAACCACTCAATAGTTAGCGGGTCCAATTAACCAGTCGTCAGGTTTAATTTGAAATTAAACGTTTTTCATTCTCGAGCATTGTAAAATAATCTGCGTGATCAATTATCGTTGATATGTAGTTTGTGCATTGTTTGAGCAATATAAATGCTCCGACATATGATTAAAGCCGATCTCTAATAGCTGTCGTAGAAAAAAAATATTCGTTGATCTGTGGAGATCGTTATGGTGTTTAAGGGGATCAGTTCAATATCAGTCAAATATCAACCAGGATGCAGAGACACAATTCTATATAACATATTTAAAAAGGACTCTTAACGAAGTTTTGTTGAAGGATTTTTTAGTACTGTTAGCTGAGCCTCTGCTTAAGGTTCCTAAGAGTTCTAGATAAACTATGCTAGAAAGTATTACGAGAAAGGTAATTCGTGAAGATTTATAGAATCCTTTTTTTCATTTTTTCAAACAAACTATCAACAAGAAAAAATATAGACGTGATCTACACAAATAACGTTGATTGTGTTACTTTTTCTGAAATACTTTTAGCTGATCTAATATCAGATCATATGGTGATTTGTTGACGTTTGCGTACAGACTACAAAAGCCGATACCCAAGGTGGTGACTTATCGTGATTTTAGGAACTTTAATCAATATTTTTATTAGGATTTGAAAAAAAAATTATTAAGATCAGATATTCTATTCAGTCTCCCCTTAGGACCTCAAAAATTACAGAAAAAAGTTGTCATTGGTTAACAAATAACATAAAGACAGCTATGAAAGACAAAGACATATTTCTGAAAAAATATAAAACCGATATTAACACACAAAAACAAGTGTTGAATTTCCAATCAATTTAAAAAAACCAAATGATATAAATTAATATTTTTCCTCGGTCTTTAGTTTTTTCACTTTCAGCTTACGTTATTTGATGAAGTTGTTAAAATAGTGAGCAATAATTAAAGCAACGCTGTTGGTTGTAATAATATAAACGCAAAAATGCTTAAATTCTGTCTTTCTGCTATATATAAACCTATAACCTATATTATTAACTGTTGTTTAAAAAGTGGGTACTTTCCAGACTTGGGATAATGTCACATACAACTCCTTTATCTAAGATCAACAATCTCAAGACATATGCGGTTTTAAAACCCATTAGTATATACTTCCTAAAATTTCCAAAATACTAGAAAGGGTAGTATGCATTCAGCTTTATGAATATGCCTCCAAAATTATTCCTCTGCAGTTTGGCTTTCGTAAAAGACATAGTATCACCGCCGCATTACTAAATGTAATAGATGATATTTTGA
Source organism: Anthonomus grandis grandis (assembly GCF_022605725.1). NCBI lineage: Eukaryota > Metazoa > Arthropoda > Insecta > Coleoptera > Curculionidae > Anthonomus > Anthonomus grandis. The sequence continues at coordinate 41,536,381 of NC_065548.1, forward strand.
AGGCTTTTAACACTCTGGTTCATGATTATTACGTTAGGGCGTAGCTTCAGATAAAAGTAGCAACAGAAACTCCATGATAGCATGCGTTCCAAAAAATGTTTTAATATCTTCTGAAGAAACAGGTAAAACTTTACCAGTCTTTTGAAGATAGTATCGCGCTGAAAATATTGGTCCCAATTGCAAAAAGTCGTCATTCAAATATCATTCGAAATACTTCAATGGAGTAAAAATTACAAGTAGTTATCTTACCACGTTTCTGTGACACATGCCATCCACATCTGAAGAAGTTGATGACACATGCCATCCGCATCTGAAGAAGTGGATGGTATTTGTTCTTGAGCTGTGCCGTCGAGGTCATGCAGATCTGAAGAAGACACAATATGTCGTCGACAGAAGTGCCCTTTAGATGTAGCCGAAGAAGTGATGACATAACGCTGAAGAAGTAGTAAGAAGAAGATGCTATGACTAATTGCCAAAGAAGTAATTATCTAAAGAAGTCATCAGCGTGTCTCATCAATTTCTTCAGATGTGGATGGCGTTCCGTAGCCGAAGAAGTTATGACGCAACGCCGAAGAAGTAATTAGCATAGGGTGTGGTCGGTGAGGGTGCCTGAGGCAACATATCACGTAACTTAATATGAAAACTCTTTGTGGCAAGGCCACTTTATTTACTATTTGCGCATATTTCTGTTAATTGCCAAGGTTAAAAAAACCAATTTTGGTCTACCGCGCACCTACCAAAACGTCCGTACCGTTTTAGTATAATATTACAAACATATTTTACCGTCGAGTGCGAGCAAAGCAGTATCGGTAACCGAGACGACGACGACCTTGCTTAAATGTTAATTACTAATTTATATGTGAATAGTAATACTACTAATAGGTACATACTTATTTATTGATAAATACACATGATATTTATTAATCTCTTAAATTAAACGGTGTACACTTTGTAATTGTTTTTGTTGTTGTTGTTCTCCTAAATTATACAACATTTTACATATTATATTACCTAAAATTAGTATAGTAATTATAAAAATGGTCTGTGTTACATACATAAAGACATGGAAACTTAATCTTAAACTATTTAACTCTAAGTAATTACCACTAGTATTAGAATTTAGATTAATAATTATAGAATTTTCTGTATTTAATCATTTACTAAAAGTTGTCCAGTCCCTACTTTCAAGTATTGTTCCATTAATGAATCGAAATCTTAACCTATAGTGAAGATGTCTAGAGGTCATTGAGATGGTAGTTGGAATCCATGTAAAAAATATTGGAACTGATTCATTATGAATGCGTTTGTATAGTAAGGGTATCTATGAATTATCACTTGAAAAATTTTCACTTTTCAGTTGAACAAATGCAGACACTATTTCAAGAGGTTTATGAACGTAGAAAACATTTTGTACTACTGCAACTAGTGTTATAAATGTAGGACTTAACCAAATCATGGTTTATTGTTGAATATTAGTTAATTTTGTTTAGCAAGAGCTTTAATACAAAAACAATATTTATTTTGTGGTGAAGGAGGTCCATCTACGTGTGTTCGCCAATCTGGTATATTATAGTGAATAAAACATGGTAATTTTATTTGTAAATCAAACTCTTGTCTATAGTTAGCAGGTAGTTTGTTCCAAATAAATAATAAAGTCATTGGATCCACATATTTTAAAAAGAAATCCATTGGTAGATTTTCTAATTCCTTTGCATTCAATTCTCGCACAATTTTCTTTCCACTTATAATTTGTAATAATTGTTCACATAATATATTATGTTTTTCTTCATTATAAATGTTTGTCACACTATCACTATTATTTTTCACTGCACACTTTATTCCAAATAAATATTTTAATGAATTTAATATTTGATTCAACATCTTTTGTGGTTATAGTTGTTCTACTCAAAACCAAAGAATAATTTTGCTTTTAACAGATTTTATTACATAATTTTATACTATGTACATTTTTTGTTTTAAAAATAAAATTAAAAGTTTAATAATAAAAAATATATTTAACTTAACTAACATTTTACAAAACAACTTTTTTTAAAATCCAAGAATTATGTGTCTTATCCTGTCTAAACGACATTTTTTAAATATTTTACATTTTTTGGTAGTTTTAAATATTCATACATATTTATATAAAATTGTTTATATTAGCCGGTCAAGGTGTTTGCGATGGATTTTAAGCCCATGTTTGCTATAAGTTCGCAAGGTCGAAATTAGTAAATAGTTAAAATTATGATTACGATGCTCACCTTGATTTGTATAATTACCTCGAATTGTTATCTTAAGACTGATATAAATAGTTGTTAATTTTTGTGAATAAACCAGTATTGAATTCTACAATCAAGTGGTTTTCTACTCAACCTATTACGGCCAAGCCACCCTTGCCTGTAAACCTATAGTGAGGCTGCTATAGGGTAATAGGAAATAAAAAAAGGTTTAGGGAAAAGCCCTAGATCTTTTCATGGTCCTTCGAGCTTTTAATTGAACCAGGAGCAGCCGCTCACGACGCTGTCTCCATCTACAATAGGAGTTGCCGCCCACGACGCCGCCTCCATCTTCAAATTAAACCAAAGGAGTTGCCCCCACGACGCCGCCTCCATCTTCAAGTTAAACCAAAGGAGTTGCCGCCCACGACGCCGCCTCCATCTTCGAGTTAAACAAAAGGAGTTGCCGCCCACGATGCCGCCTCCATCTTCAAGTCAAGCCAGGAGTAACCGCCAAAAAGAGCCGTCTCCATCGTCAAGTCAAGTCAGGAGCAACCGCCAAAAAGGGCCGACTCCATCTTCAAATCAAAGCAGCCAAAGCAGACAAGTCAGTCAAAGCAAAGCAGCCAAAGCAATCAAGCCAATCGAAGCAGTCGAGCCAATCAAAGCAGTTAAAGCAGTCAAGTCAGTCAAAGCAGTCAAGCCAGTCAAAGCAGACAAGTCAAGTTAAAGCAGTCAAGCCAATCAAAGCAGTCAAGTCAGTCAAAACAGACAAGTCAGTCAAGCCAAAACAGCCGCGCCCATCATCGAGAAAGCAATGGAAGAAACGAATAAAATTGCCCTCCGCCAGCAGGAGCTAGCAGGAGAATTAGAACGACTTCTAACCAATGTAAAGAAAGATTCAAACTCAAGAAAAACATCATCATATATTACTCAGAGAAACCAACAGGGAGACAGAATATGGGACGCAATTGTAGAAAATGACGAGAAGCTTAGAAAAATCAGAGAATTCAGTCATAGTTACTTCACGAAGAAATACTTGGACCAAATTAAGGGATTGTACGATAATTTAAAAAGCCATTTGAAGACGTGCAAAAAAACAGAAGAAGAAAAGAAGCCTGAAGAAGACGAAGCAATACTAAGACGAAAAGAAGTAGTAGTCCAAGAGTTTCAATTTTCGATTGAAGAAATTGAAGAAGAACTCTGCAGAGATAAACCTACAACTCGCTATGAATTTCTAAAAGAAGACACCAAGAATCAATGGGGTCCCATTCAGCAACTTCACAACGAGATCCTCTGCAAAGGCATTACAAGCAAGGAATATTTATCTGCCCACCGTCTAATTAAAAGGTCATACGATAGAGAAGCTAGACGAAAAAATAAAGGAGGGCCAAAATCTATCAAACAACACACCCATCCCAACAACTAACATTCCAACATTCAACGGACTGTACGAAGAATGGCCCACGTTTGACGATCTTTTTACCGGGATAATTCATCGAAATAACAAATTATCAAATGCACAGAAGCTCCAGCACCTCAAATCCCTTCTTCGAGGAGAAGCACAAAGCACTATCAAGCACCTACTTGCAACAGATGGAAACTACCCTGCAGCATGGAATTTATTGAAGCAGAGATATCAAAACAAACGTCTCATTGTATCAAAATTAGTAGACAAGATTTATGAGTTCCCGACAATTACCTACGAATCAGTGCCAAAATTTAAACAACTGTATGATGTCACAATCGAATGCCTAGAAGGCATTAAGAATCTAGGCTACGACACGTCATCGTGGTACCCGATAGTAGGGACCAGGAAACGACAAAAATCTACGAGCAAACTTTAGAAGACCCTCTAGAAGTCGCCACACTAGAAGACATTTTAGAATTTTTAAAAAGAAGATTTCAGTCACTTGAAGCACTCAACTCAGAAAAAAAAGATAGATTCCCAAGAGATCAAGTATGCCAACTATGCTACCGAGGACATAATATTTGTCGCTGCAATCTATTTTTGCACCAATCACCAATGGACCGAATGAAGATGATAAAAGATCATCAACTATGTACCAGATGTTTAAGCCATAATTCGAGAGATAGTTGCACCGCAACAAGCAACTGCAAAATCTGCAGTGGACCCCACAATACTTTACTACATCAAGACCGACAAGCCACTTCAAACGCAAGAAATGAAAACTCCACCTCAAGGCCACAGAACTACCAAAACAGCTTCAGGAGAAACAACGAACCGAACTTCAAGCCCAACACTAGATACAATGAATCGAACACAAGAAATAACAATGCAAGAAATCACCCCCAAAGCACTCACCACGCAGCTGAAGAAAGAAACAATACCGATAAAAAAGAAGTTCTACTGGCTACAGCGCTAATACAAGGCACATCATACGACGGCACGTCCCATTTATTAAGAGTGTTAATTGATCAAGGCTCCCAGTCGTCATTTATTTCTGAAGAGGCTGCAAAAGCATTAGCTTTAACAAGACAAAAAATACGCGCCGAAATATCAGGAGTCGGCGACAATGAATCGAGTGTTTCCAAGTCAAAAATAAAAGTCCAATTAAGGCCAAGATTTCCCAGCGACTACATACTCACAACAGAATTGCTAGTATTACCAAGGATTACGAAGGCGCTCCCGAGAGAACCGTTAAACGAGATAGACGTAGGAGAATGGGAAAATACTATTCTGGCAAACCCCACATTCTATACAATGGGACCAATCGACGTACTACTAGGAGCAGAAGAACACGGGAAAATAATACTAGAAGGGCTCAAAAAACGGGATGGACTAATAGGACAAAAAACAGAAAAATGAAACAAGGATGGAAGTGAAGTTTATAAAAAATAAGAGCCTCTACGACCAGTATCGACAATTTATGGAAGAATACATAAGGCTTGGGCACATGGAAAGAGTACCCAAATACGCCTATAATCAAGGAAAATATTACATACCTCATCAAGCTGTCACAAGAGAAGAAAGTACAACTACGAAACTTAGAGTAGTCTTCGACGCATCATGTAAAACAACCAACAAACAAAGTTTAAACGAAAACATGCATACCGGACCCAGATTACAAAATGACCTGGCAGACATTCTACTACGCTGGAGAAAACAGAGACTTGGATTTATAGCAGACATAGAAAAAATGTATAGACAAATAAAAGTGGATAGTGCAGATCAGGAATATCAAAGGATTGTCTGGAGAGAGCATCCAGATGAACCACTACAGGAATTCCGATTAACCACAGTAACATACGGAACAGGCCCGGCACCATTCTTAGTTATAAGAACTCTTTACCAACTAGCTCAAGATGAACAAAGAAACTTTAAAAAAGCATCGAAGATTATCCTGGAAGACTTTTATGTTGATGACGTACTTTCGGGTGCTAACAGTGTCACGGAAGCACAGGAACTTCAAAATGAACTAATAAAATTACTAAAATCCGGTAATTTTACACTGAGAAAATGGTCCAGCAATTCCAAAGACCTTCTACAAGAAATCCCAGAAAAGCTAAAAGAAAAGAGCACTGTTGAAATTGGTAAAGAAGAGGTCAAGAAATCACTAGGAATATTATGGAGTCCAGCTGATGATAGCTTCCATTTTAAAGTCAATGCAATAACAAGAACCAGCAATACTAAAAGGCAGATGCTGTCAGAAATCGCGAAGATATTTGACCCATTAGGATGGTTAGCACCCTTTACCATTCGAGCAAAACTAATCATTCAGGATTTGTGGCTTCAAAAATTAGCATGGGATGACATTGTCGAAGGAGAACCCTACAAGAAGTGGCAAAAATTTCAAGAAGAAACAACCAGCATTTCAAAAATCAGAATTCCAAGATGGATCCAATACGACAACCAAGAAATTAATCTGGTGGGATTCTGCGATGCGTCCGAAAAGGCATACGGTGCAGTAATGTACAGTATAACGAAAAGTGGAAATGAGATTAATATTACTATGCTACAGGCCAAATCCAAAGTGGCTCCAGCAAGAAACCGGACTACCCTTCCAAAACTAGAACTATGTGCTGCCGTACTACTCGCTAAACAGTGAAATCCCCGAAATTGACGAAGGACTAAAGAAGATCAACTGTCATCAAGCATGTATAACTACACAAGGGGAGGATTGGAGCCGTTTTTCGTCATTGACTAAAATGCTACGAGTTCTTTCAGTATGTAGAAGAATGAAAAAAGACTCTTCAAAATGAAATCTAAGTCCAGCAGAACTAGAATCGACATTAGAAGCCGTCATCCGAGGTGTACAAGAGTCAGAGTTTGCAGAAGAAACCAAAATACTTAAGCAACGTAAAAGAATTGACAAAAGAAGCAAATTACAAAACCTATACCCAATATTGGATCAAAATGGAATAATGCGTGTAGGAGGAAGACTCAAGAATGCTAATATACCAATCGATCAAAAACATCCAATCATATTGCCCAGAAATAGCCATCTAACAAAACTCATCATAAGAGATGCCCATGAGAAAACATTGCACGGAGGAAACCAACTAACTTTGGCCTACATTAGGCAGAAATTTTGGATTATCAATGCAAAACGGACAATTGCAACAATGAAAAACAAATGCATAAAATGTATCAGATATAAGCAGCAAGCAGCACAACAAATAATGGGAGATCTACCGAAAGAAAGAGTCACACCATCACCCCCGTTTTCTCATACTGGAATCGACTACGCAGGCCCCATATTCATCCGAACAACAAAAGGAAGAGGTCATAAATCGTACAAGGGATACATAGCGATTTTTGTGTGCATGGCAACCAAGGCAATTCATATTGAAATAGTAAGTGACATGACCACAGAGACTTTCCTGGCAGCATATAGAAGATTCATTTCACGAAGAGGACAATGCACAGACATATACAGTGATAATGGAACCCATTCCCAACCATTTTACGTAAATTTGGTTCCCTTTACGCCGTAGAATTTTTTCAACCAAATAAACGTCAGGATGTTTTACTTTTTGCAACTCAGCCCCATAAAAACCACCTTGAATTTCCACATTATTTTCATCTTGTAGTAAATAGGTTGTAGGATTTGTTAGATTAATTTTTTTCACTTGAAAGATTTCATTTGACCAATTGGGTGTATATCCTTTTGTGAATGCTTCTCTTTGTTTACTTATACGTACATGATCACCAATTTTAAATGTAGGAATTTTTGGATCAACCATTTTTATATGGTTAAAGTGGAACTTTAAAATGCCTTGTTCATTTTTTTCATTTACTTCATTTGGTTTTTTTCCAATGCTAGAATGTCTTGTATTATTATATTTTTGCACAATATCATCCAAGATATCGATCCACTTATAATTTCCTCTCAAACTAAATTTTTTCCACAATAAAGTTTTTAAAGTTCGATTTACTCGTTCCACAACACTAGCTTTTACATTTGAAAATGTACTATAATTATTTATTTGAAATTTTTTCATTAATTCCTGAAAATGTTTACCGTAAAATTCCGATCCTCTGTCGGTATGTAGGTTGTTTGGTGGTGTTTTAACATTGCTAGGAATATTTGCCATTGCATCAGCTACATATTTAGCAGTTTTTGACTTTATGGGTTTTGCCCATACGTATTTTGAAAAAACATTAATTACTACAAGTATATATCGATAACGGAGAATTAATAATAAAATGTCCTATTTTAATAGAACATTAAACATTAACCATAAGCAAGATAAAAGAACATGTTGTTAATAAGCTGCATAGATTAAGTAGGAAAAAATATCCAAGAAGACGTGTTATAGTTAAAGGACTTAATGATTTATGGTAGGCAGATTTAGTGGAAATGATTCCATATCATAAGCTCAATAAAGGTTATCGATATATACTTGTAGTTATTAATGTTTTTTCAAAATACGTATGGGCAAAACCCATAAAGTCAAAAACTGCTAAATATGTGGCTGATGCAATGGCAAATATTCTTAGCAATGTTAAAACACCACCAAACAACCTACATACCGACAAGTTTGATTTACAAATAAAATTACCATGTTTTATTCACTATAATAGACCAGATTGGCGTACACACGTAGATGGACCTCCTTCACCACAAAATAAATGTTGTTTTTGTATTAAAGCTCTTGCTAAACAAAATTAACTAATATTCAACAATAAACCATGATTTGGTTAAGTCCTACATTTATAACACTAGTTGCAGTAGTACAAAATGTTTTCTACGTTCATAAACCTCCGGAAATAGTGTCTGCATTTGTTCAACTGAAAGGTGAAAATTTTTCAAGTGATAATTCATGGATACCCTTACTATACAAACGCATTCACAATGAATCAGTTCCAATATTTTTTACATGGATTCCAACTACCATCTCAATGACCTCTAGACATCTTCACTATAGGTTAAGATTTCGATTCATTAATGGAACAATACTTGAAAGTAGGGACTGGACAACTTTTAGTAAAGGATTAAATACAGAAAATTCTATAATTATTAATCTAATTTCTAATACTAGTGGAATTACTTAGAGTTAAATAGTTTAGTTTACTTAGAGTTAAGATCAAATTTCTATGTCTTTATGTATGTAACACAGACCATTTTTATAATTACTATACTAATTTTAGGTAATATAATATGTAAAATGTTGTATAATTTAGGAGAACAACAACAACAAAAACAATTACAAAGTGTACACCGTTTAATTTAAGAGATTAATAAATATCATGTGTAGTATGTACCTATTAGTAGTATTACTATTCACATATAAATTAGTAATTAACATTTAAGCAAGGTCTTCCGATATTTTTATTAGGTTACCGATACCGCTTTGCTCGCACTCGACGGTAAAATATGTTTGTAATATTATACTAAAACGGTACGGACGTTTTGGTAGGTGCGCGGTAGACCAAAATTGGTTTTTTTAACCTTGGCAATTAATAGAAATATGCGCAAATAGTAAAAAAAGTGGCGTTGCCACAAAGAGTTTTCATATTAAGTTAGGTGATATGTTGCCTTAGGCACCCTCGCCGACCACACCCTATGCTAATTACTTCTTCGGCGTTGCGTCATAACTTCTTCGGCTACGGAACGCCATCCACATCTGAAGAAATTGATGAGACACGCTGATGACTTCTTTAGATAATTACTTCTTTGGCAATTAGTCATAGCATCTTCTTCTTACTACTTCTTCAGCGTTACGTCATCACTTCTTCGGCTACATCTAAAGGGTACTTCTGTCGACGACATATTGTGTCTTCTTCAGATCTGCATGACCTCGACGGCACAGCTCAAGAACAAATACCATCTACTTCTTCAGATGCGGATGGCATGTGTCATCAACTTCTTCAGATGTGGATGGCATGTGTCACAGAAACGTGGTAAGATAACTACTATTACACACATAATTACTTACAATTTATTAATGATTGGGCCGGGCTTTGATTAAAAGAATCCTTTACGCCAACAAAATTTCTGAAAATGGGAAAGTGGTAAATTATCTACTTCATCCGAACTTTTGGACTCCGATATATTTTCTTCATCAGCCTCATGACCGGATCAGTTTCACTATTTTGAACATCGTCGCCCAACCAGTGGTCTCCGTAAATTTCTACATCTGAGTCTAGCTCATAAAGTAGGTTGTAAATTGAATCTAGATTGGTTTCCAATAGCTTTCTGTCAAAGACATTCTCTGAAAAAGTAGTTTTAAATTAGAATAGTACATATTAACACTAATATTTAAATAGAAATTAACTAATTAATTTCCAAACAAACTAATACCTACATAAGAACTCATTTAAAAAAAAGTCAATATTCACCAATAGTTGCATCTCTAAATTCCTGATGGTCACAATTATGCGCTATAAAGTAAATCCTTACTTCAAAATTAATAAGTATTTTTGTCGCAAAAATACCTTACCCCTTTACGTTATCTTAATGTAAAACAGAATTTTTGCTAAAAAACTGGTTACTTACTTTTTGTTCCTATGTCGATGAGAATCACAATATTTACAGCGCACGTTTCAGCTACTGCGATTATAATCCTCACAATTATGCGATGCCGTCGTAAATAGCTTTAACTCATATTTTCACCTTTATTTTGCTTATAAGTAAGACTGTCACAATTGTGACTTACTGAAGGCAAAGGATTATAGAAACGGAGCTATACTACCAACGAGAACCAAGTTAGAGGGTACCACTGCACAAAAAAATAGTTTAAAATTTCAAACAACTAAGTAGTGAAAAATACTATTTTTAACCAAATTCACATCAACTAATTAACCTAAATTAATTCACAAAAAAAAAACAAAAAATTAATTATTTTGGTAACTCTGGCTCTTTTTAACTTTATCCTTGTTACTTGAAGTGTTACGTTTTTTAAGGATAAATTGTAAAAAAAAATAATTATTTCAATTTGCTTAATTAGAATTTTTTCTATACGACTAATGAGTTAAACAAATTATAAAAACGATAAGGAGGGTACTTTTAGCTTTTAAGTTTTCCTCGTAGACCACTAACGACTGACAGAAAATAATAGGTACACGGATTTGATTTTATTTAAAACACGAACTAATATGTCTTTTTAACGTAAAAAAAATTATCCAAGATTTTTTTATATATTTTTTTGTTGAGTAAAATTCGTTAATTATTTAGTGAAAAGTTTAAACTAAAAATTGTCATTTTAAAATGGATGGACTATCGGACGTTAAAATAAACTTTTTTATTTTATGAATGATTTAAAAATCGATGGCTTAACTTCATTGTAATTAATTATTTAATAAGTTAACATTAATAATAAGCCAGAATCAGGTATAATTAAATTTTTAAATCCTAAAAAGTGAACCTTTACACTCACTTATTTATGGTAAATCGTTATATTTTTGCAATAGACAAGTAATGCCTAGTTAAATAATTGATTCTAATAAAATGAAAATAAAATTTCAGAAAAGCTGATTTCATAAGCTCAGTAAAATAAATATAATTAATATGTTTTCTACCTAAATCTTATAAAATATTTTGTGAAGACTTCTGATGTCACGTAAATTAATCTGATAGCGTGTCAATCTGTTAACTCCATTAAAGCCATTAATTAAGCTTATCGGAATATGCATAAATCTCATTATTTACAGTCCGCTGAGACGGCCGCTTCGGAGGGGTGAATGTGAAAAACAAATGAATGCCTTTATAGGATTAACCGGATAAACAACAGAGAACATCACGCGACAAAAGTTGATGGACCATTTATATATGGTAAATGAACTAAATTTCTGAACTGTCCATTAGGCATAATATAGTATGGAAGCTTTGTGCATAAGATCGTAATGGAACCATAACACTTTACAGCTTATAATAATTAATGACGTGGAAAACCTTTTAAGTAATAAAGTGATATTTAATAAAAACTACGATATTTATATCTTTATTATTATGTTTTAGAAATTCAAAGTTACTAACCCAATATTATCAAATCAACAAGGAAATTTAGTGACTTCTATATCATTAATGCAAATAATAAGATATTTTTTTTTAATTAAACTTTCAAGTGATTTAAAGCAAATCGATTACTGTTTTAAGACTCGAGGACACTAAAAAAAATATATTTAGTTGTTTATTTATTTGCTTACATTTAACCGAGTTATCGCACACATAAATCCTCTTTGTAAGTGGAACAAGAAATTTAGTAATTATATTTATGCTCGTCTATAAATAATACATTTATTATAAAGGCTTTTCTGTTTAAAGGTGATTTTGTCAGTTATTGCTTGCCACACCACAAATCTAAAAGGCCAAAGGGTTTGTTGTACAATAGTCAACTATAATCATATCCAATAGTAAGAAAACAGAGAGATCAATGCATTTGTTAACTTTAAAGTAAACTATATTTTTAAAGGACCAATTGAGTATATTATATAAGTCATATTGTGTACTTTTGCCATTTGTGCTATGTGCTACTTATTTATAGACATAGAAATTATAAAGAAGTATTGAATTAAGAAGACTGGAACAACGATGACAAAGTACAAAACCAACCATCGCTGGTAACGGTGAAGCTCATAGAGGTAGAGGGGTACTGGATATTAAATTTCTCCGTGATAAGCAAATAGCCAATTTGCAGAAGTACTTCCTCCAGAAGGCTAAATATTTTCCATTCCTAAAGCGGCTTTAGTGGACGAAAGATATACCCCATTAATGGAGCTAATGTTAAAGCAATTGTAGAGAAAGTCTACCAAATTCAAGAGCAAGTGAACACCTGGGCAATCAACGGCACAAGGGCAACAAAAGGCCCTGCAAGGGCACACAAGACACTCTCATAAACTCAAAATGCTGATATAGTTACTTCGAACTATTGGCTCATTCCTGGGATCTATTCCTTGACACTGAGGAATTTATGTACGCGATGAGGTAATAGCCACTAGAAATTACCTTATACATATTGTCAAAGATCCAGCAGTAATGTCTGCGTAAATATCTCCGTCAGAAAGAATACAACACATCACAGCAAGTTGTACATCCCTTTTCCATACAGAATATCAGTATACTCAGTTAGGACTGTAGTTATAACTATCGTGCTTATCATGCTTAAGCAGTAGTTATAACTGCTTAAGCACGATAATCCACTTAACACCATGCTCAGAAGTTTCAGCTCACGCACTTCAATGTCCATCACTAAATAATATACCTCTGAAAACATCCTGAAAAATGAACACTATTGATTGTGCTAGGATCGAAGTGGTATTACAGACAGAACTATTCCGGCTATTCGACCAGATATCATTTTAGTTCTTAAACGACAAAGAAAGACTTTCCTGATAGACATTGCTGTGCCTAATACACAATATCTGGATGGATCAGCATGTTATACTATATGGTGTTGTTCCTACTGGAAACCACAGGTGTTATTTTTAAGTCTCTTTTTTAACTTTTTTTTTCACCTTTCTTCTCTCGGTCTTTTGCCATATTTAATTATAAAACTACCAAAATCAATAATAATAATGATAATAATAATAATAAGCAATAACACGAAATGAACTAGACCAGATGCTTTAAATAGTAGAAAAATTATTTGATGATTTAGGAATGACCTTTGGACTAGATAAGTGTCGAACTGTGAACATTATTAAGGGTAAACTACAGCCAGGTAACTTTCAGATAGAAAACGGTCAGATAATTAATGCTATGGACGAAGAGGAATCCTACAAATATCTAGAAATAAAGCAGGCGCAAAGAATAGCTACCATAGAACCATGGAACTATCAAGAATGAGCTGACTACTAAGTTCACTACAAGAATGCGAGGACTGCTTAAAACAAGTCTTAATAGCAGAAACTTATTTAAAAATATTAATACATATAGAGTCAGTTCAGTAAACTATTACTCTTTTGGTATATTAGGATGGACTAAAACGGACATCGAAAACTTGCAAAAATAGTCTACAACACTCCTAACTATAAGCATCACCCATGCACTGCCGTACAAGGAAATGGCCGGCATAGGGAAGCAACTGACTTAAACAAATTAATAACTTCTGATCTTATTTATTAAGAAAACCTGAAATATCAGACATTTATTGTACCGTATATGAAGCTGAGGACTCAACACCTCTTAAATTCAGGAGCCTGAGCTCCCTATGTGCTATAGTACCGAGCAAGAAAAAATGCAACCTTGGATAGAAAAACCACTATATGGAAGGCATGTTCACAAGGTTCAACAAGAGTATGCTGACATGCGGCGTCGAACTACTTGTTGACTTTGGTACAGCCTTTCCCTGAAACTGAAGGGTTTCTTGTGGCTATCCAAAATCAAGTAAAACTAACAAAAAATTATTTAAAGTTTGTCATAGGTGACCCGATGGTACAGATGTAGGTATGGATGTGAGACAACGGAGTTAATTTAGCATGTCACCGGTGGATGTCAAAATTTTGCACCAACGGAATAAAAGAACGGCGTGATCTAGTTGCAAAGACACTACATCCAGGGCTCGCACAAAAACCAAACATCTTAGCAACATCCAAGGTACTCTATTATAACTATAAGCCGGAACCAGTTCTTGAAAACGAGCAACATAAATTGTATTGGGATTGCACTGTACTTACCGACCAACAAATAACTGTTAGTTATTATAGGCCTGACCTAATACTAATCGATAAAATTTCTAGGAATACAACCCTTATTCATGTAGCTATTTCGAATAATAACAACCTAAGAGTTGAAACATGATTCGAATGTTTGAACATAATCCCAAAGAATATGTCGAATACGTAAAAATCTACTGAAATAAAATTATTATAACTGATCGTAAAATAATTCACAACAGACCAGATATTGTAATCTTCATCAAAAAAGAGAAAACAGCAAACATAATTGTAAATAACAATACAAAACGACAACGACTTAAGAGGAAGCCGTATCAAAAAAATAAACAAATATTTAAACTTGACTGCAATGGAACAGATTATGCTCATCGCAAAAGCTGGCATATTGGAAACCTGCATGGTATATCTTGTTATCATGATATATTTAGTGTATTTCAATTAATACAATATATTTGATTTTCTTTGATATATTTGCATCATTATTATCGAAAAAATATATAAATCTTAGTTTTTATTTGAATTTGGACACGTTAATATTTATGTAAGTTATTATCTGTTATTTCTTCAGAAATTTTGACAGAGCTATGGTTTCTAAATTCAAGCTTGTTATTCGAATTAATATATTAAAAGGTAAACTCATTTCTCAAAATAAAAAAAAAAATTTAGTTCTTATCACCTATAAAAGTTGAATTGCATTTCGTAAACGCATCTGCACCAAAAGTTAAACGTGCACTAAACTTTGTGTTTCACTACTACATAAGAGTGTAATATTTTAACATATTAAATTCAGATTGATTTAAGTTTTAGCTAACTAAAATTAATTGAAAAAAATGATGTAAACTGCTACACTTTATGTAATTATAATAAGAATGCTTGTATATTTGTTAGTTCCATGGACTCGTCCTTAATTTCAAAACATTTTCTAGCCTTAGATTTGTACAAATATTTAGTTTTATTTACATTCTAATAACCCAAAAATCCTCTCTGGAGTATAATATGTAGCATCTTTCGCTTATTTCAAAATTAATTTCGCTCTTTTGGACATAATACAAAAATTACTTAAGAAAACTTCTGATCTGCACAAACTAAGACATGCAACTAAATACGTTTTTTATGCATGGTTTTAACAGACACTTTATTTCATTATATCACAGACGTACTTAGAAGAAAAGCAGTAATTTATATGGATTTAAGAATACCGCAATATTTGACCGGTAGATGATGCACTTATGCTAAATTTTGTTAGGTCCTGAAGCTTTGCCAAGTATGCAAAAAATTTTTGTTACTTACGGCCAAATAGGTATGTTGCAAACAAAATTTTTAGGTTTAATATACAAAAGATAAATTCAAGCAAGAATCTATCAAAAATCTATTTATCAATATTTTGTACATACAACGTTCCTGCTAAGCATGGCAGAGTTTTACTTAAAAACTTATCTTTAATTACTCGCTTTTTCTTTTTTTTGCATTTTATTGACAACCTTCTACAATATTTTCGTAAAATTAAGTTTTTCTAATTGTATGTTTGATCTAATTTAAGAAATATGGTATAAAGGCAGTAGCGACTGCTAGCAGAGCATAGGGGCACAAGCGTCATATATTTGCTGCGGTCTCCAAGCGAAAACTTTTCGCGGTACAGCAGTGCCTAGAAAGTTTATTTTTATTGCGGATCTCGTGTTGCTATTTCGGCTGGACTTAATTTTTTGTATTAAATATAGATAATAATAATCATAAATAGTAATTTAAATATATTTTAGAAAATAATGGCCCGTTCTTTAAGCAAAAAGTTGAAATAAAAAAGTTAGGTCTACTACGCCCGATTTACAAATAAAATTAACGGTAGTATGCTGGAGTACTTAAGTATGTAATAAATTTTGAAAAACACGTATGTAGAACTTAAAATTATAAAATTTATTCTTGATTTCAACAAGCTAACAATGAAAATAATAACAAAATGCATAAACGACAACGTATTGCATTGCATGAATCTAATATTAAAAGAACATCGCGACCTTTGATTATTCATCGCTTAGAAGATTTAAGTGATTTTTAAGAACTACGTTGGCTCAGGATAGGCTTAATACTCTTGCTATGCTTTCAATGGAAAAAAACTTATACATACAATATTTTAGATTTTGATAAAAGGATTAAAGTATTTTTTGCTCAAGAAAATAGTAGAATAGGTTTTAAATATAAATAAGCAATCTGATTTTAAAGTTTTTGAAAACATCTTGTCGAACTTGCATAAATAAATAAGACAATGCAAGTTCGACAAGATGTTTTCTGTATAGTTTTTGTTCTTTAAAGATTTTCTTTTTTCTACATTCCATTTCGGCTAAGAATTCTGGCGCGGAATCTTTAGTTCTTTTAGCCTCCGGCGGATCGCCTACGCCACCTCTTTTACAATTTACGTACTTGCATCCTCCAAATTAAAAATCCACCAACCGCCATTGCTTTAAAGTGTCCTCTTTAATGTTAGTAAGTCTAGCGGAAAACAAAACTTGCCTCTTTATGGTGAAAAACGATGTCATGTTACTTTTATCCAACTGCTTTAGACTACTTTTGTTATATACACACAATATAATAAATGTGGAAAAGAAAAATAGGATACCCATTTTTCAAGTAGGTCGTTGAATGAGGTAACTGCAATAAAGACTTCTTTAGCGTGTGATAACAATTATAATATAACGATCAATATTCAAAAATAATTGAAGGTCATACTTTAACTTGAAATTTTTTCAAAATTTTAATTAAACATATTCTTCATCTTGCCTTAAAAATTACCTAGAGATAATTACGTGGATGTTGTACCTTGAATATGAATTTGTCATTTGCACGGTGGGTTTTAATTGGTTAACAAATGACCTTGAAAAAACTTCTACTTGTATTTAACTTACTCACTTACTTGTGTTGTTAATAAATAAAACATCATTACCAACTAGATATTCGAAAGTCTGCTAAGCACTTAGTCTATTTAACCTTTCCAAGCTCACCAAAAAAAAAATTAAATACAATTTTGAACTTAAAATATGTTGCTCTATTTGAATTCGTCATTAAAAGTAAGTAGTTTTATTTTAAAATATTTTCTTGACTTTTAATAGACCTTGAAAGTAAGCTCTAAGATTACTGTTATTTTTCCCACATCATATCATTAACTTTTGTGGAGCTGATTTTTTAATATTACTCGTTTTTATAGAGGTATTCACGTGGGAGTATTAAAATGAAACACTCCGTACATATTTCTATTATTTATATTTTTATTTATATTAGTAATTTTCTATTATTCCAATTTTTTTTAATATTAATAAATACAGTCTTTGGAGGCCACTCTGTATATAAATTTTTAAATAAACTAACAAATTAGCCTAGAATAGAAAAACTAATCATGAAATACAAAAAATCCATGAACAGTATGGTATGGATTTCCGATCATTCTGAAAAGGGATTTATTTTTAATTGAAAGAAAGGGTTCAGAATATTCGCGAAAAATATCAGGCTAAGCTTTCATTGTGTAAAAGTTCTGATGAAAACTGAAATCCACGCGATTATATTTGAATAAATCGGGGATAACGAGCGGCATCATTGTGTGTAATAATGCGCTGGAAGTTTTTTAAATTATTTGTTTTATTACAGCTTATGTTCAGGTAAAATATATAAAGGTAAATTAAAGCTTAACGTGCTTATATTAAGGTTTCTCCTATTCTGACGAAGTTGGTTGAAAGAGACGGTACATAAATGAATAGGCACGTGGACCGAGTATTAGCAAAGTAATTTAATGAACGCATTTTTTCTCATAAAGAAAGCTTTTTTCTATATTTTTTTTATTTCTACTGATTTTTTAAACAAATAATGCAAGTAAATATTTCTTCACGATTGGGAATGTTCAATTTAATTTAAAGGCTGCCAATATATAATATAGATATGTTGGGCGCAAAGCCCGAAAACGGCCAATGGCCGTTTTTTTTTTGCTCAATCTTAGGATTGGCTTAATTAAAACGACCAAAGCCCGAATTTTATTCCAATTTCGGGCTTTGATCTTCTTCAACCAGCCAAACCTAGGATTATGCTATTATGAAATGACCAAAGCTTAATAAATTCGGTCCGACAACACTGTCGCAAAAGATTTTGCACAGCGTCGGCGTCGCAGACCGTCGCATCGAGTGTCAGTCTGAGCCAGTGCGTGAATCGCGTTAACACGTGTCTTAGTAGTGCGTTTTGTCTTATACAGTGCGAACGTAAAGGTTGGAATAAATTCATTTAAAATTCAGGGGTATGTTCAAAAAAAAAACGCTCGGACATGTCAATTTTTATTTTTAACTGCGGGTTTTCTTACTATAATTTTACGTATACAGGGTGGCCCAAAAATAAGTTACGGTCATCAACGTAATTTTTTTAAATGTAAACACCTATTTTTTATTTTAGATTTAGGTTCTACATCAAATTCTAAGTATATCTCATGTACTATATCTTATACCTAAACTCGACCGTTGACGATTGAACACAATAAAAGGCTATTTTTGGAAAAGTTATTTATATCAAGCAACCTATCAGTTATTGTTTCGTTATTTACATTTGTGGTTGGTGTTTTTGATTGTTAACTTGTCACAATTTGTTGACATCAAATAATTTTGAGTGAATTTAGTTTGATTTAGATGCCTAAGCAAAGTTTTGCTTGTGTTAAATTTATCAAAAGATAAAATTAAAATTTCAAAAAATGGTACGTCTTAGTGAGCGAGAGCGAATAGAGATTTTGATGATGATTGGTTATGGAAACAGGATGCGCACTCAGATGGAAGTCTGTGAAATTTATCATGCCAAGTATCCTGATAGGCCACGTATATCTCAAAGTACTGTCAGTAAAATAGAACAGAAATGTCGGGATTTGGGTCATGTCAGGGATAATTATACGAAAGATCGGTCAAGTATATCAGAAGAGAAGCAACTAAATATTTTGCTGGCAGTTGAAGAAGATTGCCATAAAACGACTCGCAATATTGCGTTAGAAAATCAGATGTCCCAGACATCCGTCGTTAAGTATTTAGGTATAAATAAATGGCACCCTTACAAAGTTCAATTGGTTCATGAACTAAATGAAGATGACCCAGATAGGCGTTTAGAATTTTGTGAGAGACTTATGGACTTGTGCCATGCTAATCCACAATTTTCAAAAAAAATTGTATTTTCTGATGAGGCAACGTTTTGTCTTCATGGTAGTGTAAACCGGCAAAACTGCCGATATTGGGCTACTGAAAATCCGCACTGGATGATGGAGTGCCACAGCCAAGTCCCTCAAAAAGTAAATGTTTGGGCGGGGGTGATTGAAAACAGGGTTATAGGGCCCTTTTTCTTTGAAGGATACTTGAATGGTGGGAGGTATTTAGAGTTTTTAGAAAATGACTTGGTTCCATGCCTTGCCACTTTATACCCCGATCCAGAAGACCCGGATATATTAGATAATTCCTTATGGTATCAGCGAGATGGAGCTCCAGCCCATTACACTCGTCCCGTGCGCCAGTACCTGGATACCGTTTTCCCTGGACGTTGGATTGGTCGGAGGGGTGCAATTGAATGGCCGGCCAGATCGCCGGATCTGACTCCTTTAGATTTTTTTTTGTGGGGGTAAGTCCAAAGTTTATGTTAATCGGCCAAACAATATTGAAGACTTAAAAATTAGAATAACGGAAGAAATAAGATTGATAGAACCTTCTGTTATCGATAACGTTTTACAAGAATTTCAGCATCGACTGGGATATTGCCAAGAGGTTCGTGGCAGCCATTTTCAACACTTAATAAATTAATTAAAATATTTTTATGTATTCTTGCTTGATATAAATAACTCTTCCAAAAATAGCCTTTTATTGTGTTCAATCGTCAACGGTCGAGTTTAGGTATAGGACATGGTACATGATATGTACTTAGAATTTGATGTAGAATCAAAATCTAAAATAAAAAATAGCTGTTTACGTTTAAAAAAATTACGTTGATGACCGTAACTTATTTTTGGGCCACCCTGTATACATAAAATTATAGTAAGAAAACCCGCAGTAAAAAATAAAAATCGACATGTCCGAGCGTTTTTTTTTTGAACATACCCCTGAATTTTAAATGAATTTATTCCAACCTTTACATTTGCACTGTATTTACGATGTCCGTTGTAAGTGAAGGAGAATTTAAATTGAAATTAAATTCATATATCCAGGAAAGTAAACTAAATACATTCATGTTGACAACAGAAAAGTAAAATGAATTATTATCCAAAACAAAAGTTTCTTTAACTAAAAGAAGGCAGGGAGAGTTGCTTACATCATTAGATTATCGCAGAATTAAGAGGTACGATATTTTAACCATCGAGGATGTAGAAAAACTTATAAAAAAGCGAACTTCTGTTGTGAAGAAGACATAAAATATTTTTGCCATATAGATGAACTGTATGAAATTATTCATAAAGCCCACATTGATACGGGGCATAAAAGAACTCGGTGCTTGGATAAAGAGCTTAAAAAAAATACTGTAATATTACCCGGATATAATTGATATTTATTTACGCTTTTGTGGACAACGTCAGTTGAAGAAAAAACAGAAAGGAAAAGGGCTTATGGCTAGCCCAATTTTGAGCAACAACATGAACTCAAGAGGGCAAGTAGACCTTAGATATGAGACAATAGATATGCAAACAGAACCAGACGAAGACTATAAATTTATTTTAAATTATCAGGACCATCTGACAAAATTTGTGTTTTTAAAACCTTTGAAATCTAAAAGAGCTGCAGAGGTAGCTTACAATCTTTTAGACATTTTTTGTATAATAGGTGCTCCTTACATCCTCCAAAGTGACACTGGAAGAGAGTTTACAACAGCTGTCATTAATGAACTTGCTGATATGTTCGAAGCTAACATAATTCACGGTAAACCGAGGCACTTTCAAAGCCAGGGAAGTGTAGAAAGGGCAAACCAGGATGTTAGGGACATTTTGGTATCTTGGATGGCAGATAACAAGAGTACTAATTGGGCAAACGGATTGCGATTTGTTTTACTAAAAAAAAAGATCTTTTCATAGAGGTATAAACATAAGTCCGTCTGAGGCTATGTTTGGGGTACCTATACGTAATGGCCTATTTGATTCAAATATACTTCGTGAGGTCCTTCAAAATATTACTGAAGAAGAAGAGTTGGAAAATATAGCAAATGAAAGTTCTAACGCAGACATCTCTAGCAGCTCAGATGTAGAAGAAGAAAATAATTCAGTATTATACAAGACATCAAGCAATGAAACCAAGCAAAAAGAAGTAAGTGATATTTCATTTCTTTTCATACAAAAAATAAACAAAACTTCATATAAGTAAATTACTGTTTATACAAGGTGTTTGGAGGGTGAGTCAAAAAAACAACAAAAAAATGGAAAAACTCCTTATAAAGATTTGCCTGAAAATGGTTTATTATGGATATACAGGGTGTTAAAGTTTAACAAAAGGCTAAATTCCTGTAAATATATGCGTGGAATTGCTTCGTTCTCGAAATAAGTACAGAGTATGAAAGTTAGCTTTTCGTTAAACTTTAACACCCTGTATCTTTATAATAATGCATTTAGAGGCAAATGCTTATAGGGAGTTTTTTCATTTTTTTGAAATGCTCTAAGTTCTTTTTAAGTGTGGCTACTCACCCTCCAAATCATGTATTATGTAGGCAGATTACTGACCAACATGTTTTTTTCAGTGTACGTGTACACCTGAGAGGTCATGTATGTCTTGCACTCGGCAAGAAAAAATTACCGAAGCACGTAAAGCAGCTTTGGCTGCCCGAAGTTTGCGCCTGACAGATATACAATACATAATTTGCCTTTACGGTTTCTCAATTTTAAAAGCATCCAAAAGGTGTTCATTTAATGATTTTACGTTTACAACTACTTTGATTATTTATGTTTTAGTATGATTTTTTTATAAGCTGTGATAAATGATTTTTTATAAGAATAATTTGAGATTAAATTGCTGCAACTTAATTTTTTCCCAGAAAAGGCAAGCCGACGAAATGCTGCAGAGATTCAACAAAAAATTTGCTCCTGTTAGTATTGGGCAAAATGTTTTGGTTAGAATACCAGATGTAGACAGAGGATGAGCTGCACCAAGAAACGTGATGGCTGTTGTTATGGAATGGAAAGAAGACAGTAACCTCTACAAGCTGGGTTCTACAACATCATCAGGATCTGGGCTCTACAACATCATCAGAAGTACTTGAAAAATTATACGCAAGAAACGAGTTTCAAGTAGCTGACCATAGGTTCATAGACATGGTGAATGTTCCAGAAAAAAAATTAACGCTAAAAAATGTTGCTGCTGAAGATTCTCAATCAAAGCAAGATTTTGTAAGATGTGGTTGTAAAAATAATTGCACAAACAGAAGATGCAATTGTCTAAAAAAAGGAGTGAAATGCAACTCAAAATGCCAGTCATCATTAAATTGTAGAAATAAATAATTAAAAAGAAATAATAATAAAACAATACATGTATTTGTTTTTTTTAGTTCATATACATAATCATGTTCTTTTGATATAGAAGTTTATATAATTTATGTTTGCTAATTATTTCTTTTTTTTTAAGTAGCCATGTTTTATGTAGGTATCATGTTTATACGTACGAAAAAATAAATTGTGCCTTGCACGATGACCTCTCTATATAAATATTTTTATTGCCAAATTTATGCCAAAAAATTTTTTCGGACTTGGACTGCCATAGCCTCTGTAAAATTTTTCTTTTTTAATAAAATCAAAATTAAAACAAATATGCACAACTTTTTGCACTTAAAAAAGAGGGATTGGTTTTTAAAACGTTACATAAATTTATATTGATTCGCTAAAACAAGATGTACAAGTACGTCAAGCTTTGGTTATATTCTAATTATCCAATCTTAGGTTTGGCTATTTAGAAACAGCCAAAGCCCGACATTAAAATAAAATTCGGGCTTTGGTCGTTTTAGATAATCCGATCCTAAGATTGAGCAAAAAAAAACGGCCATTGGCCGTTTTCGGGCTTTGCGCCCAACAGATATACAATACATAGTTTACCTTTACGGTTTCTCAATTTTAAAAGCATCCAAAAGGTGTTCATTTAATGATTTTACGTTTACAACTACTTTGGTTATTTATGTTTTAGTATGATTTTTTTATAAGCTGTGATAAATGATTTTTTATAAGAATAATTTGAGATTAAATTGCTGCAACTTAATTTTTTTTTTTAGAAAATTGATTATAAATTTTATTGGTTAATAAATGTATACGTTTATTAATTTATGTATTTACTGGTAAAAAATATCGTACGGAGATTTAAATGAGAGTTAAATAAAAGGACAGGTTTGTTTGTACAGATTTGTAGCTAATTGTTGAGTTCAAAGCGAGACGACTAGTAAAGTCAAAGAAAAAGAGAAACAAATAAATATATATCTAAAGAAACATCATATCAAGACCAATTTATCTTAATATATCTGTGATCTTAGGAACTGATTGTAAAAAACATGGTAATGCAGCATGATGGAAAAATGCTTTATTCAAGAGACAATCCAATTAAAATAGGTTAACGGCATAAATAAAATACTAAAAAGCATTTTTTTTTTAAGCCAGATGGCGCTTTTGGCGTAAACAACAGTTTAATGTCGCTCCGTAAATTTATCCAAAAAAAGTAGTAAAAGTGGAGAATTAGTTACTATTTGGTGTGTGAAGTTAATCCTTGAAGGATTGTGTAGATATATTGTGAGAGTTTGTTTTTGCATAAACATGGGCTTGGCAAGTGCGGATGTTCGTGAGATTAAGACCATTATAACTGCTATGTTTAACGAGAAATTTCTAGAGGAAGTAGCGGAAAAGGTGGTTAAAATTATTGAAAAAAAACTCGAACGTCGGCAACGAGAACAAGAGGCCAGGATTTCGTCACTGGAAGAAAAATTAAATAAGGTTATGGAGGTCAATAAACGTCTTGAAGCATCATTGAAGCACCCAGGAGCAGCAGTATCGCAATAAAAATCTGCGCATATTTGAACTTCAACCAGCCGAAGGTGAAAACCCAACAGCGTTGAAAGATGCCGTATTGAATCTATTTAACACCGAGCTCAAAACAAAAATACCAAGTAATTCTATAAAAAAATGTTTTCGTGTCACATCTAAACAACATACCGGTAAACCAAAAGCAGTGATAGTTCGGTTTTCTTGCAGCGAAGCTAGGGTATCGGTGCTTAAGTCGCGTCCATTACTTAAAAATAAACAAATACAAATCAAGGAAGATTTGACCAAATCGCGACTTAATTTGTTTCAGGCCGCTGTGAAAAAACATACCTATAAAAGTGCGTGGGTTCATAACGGCAATGTGTATATCAAGAAGAACGATCAAGTGTTGAGAATCCTGGATATCAGTGATTTATGAAGTAATTATTCGGTGAGTTCAAATTTCTATGACTTGAAACTGTAAATTAAACATTGTGTTCAGTTTTTAGAATGTTGAAAGTCTATAACCTCTAAAAATTCTTATATGCTAAGCTTAATGTAAGATCAAGCTATTTTTAATTAATTAATTTCTATGAATGATCTTAAAGATTAAAAGAGGTTTGGCAGGGCAAAGTTTGGGATATACACCTTAATGCCATTTTCTTTTGGCAGGCCTTTTGGTTATTGGGTTAATTTGTAGATTTTGGATGAACATTTTTGCTGGTCTGTATGGGATTGTAGTTGTTTTATTTAGTATACGAGTATATGTATTCATAATCGAGTATATATCGTAATATAGTAATATATATTCGATATATGGCTGGTGTTGTATAATTCTTCATTTTTTGTTTGATAAAAACGATGTGCGATTTTAAACTTAGTTATAATAAGATCGAATTTAGTAGGTGTTTAATAGCATTGACTTTTTTGTTTTTTTTTGATAGCATACTTTTGGTACTGATTAATTTCCTTTTTTTCTGTTCCTTTTTCCCTTTCCAAGCTATTCCTCTAAACTTTATATTGTTAAATTTTTTTTTTTTTTTGTTATGTTTTTTTGTGCGCATATCAATGCAAGATCTCTGCCAAATAATTTTCCTATTTTTCAAAATCATATAAATAATTTACATTATGATGTGATTGGTATTTCGGAGACATGGTTACATACCGATATTAACGACGAAGTTGTACATATACCTAACTATAGTATTGTCAGACAGGATCGATTGGGCAGAGGTGGTGGCGTCGCAGTGTTTATTAAAAATATTTTTGAATTTCGCATAATAATTAGTGAGTCGAATATGTATTTAGAACAAATTTGGATTGAAGTAAAGCTAAATAATAAAAAGATTCTTATCGGTAATATATATAGCCCTCCTAAAGGTGACATTAATTTGTTTTACTCAAATTTAGATAATATTTTAGAGAACTTTTATGCTGTTTATGATTGTATATTTTTGCTGGGAGATTTTAACATTAATGTTTTGGGTCTGAATTCGAACTTACCTTTGCTTGAAATAACTGAGGTTTATGGTTTGAAGCAATTGATCATTGATCCTACAAGAGTGTCAGATATAACGATGTCTCTGATAGACCTAATTTTCTCTAATCATGAGTCTATCCAAGATTGCGGCATTAGGGTTGTGGGTGTGTCTGATCACATGCTTGTTTATTGTACTGCCAATTTTGAGGTTCCAGAACCGCAGACTTTTAATTTTGTATATAGAAATTTAAATGATATAAATTACGAGCAATTGCAGGCCGATTTAGTCGAATTGATTCCCTGGCATACTATGTATGATATGAGAGATATAGACTCCAAAGTTGACTTTTTCACGGAGTCATTACATAATATTATGGATATGCATGCTCCCTTAATTAAAGTTAAAAATAAAAATAAACCTTACAGTCCATGGATTACGGCTAATATTAGATTAATGCAAAGACTTCGCAATAGGGCATTAAATAAATTTAGAATCACTAAAGAGCGAGAGGACTGGAACATCTATAAGCAGTATAGAAATATAACAACAAGCGCAATAAGAGCAGACAAAAAAGCTTACCTTGAATATAAGTTTAGTACTTGTAAAAATAAAGAAGTTTGGCAAGAATTGAAAAAAATTGGTGTTTCACAGAAAAATAAAAAACAACTTCCAATTTTTCTACAGAATGTTGAAGAACTTAATACTTTTTTTACGAATGGCAATAATAATAACAATATTGTTGATGCTAATTATGTTAAATATTTTAAAGAACATAGAGTTGTTGCAAATGAATTTAAGTTTAACCTAATAACTCAAGACTTAATCGTAAACATTTTAAAAACTATAAAAAGCAAAGCATTTGGGGTCGATAACTTAAACATAACTCTTATCTTACTTTGTTGCCCTGCTATTATTAATCCATTATGTCATTTAATAAATATTTGTTTAGAGGAAAACTACTTTTCAAAAAAATGGAAGCAAACCAATATTATTCCTATATCAAAAATAAAAAATCTAACTGAATTTGGCAATCTTCGATCAGTCTCCGTTCTTTCTGTTTTTTCTAAAGTAATTGAGAAAATTATGGAGCAACAGATATTGGATTACTTAAAGAATAATAATTTGATTCCTGAATATCAATCTGGCTTCCGTAAAGGGTATAGCTGTGCCACCGCGTTGGCTCAAGTGTCTGATGATATATTTAGAGCCCTTGATAATAGTCAAGCAACCGTATTAATTTTACTAGATTTTACTAAAGCTTTCGATATGGTTAATCATCAGATACTTTTATCAATTTTGCATTATGTGGGATTTTGTGAGTCGGCTGTAACTTTAATATCTTCTTTTTTGTCAGATCGTAAACAGCGGGTGATTTTGAATGATAATGAATCGGGGTTTCTAGACGTAGTCAGCGGTGTTCCGCAGGGTAGCATTTTGGGCCCATTACTCTACACACTTTACACATCTCAGATAACAAAGAAAATAACATATTGTTAACATCATAACTACGCGGTCGACACCCAGATCTATTTCTCTTTTAAAGAGACTGATGTTTGGCAGGCTAATATAAAAATTAATGAAGACCTTAACAATTTATTTAGAGGAAACGCAAAAGTTACTTTTAAAAGTTAATCCCAATAAGTCCACAGCCATTCTTTTTTGTAGTGAAAATAAACGAACAAATATTTTAAATAACTTGCAACTTTACATTAATAATGACAACATAACTTTTAAAAATTCTGCTAAGAATCTTGGACTTTTAATGGATTACAAACTAAGATTTAAGGATCATGTTACTCTTAAAATGAAAAGTGGGTACTCCGCACTAAAAATGATTTTTTCGCAAAGGGATTACCTGAATTTGCCTATAAGAAAAATGCTTTGTGAAACATTGGTACTATGCCAATTAAATTTTTGTGACACCATCTATGGCCCTTGCCTTGATTCTTCTGACTCATATAGAATACAAAAACTTCAGAATTCCTGTCTTAGGTTTGTATATGGCATAAGAAGGAGAGAACATATTTCACATAAGCTAAAGGTTGCGGGGTGGTTAAATATGTACAATCGTAGAGTGTTGCATCTTATTTGCTTCTTTTTCAAAATTCTTAATTCAAGGATTCCTTCATATTTACATTGAAAAAATAGATATCGGACTGACGTGCACAACTTGAATATTAGAAGAAAACAATTATTAACTATTCCTTCACACAATAAAGAATTTTTTAAGACATCGTTTTCTTACTTAATAGCACACTATACTAACAAATATTGTATAAATGATTTTACCATGTCAGAAAAAACTTTTAAGATGAAAACTAAACTAATTCTAATAAATCAATAACAAATTACTTACTTAAGTATTTATAATAAAAAATTGTTTTTTATTTTTAAATTATAAAATCGAATTATTTATATGTGCCAACCTTTTCCTTGTCCAATTCCAGTTCCTTTTCCTATTCTTTCCTTATCCCATCAGTATGCTTTTTATTCGTGTTGTATTAACTTTCTTCTTTTTTTCTTTAACTGGGAAAATGCTTTTATTTATGATTTATAAGTGTCATTTATAATTTATAATTATTAAGTATATATAAGGCCTCAACAGAATTCAGGGAATCTCGCAGGGGTTGTTCCCTGGAAGTCTGAAAACATGGCCTATTAGTCACCTTCTGGAATTTTATTTGTATTTGTATAAAATTTAAGTTCTATAGATATTTTTAATTGTTTCAATACACATTAAATGTGCTCTTTGTAAAAAACGAACTATTCAAGATGTGATATGCATTTGGTTTATAACAGAATTGTTATTTATTTTTCTGGTGATTAATAAAAGTCTTATTATTATTATTATTATTATTATTCAATAACATTTTGTATGGAATAATTTTGTATATATTAAAATCCTTTCCCTGCCAAGGCATTTGGTATTAAATATGTCTTGCCTATTTGGAAATATAAATTTTCTCAAAAAATAGAATATTTAAATTAAATTCAATGCTACTTTATTTCCCAGATATTTATTATTTATAACTAAAATACTACAAAAAAAATATTTTAAAAAAAAAATGCATGATACCAGTAACCAAATAGGCACTTAGAAGTTAAATGTGTTATGAACACATGTGTGTTCAATGAAGTTAAAAGGATTTTTTTAGTTTTGAGATTGTTATGGTTCTAAGCACTTTTTTATTTATTTTAAAATCTTTATAATTTTTACCCCAGAATATATATGTGTGTGATTTGATCAAAGTTGCGCCAAAATGCTGCTCGTGGCAAATGGCGCTAAAATCCAAGCCCTGCAAAGCACGTCAATTTTGTTGCCTTGCAAGCAGATTATAAATACCTGCAAATAAAAAAATATAAAAGAGTGAAAAACACATTTCTCAGTTCCTCAGGTGGATTTGGATTAAGATCGGTCTGATCTAAAGCAAAATGTTTGTATCTCAAAAATTCCATCATTAAATAGGAAAGATGGTTTCATTGCAATGACCGCAATGGAAAAGACAGACTTGCTCAGTCAAATGTTCGCATCAAACTCCACGGTAGACCCCAAGGCAAAAAACGATTTTATCCAGAAAGAGTTCTTCTATCACAGAGATCTCGGAAAAGTTTTTAAAGGCTTAAACATTAATAAAACCACCGGCCTTAATGAAATACCGCGAATAGAATTTAAAAAGTATGCAATCATGCTAACATCACCATTGTGCAAACTGTTTTTTATAAGTGATCTCCTCTGTATGATATTTTATTCCCTAGAGACTGGAAACTAGCACTTTAACCGATAGCTAAAAAGGGAACAAGACGCTGCCCATTAATTGCTTTAGTCCCAGAAATCATCAATGTAATAAAGAAACTTATAAACTAGCAAATTTTAAAGCATCTGGAGGCCACCAATCTCATTAGCGACCGTACCCGTGTAGCGAAAGTACCCGTCTACTGGCGATCTGTCAGTGTATGACATGCGTAATATCCGGACCGAGGCTATCGAGAATTATGGTAAATATGGCGCAATTGCTCGTAATATTTCAGGCATTCGTAAGCTCTGGAATAAAACCTTCTTAAACAATCTGTATTCTTATGGTTTGGCACCATTTTATTGCGTGGCTTGGAACCTTCCTCAAGAACTGATCTATCCAAGTTACCGTTAATATCCCGCAGGGATGCATCTTGTTCCCTACCTTTTCCTACCGCATATCAACAACCTTTGCGACATGTGCACACTATAGAGGGCACAACTGGCGAAGTTTAACCTTGTGGTTATTCCTCCACTTAACCAATCGCACTGAACAAAAATAAAATAAAAATTAAAACAAAACCAAAACAAAAATAGATATTGTGACTTAGAACCAATCAATGAAATATAAGCGTAAATTAAAATATTTAAATTATATCTAAAAATTATTAAAGTTCAAAAAAATATTGTTTAAATTCTAGTCTTAGGTAACTAAAATTGCACTCTTTAAACATAGGTGGTTTATTGTATAAACTAACTGAATTCTAGGTAAACCTTCTCTGAAACAATGATGTTTTATGCTGACACATGTTTAATAATTTTTTATCTCTTAAACTACGACTATATACAGCATCCTTAAAAGTAAGCTTTTTAAGTAAATAACTAGGTTCTTTTTTACCATTAAGTTTTCTATGAAATTATAAACGTATTCATTTTCACATTTGAGCCAACCCAATGCATTAATACGAGCGAAAACATGATCAAATTTTCTCAATTTATATATAAATCTACAACAAATATTTTGGATATATTGAATTTTCTTTTTAATTATAATACGCAAAAATGGATAGTATACTATAAAACAATAAGAATATATTAACATGACTAGTGATTCACGTAATTTTTTTCTAGTCTTAAAATTTATTAACTGATGTCTATAGCCATACACCATTTTCACTATTCAACTATTCTCTATTAGGGTTGAAATGTGTTGAAATAGGATTGAAAAGGGTCAAAAGTTAAATTTACATCAATATATAAACTAGTTTTTACCATAGTTTGTAAATGACAATATTTTGTCATCAATTTTTATAGAGAGGCAATTTAAGAGATTATTTGTCTTATTTTCTGGACAAAAAAAAGCAATAATTTAGTCTTGTTTGAGTTGATTTTTAAATTGTGCTGACACATTTGAGAACATATCAGCTGTATAAATATTATATAACAGGGGCCTAAGAATAGATCCCTGGGGTACACTAGAGATAATATTTCTAAGTTGAGAAACAACTCTATTTAATATAACAAGCTGCCTGCGGCCTTTTAAATAACTCCCAAAGAAAGGGCATGCTGCCTCATCGAATCCATAAAAAGTTAGTTTTGCACACATCAAATCATGATCTATGACATCAAAAGCTTTTGAGTAATCTAATAGAATTACAATTGCTGCCTTTTTCGAATCTAGTATTTTGACAGTATTGTCGGTCATTTTTAAAGGAGCCGTAGTTGTACTATGATTTACCCAAAAGCTTGAATTATGTACTGGAAAAAACCTATTTGTTATAAAATATTCAACAAACAAAACAAAAAAATCCTTCCGGTTACTTGGAAAATAAGCCTCTTAAGGCAGCAATTTATGATATGTGTAACATAGAAAACAATTACATGAAGACAACTGTGTAGCATTTGCAATATAATGTCATCAATGCCAAAAGCATTTGATTTCATATTTTTAACCCCAGAACTGCACACTGGGGTCTAAAAAAACCCAGGCGCTCAAGTTGTTCAATGTAACTCGCGCAGGCATGCGTTTTTTGACCAACCGTTTCACGTAAATTTAGTAGAGAGCCGACCGCGTTAAGAGCCAGTCGCTACGCCGAATGCGTTAATCCATTACTTTGCAATTACGATATTAGTGGATTTGTGGGTACGTCAGACCCCATTGTGCAGTTAACGACTGTTACGCAGTTAACGAAGTTTCGAAGTGATTTTTTTTGTCATTTCCTAATATGGATAGTTCTAAGAGAGAAAATCGTCGTAAGTTAACAGAAAAAGAGTTAGAGTTTGAAGCTGAAAATCTGTAGACAAATGAAGAACAACCCGAGATCATTGAAGATATTTTTGGAGACTTATCAGATGAAGAAGAAAACGATTTTCTTGAACAACAGTCTGACACCAATAATGAACAAAGTGAAGATGAAGAGGAAGAACAAGGAGGCCCTAGTACGTCATAAAGAAATCTCACTAGTATACTTGGAAAAAATGGGCATCGTTGGACCACACAGGCGCCAGCACGCCAAGGACGTCCAAGACGAGACAACATTGTTTTACATTTGCCCGACCCAAAGAAAGAGGCAAGAAATGTTCACAGCCCTGTCGAATCATGGAATTTACTGTTCACCGAGGAGATTTTGGACATAATTGTACTGCATACCAATCAGGAAATTCGTAGGAAATGTCAGAGCGGCTTGCCTCAGAGTTACAAAAAAATAACTTATACGACAGAATTGAAGGCATTCATTGGTCTACTGTATCTTGCTGGTGCGTTACGTGTCTCAAATTGTAATTCAGATGAACTTTGGTCAATAAAGTACGGCAATGGACTATTTCGGGCAACCATGCCCCAGCAAAGATTTCAGTTTATAGCTCTTTGTCTAAGATTTGACGATAAAATGGACAGAAATGCAAGAAAACTGGTAGACAAGTTCACTCATATTCGACAAATATGGGATATTTTTATGAATAACTGCAAATCATACTATACGCCCTATGAGAACTGCACCATTGATGAACAGCTTGTGAGTTTTCGAGGAGAATGTCTATTCCGCATATACATGGCAAGCAAGCCAGATAAATACGGAATGAAAGTGATGGTGATTAACGATTCAAAAACATTTTATGTGCTCAATGCTATCCCGTACGTTGGAAAAGTTAATGTTGAGAATAATGAGCCAGTACCTACATATTATGTTAGAAAACTTTTTGAACCAATACACGGTACTCACCGTAACATTACGATTGATAATTGGTTCACGTCAATACCTCTAAGTGAACAAATGTTGGAACAGTACCAGCTAACAATCCTTGGAACTTTGCGAAAAAATAAAAGAGAAATACCTCTGAAGTTTATACAGAAAAAAGATGTAGGCACATCCTTATTTGCTTTTGACAGAAACAAAACTTTAGTTTCATACACACCAAAGGAAAATAAAACGGTACTGCTTTTATCAACTTTGCATTCTGATTCGTCACTTAGTACTGTAACTGGAATATAATGAAATCAAAGGTGGTACAGACACCTTTGATCAGATGTGTCACTCTTACACCACTTCTCGGAAAACCAGACGCTGGCCTCTTAGAATGTTTTTTAATATATTGGATGCTAGCGGAATAAATGCTATGGTACTATTTTCACTTGCAAATCCTCAATGGAAAGAAGAAAGAAAAAACAATAGAAAAACATTCCTAAAAGAACTTTCAATGGCACTAATCGAACCGCACCTAAAGGAACGCTTACAAGTTACCAATTTGCAAACCTCGCTACGTCTAAAAATAAGCGAAATATTAGGAGTAAATGAACCTCAAAGGGAACGTTTCGATGTTAATTTGCCTAAAAAGGTCAGATGCTGCTTTTGTCCACGTGGTAAAGATCGAAAAACAAATTTTGCCTGTGCAATGTGCCACAAACCATACTGTTTGGAGCATAGGACTGAACTATGTTGTGAGAGTCAGAACAAAAATTGAAGTGCCTGGCTAAAAAAACAAAATACTTTTCTCGTTGCAAAATTTAGGTTTTCCTTTAGTTTTAAGGTTTTTTGAGAGACTAGTTACATTTTGTTGATATTTTATTTATATTTTTTTGTTATAGCTTCATATTTGTAAAAAATGCAAGAGAAGGCACTTGCCTACATATATTTTTTATTTTTATTTTTGTACTTCTATGAATTTTCTTTTAATAAACATTTATTGATAATAAAACAATGTTTTTTATTCTGTAATCCACACATAAAAAAAAAACATTGAATAATAGCTATTTAAACGTAAAAAACAAGTGGGGTTTCCGAGACCCCACTGTGCAGTGTACGTAAGATAAAATAACTGTGCTGTTCCAGGGTTAACGTATTCATATATTTCAGATATCAGTACTAGCTTAAAAGAGAAATTAACT
The DNA here is from genome assembly GCF_022605725.1 of Anthonomus grandis grandis. Taxonomy (NCBI): domain Eukaryota; kingdom Metazoa; phylum Arthropoda; class Insecta; order Coleoptera; family Curculionidae; genus Anthonomus; species Anthonomus grandis. The sequence continues at coordinate 41,570,244 of NC_065548.1, forward strand.
TGATTATCTTTCCCATTGCTACTATAATACATAATTTTACTACTACAATTGTTTGATTTCTGAAAAACACTGCAGAAATACTCATTTATTTTCTCTGAATCTGCCAATGCTGGTGGGATATTTGAAATTTTACTTGACGATACAGAAATATTCAATTCCCTTAAAGCTTTCTATATTTTTTTACATTTTTTTTTATCCCTCTAAATACTCTAAGTATGCTGACTTCTTCCTACGTATGGATATTTTAGTAAGATTTCTGAGTCTCTTGTATTCCTCTAAGTTTCCTGCAATCTTATTTAATTTAGGCTTACACCTAGCTTTATCCCTTTCCCTCATCAATGCCTTAATTATAAATGTAAGTCATGGAGAATGAGGTTTGCTTACTCTAATTGTTTTAATTGGGGCATATACATCATACAACTAAATTATGTTCTGTGTCAAGAAAAAAATGTTGTCTTTTAAATAATTTATATAGAACAACTCGTCCCACTTTATTCCTGTTAACCTATTTAAAACTTGGCTTCATTAAAATGTTTATAATCTCTTATAGTGAGAAATTTCTAAATTTCTTTCTTGACCCAAGAAACATTTATTTAACAAAAAGTCAACAAATGATCACTTATACCATTTGAATCTATTGTACCACTTTTACTTATAATTTCAGGTTCACTAACGAAAATTGGATCTAGCAACGTAACAGTTGTAGCAGTTTCACGGGTTGGCTCATTAATTACCTGTAGAAACCCATAACTTTCAAATAATTTACAGTACTACAATGTATTCATGTACGGGTAACATTTCTGGGAGCAAAGTATCCAAAATATTTATACATTCTGTAAGATTATTTCCTACCCTAAAAACGACACTAAGAGATATTCACACTGAATTATTTCGTCTTAAGTAAAGACCGAATAATTCAGTGTGTCTGTTCAGTGTCGTTAACACTCACACTGGAAGCAGCTTCTTAAGTAAAGACCCACTCCATCACCTCTGCATTGTTGTCGATCCTTTCTATAAAATTTGTAGCCAGGTATACTCACTGTGTCAGACTCTACATCATCCGTCAACCAAGTTTCGGTTTTAGCAACCACATCGAAGTCATTATCCAAAACTAAGTTTATAAGCTCATTCAATCCTGCAAAAATTGACCTTAAATTAAAATAAGCAAAACTAAGCACACATTATTTTGTATATTCTTGTGCCATTAATATGTTATAAAATAATCTCTATCAAGGGCGGCATGTAATAAGTAATTTCGTTCATTTCCCTTAGCACAATTTACACTTTTAAGATATGTTGACCTACAGTCTTTAAAGAAGTGATCTCCTGAACATCTTGAGCAAACTTCTGTACCGAACAGCCTTTAGCCAGATGATTAAAGCTCATGCAATTATAGTACTGCAGAATATGCACATGGTTAAACACATATGATCTAGACCACCCAAAATAATTTTTTTCCTTATTGATTAGCACCATGTGTATTTTCAAATCCACCTTAACAATAAGATCCGCGTTCTTGTATCTATTTTGATTCATTTTTACAACTTTATTTATCATTACAAAGTAGATCGTTTCATTCCAACTTATGTAAGAACAATTTATATTGGCGATTTTTACTTTTGGCTTTTTAATAGTAGGTTCCTCAATAATATATTGTGCTCCTAGAATCTCCTCTATTTTATTTTTTAACGAATTAATCTATGTTCGGTCCTCATTTTGCAATGGGGTGATGTAATCTGATTGAGTTTAACGCATCTAAAACTCAGGCTACTGTATTTACACAGAATGATGCCACTACTGCCGCCCGTCTTGTCCAATTGTGTCCGAGCTTACTTTGCCGCTGCCTTCGCCAATTCTTTTGTTGCTATATAGAGAAATACACGTATATGAAACCCCAAATATATACAAGTATGGATAATTCCCAAAGCATATTTTTTCAAATATTACAACTTGTAGCACTTTAAGAAAAATATCCACACCGTACCGACTCCTCCGTTGCCCTGCGCTACTTATGATACTCGAGTACCATATTGTTTGCTCGTGTCACAGCATAAAGAAACCAGCAGTCGCACTTCAATAAAAATACATTGGCTTGAATAAGCGAGTTCGGTGCATGTGTACTAACGCAGGCGCGGCATATTTGCTTATAGTAGGGATGCCGCTGACACTCGCTACGGTCCACGCGGCTTTTGCCTTGGCTAGAGCCGGACTTAAACATTTTTTTAGATATTATTATCTTGTAAAATAAAAATACCTACATAGTACAAATATTGATTTTTTAATATTAATAAAGTTCATACATTAACAAAATATTTAAACAAAAATAAACATCGCATTTCTACATCTAACAACGATGATATAGAAGAATACGTGCAGGAAGTTAATTAGGTATGTACCATAAATTTAAGAGACCATTCTTTGAGTAATTTTAAAACAAAAAGTTCATATAAACATATGTCCAGAAATTCTTCGTTCTCAATATACAGGGTGTTAAAATTTAACAACAACTAAAATATAGGCCACTGACTTTTGTGCAATTTTTATTATGTTCTGTGGATTATACAAATAAAACTTTTCTGTCTCTTGAATGTTTTTCGTATCTTGCTTAGTTAATAATAAATTCCAAAAGAAACTTTTCCCAAATTCCTTGTGTGATCCAAGGATATGCAATTAAGTAGACTTTTTTTTTCTCGAAAAATAAGCGAGATACGAAAAAGTTGTATTTGTATTTGAGTAAATCAAATAAGATATTAAAAATGAGACAAAATTCAGGTGCCCCAATTTTTTTGCTACAAATATTTCTTCAGGTCCCGTTCGAGATTACACTGAACCTAATAAATTTAATCATGTTAGGGGTAAATTAGCTCCTTAATGTTATAAATAACACCGCCAGAGAACTTGCGGACCTATGTTCATATGAACTTTTTGTCTTAAAATTACTCAAACAATCGCCTGTTAAATAATTTATGGTACATTCTTAATTAACACCCTGTATATTAACGCTTTTAGATTAACATCTGCCTACATAGTAGTTTAAGGATTTAAACTAATTATACAAATAAAGTAATATTTCAAAACAAATAGAAACTCTTAGGCCAATAAATAAAGACAAATAGTTGGCAACAATTCTAACGTCTGCGAATTTTTGTTATATTATTAAGTACCAACTAAAGTAAAAGTATACAATTTTGCAACTCTTTTAAATATGGCAACACTGTTAAAATGGCAGAAATATAAATAATGTCCTTAAAAATCCAAAAAAAAAAAATTATTTTTTTTTAAATTATTAAAAATTACATTGCTGCAACTTTAATTGATGCTTAATTATGTTATTTAAGCCATACAGCCAAATTTGCAGCTATTAAAAACTTTGGCAAAGTCAATTATTTTGCTTCATTAATAATTTTTGACATACCCCTCTTTTAATACAAAAGTTTTTATAAAAAACGCTACACTTTGTAAAAACGCTATCAAAATAGTCACTAAGTACGGCGCTGAACTAGGCGATACACCTATGAACACAGTTCGATAAACAGTGAGCTCGGCATCCGGAGAACATGGCTGCGGCATGGCTAAGGATGCTATTAGTTCGCTTACATTTTTGAGCGGAGTGAGACTGCTGGTTTCTTTATGCTGTGCTCGTGTGTTTCAGTGTGTTCTAGAAAACAAATAACCTAGTAAAAGGAAGTAAGTTTTTTATTAAAAAACAACAATATTTGTCACTCTAAATACAATATATTTACATATAAGGCGCGAAAAATCCACACGCATATCAATTTACTACTATAGAAACGTATCATCCATTTTTCTCTAAGAGACCAAACGAAAACAAAAACAAAGGTAAGGACACAAAGTCACGGTCTCATCCAATCTATATAATTTCTTTAAGAAATTATTTATTATTAATTATATTTATTATTATTTATTATATTTATTATTTTTTATTATAACTTAAAGAAATTATATAGATTGGATGAGACCGTGACTTTGTGTCCTTACCTTTGTTTTTGTTTCAATTTACTACATTGAGGACCTGTCAACGAAATGAACTCATTGACGTTGAAAGTGGTATAGCTGCTTATTTTATAAACTTAATTGGCGATAGAAAGCAGAGCTGCGAGTTCTTTATTACCGCTCCTCAAACGACGCGACATCCCTTGCTTACTACTGTGATCATAGCAGTGTATTAACGGGAGAATGGGCTGCAGCTTTTGCAATCTGAGTTCATAAATCAAATAGAAATATAGTCGTTTGTAGCGATATAACGTGTTTTTTTGTAATAATTCATATTCTATATACCATGAATGTCATTATTAATTAAGTAGTTTTTAAAAAAGTGTGAGCTACATACTGCGTACCCTTACAAAATAACATAAACTGAAATACAAGGGACGTCAATTACCAGATCTGCCTATTGAAGAAAAAAATACTTAAGTCACGGAAATAGTAAAAAGGATAAACGCGAAGTGTATGTATAAAACGATTGGATAAATAAATGCAATATGTGAATACTAACAATTTTTTATTGCGTAATTTTTAGTAAATATAAGCCATACATTTCGTAACTTTTTTAATAAGAATCGTTTATTACTATAAAGACTCGTTATATTTCTAACGAGCTGCCACTGGCATACAGATGAGCAACATTTATAAAAAATCGTATGAAAAGACCTCCTATAAAATCAACATTTTTTTGTCACTGTCCAGCTAATATAATCAGTCCAGCTAACCCGTTTTTTATATATGGCAGAGTTCAAGAAATTTTACTTGGGAATTTCTACCCAAAGGAAATTAATTTTTGTAGTTCATAGCTTATGGAAAATACCTCATAAAATATTGGAAGAAAATGTATATATAATTTTTTCTTATCATGTAAAGAATAGATTTATAATAATTTATAAACATTAGATATTTACATTGGTGGAAATACTAGGAGTTCAAAAGAACCAATTCTCTACAATACTAATTATAAAAATATTTTATGTTTTTATGTTTATATTGTATTTCTGTTAAAGCTGCTTTGTATTTGTTAGTTTTACTTAATGCCTAATCCTTGATCTATTTTTAATTTAATTGTGGATTATCTTTATCGTATTATATATTTACTGCATGGATTTATTGTAATGCTGTTTTTTCTGTATTTTTGACTCGTGTAAGAGTTTGTACTTTTTGGCATGAATAAATAAATAAATAAGAAGATAATTCCGCTAATATACTTTTATTAATTATATACATTTGACTTATCTAATTTACAGTTTCATGATTAATAGATATACTTGTGTGAAAATGTAGACAGGCTCATCGAAAACATTGAGTTTATAATAATAGATTTGAGGTTTTTAAAATGTAAAAAGATATTCAATTGTGTTTATAATATATTTAACTCAAATAAACAAAATAGTGAATGGAGTCTGCGTTTTTAAAGTGCTAAAAACACATTTTTGTTTCGCAATTTATTTATCCAGCCAGCGCACAATTTTTGTCCGCTAATCGGTTTAAATATTCAAGAGATTTAGCAACCAAGAGTAGTGTAAAAACGCGGGTGGCTATGACGTGTCCCCATGTAATTCTTATGGACTTCCGGTGGAGTGAAAAAGGGGGCGGAGCTTATGCAAAGTAGGGTAGTGGTGGGGGTAAGTGGGCGGAGTCAATATGGAATGGAGGGCTGTGATTGGTGGGTGTAAAGGTGTGCGGGGAGGTGCGTAGCGCCGTGATTGGTCAGAATTTTGGCGGGAAGAATTTTGGCGGGAAGAATTTTGGCGGGAAGATAAGAATGTGGATGTGTGGATGGTTGATATGCAAATGAGGTTGCAAATGCGGTGTTGCCGGGTGGGAGGAGAAGCAACGTTGCCGTATGAGTGTGACTTTATGGAAAAAAATATAATGTTAAAAAATATATTTTCTCAGTAATTGGTGTCGGAATGAGGCGGTGGGATTTAAGAGCTAGCGCCCTCTATGATTGGATTATAAAAATAATAAATAAAAGTCGATAAATATAATATAAGAATATATTTTTTCTTAAATTAAGGGAAAATTACATAGACTTATGTTGTTGAGGTTTATTTTTTTTTGTTTTCCTTATATTTGGGCTAATAATATTTGGGGTAATAATATTTTTAGTTGCTCGTATAAAGATAAATTAGGACAGTCGATGTCAAATTTTTTCAGGTTAATTTTATCCGAAGAATATAATGAATTTGTAAATTCGTTATATTTAAAATATCTGCTGTGACTTTATGGAAAAAATATATTGTTAAAGAATGTATTTTCTCCGTAATTGGTGTCGGAATGAGGTGGTGGGATTTAAGAGCTAGCGCCCTCTATGATTGGATTATAAAAATAATAAATAAAACTCGATAAATATAATATAAGAATATATTTTTTCTTAAATTAAGTGAAAATTACATAGACTTATGATGTTGAGGTTTTTTTTTGTTTTCCTAATATGGACAAATTCCGTACGTTAAAGAACATGAAGTTGACCTCATTAAGCAAAAACTAGCTGAGCTCTACACCAAGCAACCATTGAAAATGGCATTTATTATTGTCTCCAAAAGAATTAAAATACTAAGATCTTCCGCAGTCAAGCTGGTCCCAAGATTGACTTTAATCCTCCACCAGGAACAGTTGTTGATGATGTTATTACATATTATTACTATTTCTCCTGAAATAGTTTTAATAATTAACATTTTTACTGTTTGAGTTACTTTTAAAATCAACCTTGGGACCAGCTTGACTGCGGAAGATCTTAGTATTAATTCTTTTGGAGATAATAATAAATGACATTTTCAATGGTTGCTTGGTGTAGAGCTCAGCTTGTTTTTGCTTAATGAGGTCAACTTCATGTTCTTTAACGTACGGAATTTGTCCATATTAGGAAAACAAAAAAAAAAAGAAACGTTAAAAACATACATCTATATTAAGCAGTTAGAGAGCATAATTAATACAATCATATATCATAATCATACAATCAATACATAATTAATCATAAAACTAAATGTAAATTATATATTTAAAAAAAAAAAAAAAAAAAAAAAAAAAAAAAAAAAAAAAAAAAAAAAGAACAACACAGATAATTATTACAGAAAAATAAAAAATATTAAATTATTATTTTTTAATAGCGTAATGCCCCCAAGGTAAAGTTGTTATCTTATCCTGACAAATGTATCGTTTATCATCGAAAGCATTCAAACCACTTTTATTAACAATAAGCGAAAATGTTTCATGATTTTTACTTTGAATGGTTTGAAAAGTACAAATTTTTTCTTGACTATTAAATAAGCAATTATAAAAATCCTGAAATGTAATTTTTTTAGTAGCAGATCGACTTACACCTTTTATTTTAGAATGAGCATCAACACCGAAAACTTTATAATCATATACCTTTGCTCTTAATCCAATAAAATGTGTTAAAACATTACCATTCAATTCATCTTTCATTAAACCTAATGCTTTTTTATTTACTAATGGCATATTATAATTATTCTGATCTTGATATTCTGACGTGTCAAATTCCTCTATTGCAAATGTCCGTATCATATCATATATGCTAATTCGATTATTCAAACTTATCTCATTAACGGTGAATTTAAATATAAATGAGTCAGTATCCATATAGCATATTTGAGCATGAAAATATTTAGATACTTTTTCGAGGACAAAGTCATAGTAAAAATTATATAGTTTTATTTTTGAAATTTCTAAAATAGTAAAGCCTGCATAAATAGGTTTATTAAATAAAATGTTTGTTTTTTTAAGTTCGATACTAATTAAGTTTTCATTATAAATATGCATACTTTTAAATTCAGGTTTAGATATGTATTTCCTGGCAGAATTCCAATTATTCACTAATTTAATATCTCTTTTTTTTCTATCTCTTTCTATTGTTTTTCCAAAATTAGCATTATTTAATAGTTTAAAAAAATTTTTTTCAAATACGCTTTTTGCATGTTTTCTTTTGTCCGTATTAAAATCTATATACGGTTTAAGCCAAGCTTTTTGAGAAAATTCTAATACTCTATGGACTTTTTTTAATTGAACACCATACTTTAGACACTGACATAAATTTTCAAAATGAATTACATAATTAATTTTATCTTGCACAGTACATACTAATTTTTTTTGATTGGAAGACTTAGCACATATTTTATGTTCCGGACAAAACGGCATATCTTTATGTTTATCATGGATAACTGTTGGGTATAGAAGATCTACTTCTAAAATTATTGATTTTTCCTTGAAACTACCATAAATCTCCAATACTTTGTCTTTAGAAAAACGTAAATTATATTCCAAAATCTCGATTTCAAATTCTTCTAGCCATCTAAAATTCGCAAATGGTAAATTTTGACATTGAGCCCAACCATATAAATTGTTAACATCAAAATACATTAGATATTCAGCTGGTTTAGTGTTATCATAAGTTTGGGAATAATACGGATTATTGCAAGTGGCATATCTGTGAATAACCTGTGTAATACCACCCCTTATCCCTTTTTCAATAAATAAAATTTGATCAATGTCTGTAAGCAATTTTAATTGAATTTTTGTCATTTTTAAAGCGGCTGCCCATGAAAAAGATGGTAGGCTTACGAAAAAACTAGGATCTAACCCATAATATTGAAAAGCAAGTGATCTAAAATTTTCAAAAACTATAGATAACAACAAAACATCAGTTTTTAAGTATACATCGCTAAATTCACCTAAAGTTTGTACTTGAAAGGTATTCCAAACATTTTTAGCATGAGCGTAATCTTCATTCGTTATAGGTTCTTGTTTTAACTTATTAAAAAAATGATCTTTTGAAGGCAAATAAGTAGTTGATAAACTATCCCACCCATTTACAAAGTCATAAGGAAAAACACCCTTTCTCATAGCCAGCAAATATTCTTGCTCATTTCTAAAATGTTTTTTTAGTGGTTCTAGAGTTTCGGAAGCTAAATTTTGAACAAGTTCATCTAGAGAGGCAGATAAAAATCGAAAAGAATCTAAAAAAGTTAATCTAGTTTGATTAAGATAAACTGAAAAAGATATGTATTTTTCGTGTGTTAATGGTAAAATAGAAATATTTTTTGACTTTTTAGCTAAAGCTGTAAGAAACATATTCATATCGTAATTTAGGTTATGGAAAAAAACTGGAATAGAGCTATCAGTTTGAATTTGAAGGTTACAATTATTACAAATACAAGCTATATATTTTCCTGTATAGTGGTCATGATGACGAACTTTTCGATTATCTAGAGAAAAAACATAGTTACATATTGAACATGAACTTGTTCGTTGAAAATCGGCTTCCTGCTCCTCCGTTATGGAATTTAACTTTTTATGGCAAGAGAAAGTTTCTTTTAATATACTTTGAATATTCGCACATTCATTTTGAATATTTTCGATAAACCATTCAGAGACATTTTCTCCCCTATATAAATTAAATTTATTAAAGTTTTCATTAAATGAACAAACAATATAATATGCTACACTGTAAGGTTCATGTTTTTGATAAGCTGTGGTAAACGATAATAATGGATTTGGTAACGTGTAATCTATAGGAATAGTAAAACATTCAAAATCAGCATAAATTACAAAAGGCTTATTTAAAAGAGCTTTAAAAGAATTAAATTTCAAAATATTGTTTTTATGATCCGGAACAGTTATTTTAACAGCATCAAAAAGTGAACAATTTTTTTTATGAATTTCAAACTTATTTTCAGAGTAAAAATGATTTAAACAAAGATCACATACAAAGATTTTTCTTTTAGTTTTATTTACCTGACTACATATCAGTTTTGAAAGATCAGAAATAAAGCAATAATGACCATTTTTACTGTTTGAGTTACTTTTAAAATAAAGTAAATTTATATGGTGTGGCTTAACTTGTTTTGTATGATATAAAGGTCCAATTATTGACTTAGAAGAACTATCTATACCAAAAACATTTATAGAAATATTAGGATTTTGATTTTCAAATTTTGAAATATCTGAGATTTTTACTGGCATTTCTATATCGCGTAAATTTAAAATATCATGAACTGATTGAGGATAAGATAACACATTTTCCTTATCTACATCCACATGATATAAATGAGCTAAAATACTCCAAACAAAACATCTTTTATCATTATTTTTTATATTAATTAAACCTTTGCTTTCGAGCCAAGAGGGTAAAGCAATGTATGTGACACCATTAAGAGGAGAAAACTTATTAATACAAACTAAAAGGAATGACGTACCAACATATTTCCAACCAGATCCTCGATGTTGAAATTCTTCAGATTTCGATAGAATAGTTTCAAAAAGTTGTTTGATGATCTCATCGATAGAGTCGACTTTAAGTATTTCCTTGTTGCACGAAACGAAATACTTATAATCCTCTTCTCCGGTTGAAGGAAGTTCATAGGTAGCGCAAAGCTTCACATTCAACTTGATAGGACCCAGTGTCTTTAGATTTTGGATAATTTTTGTTTTGAGTAGAGGTCTCGACTCTTCCAAAAACTGATCAAGCTCAATACAATTCAAATTTATGATTGCTCCTGTTTGTATACGAGAACGAAAAGCAGAAGATATCTAAATAAGAAAAAAAAAAGATATATTTAAAAAATAATAATATAAATAAATAAATTAAAAAACTCACCATTTTCCAGACAACTGATGGCGAGTTTGAAGTGGTATTTGTACTGTTACTGGCACTGGTACTAGGTCCTATACCTTGACCTGAAGTTTGTTTCCTTTTAATTTGCTTGCTTAATGATTTTAGTAATGCCAAAATGTTTTCTAATTTACTTTTTTCTCCAACTGATAAGTCTGTACTATGCAATTTTTGAAGTATTATAACTTCATTCCTTTTATTAAGTTTTAAAAAAGTATCTATTTCTTGTTGAGATTTTGAAATTTTAAATAGTGACTGTGTTGTCTTTACCAAGTCTTCTTTCATGCTTACCAGTTTACTACGGCTTTACTCTCCTTTGGAAAATTCAAATTGATTCGCTGGTGTTGTATTAGTCCCCACTTGCTTTTGTCCAATGAACCGTATGAAACAACCTTTATCGCTCATGAGCTCGTCTATTACTGATTTAGTTATAACTGCATTCAATCGTCTTGGTAAAAATAAAACCGAATCGATCAGTTCCACTATAAGTGAATCTCCGAACGAGGTTTTGATCTTGCGTATTCCTTTGACTTCATACCACTGATTCAAAATCATATCAGTAGCGTTAATCTTTGGTTTGAAATCGCAACGGGCAAAACTGTTAATTCTTTCCATTTTAAAAAAAAAAAAAAAACTTTTTTTTTTTTTTGTTTATAAATACAGAGGTAAATTGTTGTGAGTGAGAACTAAGTTCGAACTGGAATAAAGAAAGTCGATCTTTCTAATTTATACTCATTAGCATCCGATAAAACACACATAGACGTACGAAATTTTATTTATTAATTATTATTACCATAACACACCATACATGTGTTACGGGAAAACGTTAAATATAATTGACAATGACATTCTTTGCAGATACTTTTTAAATGATGCACATAATCCATTTCTTCTATAAAATAATGAGCTGAGAAACATGTATATTCTTCTAATAATTCTTCATTTCCTCTAATTTCCAGATTAAAACAAAAATGGCATAATTTTTCACCATGTTGATCTTGAATAAAAGATTCTTGAATGCATATTTTTGAAAAGCCAATCGTTGGCCTAGATTCGCGTTCATAAATTAAATCAACACTTGATTCACCTTCACTGGAATAATCACTAAACATATTTATAATGCTTTGATATGGTACAGAGAACAAAAAAAAGAAGTGACTTCAGTATGCTACGACTATGCGTTTTTAAAAGATTCAAAAGCTTGCTGAAAACCGCAAATTATGTAATTCGAATAAGTTATTATTAATTAATAAATCATTTAAAACAAGTAAAGAAAAAACCACAAATTATGTAATCTGATTGATCTATTATTAACTAACGAAAATATATTATAATTTAACCACTATTTAAAATATTTTTCAATAAACAGGAAAACCAAAAATAAACTAGAAAAACCTAAAGTTTCCGGGATATTATAGGTTTTTTTTTTTTACTGATTAAGAAAATTATAATATCAATTAATATATTAAAAATCATATTTTTATAATAATAATATTTCTAATAAAAGCTCAAATTTAAACATATTATATCTTATGTTTTATTACATATCTTAAAACGTTTAATTTTTAAAATTAGATACATTAATCCAACTATTATGAGAATTATCAAATCCTAACCATTTTACATATACCTGATTTCTTCTTTTGGAAAGTATTTTCTCGACTAAATATATATTAGGATGCTTAGTTTTTTGCAATTCCTCTTCGTAAAAGCAACCTAAAATTGGTCGATTATTTAAATCACTTAGCATATACGTAGCTGGATAGGTAGATTTCACTTCTGTTATTTTAAAAAGTTCCGTTGTCCAATTGGCGGTATATCCTTTTTCAAATATATTTTTTTGTTTCGAAATTCGAACAATATCGTCTACTTGGTATCGAGGCTTTTGCATATATCGGGTGTAACGTACGGGTCCTGTATCCTGTTCAAGAGGAATACGCTTGTAAACAGTAGAAAGTAATTGCTTCTCATGTTTCTTTTTAACATCTATAGGTTTAAGCTTGATAGTTGTATGCTTCGTAGTATTATAATTTTTAACAACATTTTCTAAATGATTCACCCAGTTGTATGTTCCATTTAGATGAAATACTTTTTGTAGCTTTGACTTAAGTGTTCTAATTACTCGTTCCACCATACTACATTTTATTACACTGTAGGTATGATAATGGTTTATGTTAAATTCCTTCATTAGTTTTTGGAAATGTGAGCCAAAAAATTCTAAACCTTGATCTGACTGAATATTTTTTACACGTCCATATTTGTTTAAAATCTTTCTCATCGCAGTTGCTACCTCCTTTGTCGATTTTGACTTTAGCGGTTCAGTCATTAGAAATTTTGTAAAACAATCTATAACCACTAAAATGTACCTATATCCCTTATTAAATTTTTCTAAAGTTTGGTAATCAGCTATATCAATTTGATATAGGTCTCGAATTCCTTTTAAAATGGTTTTCCTTCTAATAAAATTACGACGAGCCGGTTTATGAAGCTCGTCAACAATTTTGGCTTTTACACTATTCGTATTCGTCAGATCCATATTGTACGGGTTCTTGACTCATAATAATACACAAACTAATAAACTAACAAATTTATTACTTAAAAAAAATTTTACAATTTTACTAAATTTCCTACAATTTTTAAAATATCATTTTTTGTGTTATTCATATCACTTCTGAGAAACTGTTTTGTTGATACTATTGCATCATCTACGTACTTCTTAGTTGCCATATGCTTGCCTGCTGTTGGTGGATTTCTTGATATAAATAAATTTATTTCTTCAAATTTCTGTTTTAATGAGTTTTTTGATTCTATATTTGCTTTCTCTAATTGTTGAATTTTTAGTTCTAATGGAATCATAATATTTTTTTGTACAATTTCTAATAAAGCATTATTTGTTGCCTCTATCGTGTTATTTATGTCATCTATATATTTTTTAGTTACGCAATCCTGTGAATTTTCTGGATCTTTAGCGTTACATAACCTTCGATTTTGTAAATCAAAATCCCCATCTTTTGTATAAGCAAGCTGCTGATGTTGTAGCTGCGAAACATCTAAACGAAATTTCTTACTTGTACCTTCATACGTAGTACGTCCAAACTTATCAACAGACATATTTGAAATGATCTATTTACTTATATAAACTTGATTAATATATAATATTTGTCTCTCGCAGTTCATCTTCTATCGCTCTTATCTCATTTAAATGAGAATAGTTATTTCCTGCAGTTGATGAGGCGTATAACAACGCTAAACGTTCAACCAATTCATTTGGATTATCCCAATAAATATATTCCATAGGTTCTCTATTATATACATTTATGTTACCTCCTATTTTCTCTTTTGGTAATTTTTCAAAAATTGGTTTAATTATATTTTTATATTTCCATGATTTATTTCCCGAAATCTGTTTGGTTTTATCGAAATCGCGAAAAGCGATGTTTGATATTAAAATTATTTTTTTATAGTTTGCAAAGTCTGTTGTCGTATAATTTTGTGGCTTGAGTTTAAATAATAATTCATACAATCCTATAGTTGATTTAAATAATGTATTGTCTATTTCCAGGTCTCCTGTAGAATGAATTTTCATTCTTTTATTTCCTAATTGCCATTCATTTTTACTTCCTTTAATAAACTTTGGCCCATACGTAGTATCATATATGCCTTTTCTACCTTCAAGCAATTCCTGAATATATAATTTGGGTATATCAGAATAATGCGAAAAAAGTTCCGACTTCCTGACATGTTGTTCTTGTTGTTGTTGTTGTTGTTGTTGTGGTTGATTTTGTTGTTGAGGCTCTTCCGAGTACGCTTCAGACCATGTCTCATCATCATCATCATCATCATCCTTAGAACTTTCTATTGGCTGATGTTCTTCGTCTACACTAAAATTATTTTCTTCGCTTTTTTGTTCTAGCAATGGATTTCTTTTCTTGATGGTTTGAAAAATTCGATATTTTTGAGGTTTTCTTTTTTTAAATTTTACTTTACTCGATTCCATCATTGGTTCAGGTATTTTATTTTTTACAGTAGTATCTTTTATGTACGAAATATTCTCTTGAATATTTTTCAGTGGATTGGAAATAGGTTTAAACAGAGTATCAAACTGGGCGGTTTCACTTTGTTCCTGTGATTTTAATAATTTATATTTTTTCCTAACATTCTCTGCGGCTTTAATAATTTTACGTTTAACATGTTTCTTTTTATTAGACAGCATCATCATGGATGTTAAAACCTTTTGTATTTATCCTGTTTACTTGTTATCACCTTAACTTTAGAAATATATCTGACTATTTTTTCATTACGACTTTGGCTTTTATATGTTTATGATGAGTAAATCTACTGCTTAGTAATTTCAAGAGGATAATAAACAGAAAAAAAAAAGTTATTTAAAATAAAATGAATTTGTCAAATCCTTTGCGATATCTCCCTTTTTTAATATCGTCATCTTTAACAATGACCAAAAATCCATATTTTTCTTTCCAACACTTTGAGCATATTTTTTTAAACATGTCAAACTCCATATCAGTATTAACGTGCTCATTATAAATATGTCTTAAATTTATTTCATCTTGTTTAAATAACACTAACATATTAGCATTATCTCTGATTAAATGTTTGGGAATACGTGTATAAGTCTGACATAAATAGAATGAATCGATATTTCTATGACGTCCCATAGAAAAATAAGATCTAATTTTATCTTGCTTATCGCATGCTATGTCATCAAATATTATAATAGAATTTTTTTTAGCATCCGAAGGACTGATTATATCATCGCTTTGTTGAAAGTTAAAATATCCAATTCCTTTCACTTCTTTCATAACATTACGCAATAATTCATATTTAGGTTGATATAGAGTTTTGGAGAATACGTAAATATTTTCAAATCGTAATCCATTTGGCTCGAAGATTAAACTCAGAAGAACATTACTTTTTCCACAATTGCTTGGTCCTACTATAAGAGCTCTAACAGTATTGGGTAATAACGGACCATGTTTCCTAATTTTACTCGTATCTTCTAAATCTTGATTTTTGACGGGTAATGCACATGGTTGTGGAACAATCTTCATGTTTCTATGATCTCTAATAAACTGCTTAGAAAATGTATATATATATATATATATATATATATATATATATATATATATATATATATATATATATATATAACATATAGTATTTTATATCAGATCAATGTTGACCGTGAAAGAAGGAGGATCACTTAATAATCTTATAAATCGCTTACCAATAGAGCTTCACATACCTGGGTAGGATATAATTTTAAAAATATTAATATTTTTTTCTTTTTATACTTTTATAATATACTACTATAGGTATCAATTTTGTGGACCTGGCACGAAATTAACAGAAAGATTGGTTAGAGGAGAAAAGGGAATTAATAAGTTGGATAACGCTTGCAGGGAACACGATATAGCGTACGCAAATTATAATTCATTAGAAGCTAGACATAAAGCTGACCAAGCCTTAGAATATAAGGCTTGGGAAAGAGTAAAAGCTCCTGATTCATCTATGAAAGAAAAATTATCGAGTTGGTTCGTAACTAATGCTATGAAAATGAAGCGGAAAATGGGGTTAGGAATAAAAAATGATGCAAAGTCCCACAAAAAATCACGAAAATCGAAAAAGAAAAATTTTAAAAGAAAATCAAAAAATTTAAATTTTAGAAAAGCTTTATTACTTCCTTTGATGAAAGAATCAAAGAATCATGATTTATCGTTAAAAACAGGAATCGGCTCTCTTGTAAATCAAGCACGTTCAATAATAAAACGAGTTGGTGGTAAAAAGAAAATCAATTTACCAAGAGTCCTTCCTGTTCCTAAAAAAGGAGGAATCTTACCCCTGATACCTATTCTTGCCGGATTGAGTGCAATAGGCAGTCTAACAGGAGGAATATCTGCTGTTGCGAAGACAGTTAATGACATGAAGGCTGCTAGAAAAAAACTGGAAGAGACGGAAAGGCATAACCAAAGAATGGAAGCTATAGCTTTGGGAAAAAAAGGAGCAGGACTTTATTTAAGCAAATATAGAAAGGGGCTTGGTTTATACTTAAACAAGCAGTCAAAAAACTTCCCATAAAGCTACCTAAGAGACCTCTGACCAATTTCGATTTGGAAAAAGCGGCAAATAATTTAAAAATTAAAGGATTTCGAGGTGTATATATGCGAGATAGTCTTCCAGAACGTGGACCTTTTAAATTTGAATGCGGTATAGTTAATTTGGATTCCCAAAAAGGAGTTGGAAGTCATTGGGTAGCATACATAAAGAAAGATAAAGACATTTGCTATTTCGATAGCTTTGGCAATCTTAAGCCACCTATAGAATTAGTCGATTATTTAACGCGAAGAAACGAATGTAACATTATTTATAATCATAACTGTTATCAAAACTATAGTTCATTTAATTGTGGACATTTATGCTTAAAATATTTATATAATAATGTTTAAGAAAATATAGTTATATAAATATCAAAGAAAAAAAGGTGTTTTATTTAGTCATGTCTCAGACCATCACGTTGAAAGGTCATAGTAGCATCTTAAGTGCTGACTTCTTTCCACCAATTCAACTTGATGCCAATTATAATTACTCAATATCTCTAATAGGTTTTCATACCTATAACAGTATACCAAATATTGAAGAAAATGTGAATAACCAATTTAAAATCTTAACAGCTAGTAATGATCAAGTTATCGAAATTCCGACTGGAGCATATGAAATAAGCGATATAGAAGATTACCTAAGATTAACACTGTGCTCATCAAGTACCTGTACACAAGAAGACAAAAATCGAGTTTTATCTATTAAACCTAATAATAATACCTTAAAATGTGAAGTGCAGAGTATCTTTGACCTGGACTTTACTGATGATAAGTCAGTGGGAAGGCTATTAGGATTCTCAAAGAAGGTATTACCAAAATTAAAAAAACATATATCCGATATACCTGTTAATATAATAAGAGTAGTGACAATACGAATAAATTGTAATATCGTTTCGGGGTGTTATTATGGTAATAGACCAGCCCACACATTATTCGAGTTTGCCCCAACTGTTGATCCAGGTTATGCTATAAATATTGTTCCACATAACCCTATATATTTACCGATTAATAAAAAACATGTCATTGACAATATATCCGTTGAGGTAACAGATCAAAACGGAGAGCTAGTGAACTTTCAAAACGAAGAAATAGTTGTTCGATTGGAAATTAAACAAGATGGGCTTAATTATTAGATATGATAACTTTGATAATAATAAGGAGCCAAATAAAAGCAATAAATTAGAGAGCATAATGAAAAAGTCATCAGTCGATTATAAATCGTTTAGTGAAACACAACAACAGCAACAGCAAGACTCGCATACTACTAGTAATAAAAAACATCAAAATAAATTGTCTAAAAAAAGTATCTCTGTTTTAAAACAATTGGGATATAATGTCCGATAAAATTAATATATTTAATAAGGCTGTTTTCGACGAAAACATTGTCAAAGAACAAGAACATTCGTATTATACACAAACGCAATCATTTGGATATAACGATGAGATAGAAATAATCGTTAATCAGCAAGATGTTCTTATAGACTTTTCCAGTGGACACTTATACTTGGAATGTGCGTTTAACCCAAAAGATGAAGGGGAAATTCCAAAAGGAGAGTGCTTTTTAAGCAATAACGTAGGAGCTTATTTATTTGAAACCTTATCATATGAACTAAATGGAAAAGAAGTGGAAAAGGTGAGAGAACCGGGTATCGTGTCAACAATTAGAGGGCTATTATGCTATTCACCAGATGAATGTGTTTCTATAGGAGGAGGCGGATGGATTTCCTGTCTAAAATCTAATGATATTCCTACTTACAATGAAAAAGACAAAACCTTTAGTCTTCGAATCCCATTAGGACATTTATTTAGTATCTTTCATGATTATCGTAAAATTGTTATGGGAAAACATAAATTTCGTTTAGTAAGAGCTCGCAATGATAATAATTGTTATAAAAGTAGCGGTACCAGTAGAGCTACTATAGATATTCAAAAAATTGAATTAAAAGTAAAACATATACATCTTAGTGATCCATATAAGTTACATTTACTGGAACAAATCAATTCAAACAGATTTATTCAGATTCCGTTTAGACAATGGGAATTCCATGAACTGCCATCACTAAAGGTCACAAATAAAGATGTATGGAGTGTAAAAACCACTTCAAATTTAACTAGACCAAGATTTGTTTGTGTCTGCTTTCAGACAAATCGAAAAGATAATCCTACAAGAGATATAAATAATTACGATGATATAAATATTAATAACATACGGTTATGGTTAAACTCCGAAGTGTATCCATTTGAAAACCAAAACTTCGACTTTACAAAAAGAAAATATACCGAGGCATATCAATTATACTCGGACTTTCAAAAGCTATTTTATGGTAGGAATATAAGCTTTCCTCTGTTTAATTATACTGCCTTTTTAAAATATCCAATATTTGTAATCGATTGTTCCCGCCAAGAAGATATAAAATTATCTACAGTCGACGTAAAGCTAGAATTCGAAGCTGGTACGAATTTCCCCGATAATACCCGTTGTTATTGCATAATTATTAACGATAAAATAATAGAATACAATCCGTTGACTACTTTGATAAGAGAATTAGTATAAAAGGATCGAATTTATTATTCATTTATTTAGTAACCGTTTAGGTAACAACAGTAACAACATGAGATTCATAGCTATTGACATTCAAGGTCTTTACCACACTGCAGATTCAAATAATTTTATTATACCGAAAGAAATTACGATATTTGAGAAGAATCGATGTGAACACTTTTTAGTTAAACCCCCAAAATTGCATAGTGAGTTAAGTGATGCGGAAAAAAGAACAGCAAACTATTTACGACGACATCATCATGGAATCAATTACTACGCCGGATCCAGTACCTTAACTGACGTAAAAAGAACATTAGTGGAAATGATTAAGAATTATGATGTTCAAAGAATCTATGTACGAGGTCATCAAAAGTACAACTTCCTGAGAGATCTTCTAAAGGACAATCCAGAAGTGGACATTCTTAACGTTGAACAGACAACCCCAAGTTTTAAAATGGATCGACCAGCTTGTTTTTCGCACTCTTTATCGAATTGCATGTGTAGTAAAAATAACGCCACATTTTTGTATAACTATTTATGTAACTTATTACCATGATAATAAATATATAAAACATAATATTTCGTTTTTTTAGTTTCAGTTTATTTCCTTTCCTCACCTCAATAACAACATATTACTTACTACAATTAAATAATATGGCCATGTTAGAAGCGAAATTTTTACTTTTATCAGCTCTAATTAATAATACATTTTTCATTAGTCATCCGGATAATGCTAAAGAAATATACATTTGTTTTAATAGAACGAATGATACTTGGCCATCTGCTTGGAGTAGAATGGATTCGATAAAAAACCCTGCTTCCTTCTCTGTGGCATTACCGGTAAACGCATCGGAATATAAATTAAGAGTTATATTTATAAATCGCACATTCGGTGATAGCGAATGGAAATATTTAAACACATGCTCAAATAAGAGTGAATCATCATCAACGAGGGTTATTTCGCAGGACTGTAAAACCGCAACTGATAACCACACCACCATTGATCTAATAATACCTACACTAATTTATTATATAACAGCAATTACTTCTTTCTTATTTGCAAAAGCTTTTTTTCATTCGACTAAGCAACATCTCTGCACACTGCTACAATAATAATAATAATAATAATATGACGCCTACAAGATCGCAAATTAGGAAAATTAAATTTATACTCAACAACATCAAAAACCCAGTAACGTTCAAGCAACAATTTGTTAAATTATTATTGAAAAAAGTAGATACTATTGACATATCTGAGGATTTACTTTCAAAACTAATGGAACCTTGTTGGGGACACTACTATAAACATAATGAAAACGAAGCTGATTATGACGAGATTGATGGACCTACTGTAGCCTATAAATTAAATTGTAATACTTGCATACAATTATTTATTATGAATAAAGAAAATCTATAATTAAATGTTTGAATATTGCTTTTTATTTAAAATACAATTTAACCAATTATTTAAAAAAATTACATCCGTCCAAGTGTCTGCATCCTCTTTCGTTCATCTAGTTTGAATTTTCTTTTTTCGCTTCTTGACATTTTAGGAGGAGGACGTCTAAGAACCATGTTTGCAGTTATATACAGTTGAGGATTATAAGTTGGAACAGGTGACATTTCATCCCACGAATTATCAATGGGTACTGCTATACAAGCAGCATCAGCAGCAGCAGCAGCAGCAGCAGCAGGTTCCATTTTATCCCATGCTGTATCAGATGCCTCCTCATGCCTTTTTTTTCCTAGTAATTGTAATAATGTATTAGAACACGAGAACAGAACACGAAATTAGAACAAAGAAGGTTGACTGTTTATTTCTAAAGTATTAGAATACTTACCCCACGAATTATCAATAGTTGGTGCAGGTGGGTTATTAGATTGAATCCCTGCTTCTGCTTGACAACCCCACTTATATTCTGGATTTTTACGCGATGAATTCATACTTAAAAAAGTATTAATACTATTAAATACAGTATTTTTTTTTTTTTTTGTTTGCAAAATGTGTTGAAGCACTGAATTGATCAAAACTGGATCTAATCTTTTATACCATATGAAACGGAAACAATCTAACCATTTTTTTTTTATAATTAATAAAACATTATGAATTTTACTAATTTTAACTCACCGCAAACAATTCCGATCCTATTTTATGCTATATCGCAACAACTTCCCATACAATGTTGTCAATCCCCCCATTCAAAATCATTATTTACTGATAAATATTCTTTAACAATATATTTTTTCCATAAAGTCACACTCATACGACAACGTTGCTTCTCTTCCCGCCAACACCGCATTTGCATATCAACGACCCTCATTTGCATATCAACCATCCACACATCCACACATCCACATTCTTATCTTCCCGCCAAAATTCTTCCCGCCAAAATTCTGACCAATCACGGCGCTACGCACCTCCCCGCACACCTTTACACCCACCAATCACAGCCCTCCATTCCATATTGACTCCGCCCACTTACCCCCACCACTACCCTACTTTGCATAAGCTCCGCCCCCTTTTTCACTCCACCGGAAGTCCATAAGAATTACATGGGGACACGTCATAGCCACCCGCGTTTTTACACTACTACCAAGCAATAAACTGTATAAATCACGTTCGGATTTAAGCTAAATGTTTTGAATTCTGGCTATACAAAAATTCATCAAGTTTAACATTTTTGATGGAAATATTTTATTAAGTTATAAGCTTAAATAAATCCTGTACAGAGTTATATACACCAATCCTTTGATACCTGAATTTTATTGTTTGGTTTGATATTAATGTAAATTAAAACAGGATCGTTGTAATATTTGTTTAAAAACTCTATCAGCATATAATATAAAAATTCAAAATTTTCAGAAATATTTTGTTTCAACTCTTATAGTAGCTTATATTTTTAATTTTTTCATTTACACTCTTTTATTATTAAATAAAGAATCGTGAGACATAATTTATTTTTAATTAATAGGATTTATATTATTTTATTTCTCATTTCTTAATTTCATTTCCTTGTCATAACTGGTATTATCTGAAGTTTAGTTATCTGAAGAAACTTAAGATTTTATTAATTTTCAATATACACTTTAACTTAAGTAAACAACAGCAAATAGATTATCGCTCTATGCTAAAGCTGCAAAAAAAACATAAGTAATCTTCTCTTGTAAATGGTTTGTATTTCTTATTTAATTTAAGATAATTTTTTATTTAAGAGACGTATGTAGAATTGAAACATTGTGTAATGGATCGCAAATATGAATATTTGAGAGTAACATTAACCATAAAAAAGCAAATTGATATCAGGCAAGCAAAATTAGGCAAAGACAAAACTAGGAAGCAGAGCAAAACAAAAACAAAAACAAAAAATAGATGCAAGAAAAAAAAAGAAAAAGTGATTACGAACATAGCGAACAACCGATTTGCTATTGATATCAATTTCTTAATACTTAATGTTAATTATTTTACTAAATTAATTGAGTAAAATAATTAAATATTTGAGAAATTAAAAGCAACTCTAATTAGTATCTATGTTTTTTTAAAAAATTAAAGAAAAAAAACTATAGTTTTATCGCAAAATTATAGGAACGCATTAATGAGTCGCAAACATTTGACTTACCAAATTATTATATTACCTATAACGAGGAAGAATTCAATTAATGTGATGGCATTGCTGTTTTTCTAAAGAAAAATCTCACTACAGAATATTTCTTTGAATTCATTGGAGAAGTTAAATGTATAAAAATTTTAATAGGACAGAATTAGGCAATGTTTTTTTTTTTAACTTATATATACAGGTCGGTAGCTAATAATTCAAATAAATGTGTAGAACAATTTTCTAAGTATCTTAAAAAAATAAGTTTACAATAAAACATGTAATTAGACAAAATCTTCTTTTAGATATAATAAAAAAGAATAAATCCTGTATCGAATAGTCCAAAAGTGCCTTGGCGGCATATCAATTTACTTCCCATAATTATAAACAAATACTTTACCAGACTTTCCAGTAAAAACAACAAAAATTAATCACATTTACATTAAAGATCAGAACCCCACCTTTTTTAAAAATACAAAATTATTTATTTTTAAGCGTCAAAGAACTGCTTTTTATTTTAAAAATGACTTTATAAGGAATGGTCAAAGTTTACAGGAGATTACTACAAAAATGTACATATATTTTAAAAATCTGAAAGTATATCTGCAAATCGAATCTTGGAATTGTAGTATCAACCCAGAGTCCAAGTATCGCAACTTTTTTAAGTACATCAAAGAAGAAAACTGCTAAAAATACTCATATAATAAGCCACACAAGATTCCAAAAATGCAAAAAAATGTCGAAAAAAAAAATTACTAAATTTCAATTAAATCAAATAAAAGCAAAAAAATCTGTCATACAGACAATGCATCAAAAAAAGATTCAGCTTAAAACTCAATATATAAGGCTTAAAGATTACGTGACAAAATCTTTACAAAGAGCTAAACATGATTTTGTACAAAAATTTTAAGAAGTAAACATTATGGATATGGGTTACCACGATATGTAATATAAACTCAAGATTGCATCTCTCTTTAATAATTATTTTTGTGAACTAGGCAAAAATCTTACTAAAAACATATAAATTCTTTAAAACTACAATGAGTATGGCATACAAAAGTATATATTGTTTAAAGGTGAAATTTGATGCGTCGCAAGTTAAAATAAATGGTTTGGAAAATTTTGGGTACTGTAATAAAGGTTCATTTGTTAAAAGGTTTTTTTCATAATTCAAGACAGTTAACGTTATGGTAATAACCTAGAAATCCAAGAAATCCTTTGGTTTCTTTTTGATTTGTTGGTATTGGGCAGTTTTTTTATGACCATTATTTACTCAGGGTTGGGTTTTGTGGTGGGTAATGTGGTTCAGATAGAAGACTTCTTTCAGAAAAATTTGGATTTGTTCAGTTCAATTTTGAAATTGGCCTCTCCGAGTCTCTCAAAAACCCTTTTTAATCTCGAAATATGTTCTTGGAGGCTAGTACTGAAAATAATAATTGCGTTTAGATAAACGGCGCATATTTCATTTTGGTAACCTCTTAATATGTTGTTTATAACCCTTTGGAATGTTGCTGGGGCATTCTTTAGTCCAAACGGCATTTTAAGAAATTCGTAGTGGCCATTCTTTGTGTTAAGTGTGGTTTTATAGATATCTTCTTTTGCAATTTCAATTTGATGGAATAGCAAATCTAATATGATAAAATATTGACAGGGACCTAGATCATCCAAGAGATCTAAAATATTGAGCAGTTGGTATGAATCACCTTGCATTATACTCTTTGCATTAACAGTCCGAAAATCAACAACAATTCTCGACTTTTGGCTGCCTGATGCATCAGCTTTCGTTGGAACAATCCAAATTGCTGGGAACCAAGTTGAATGAAATGGTCTAATTTTATTTTGATCCAGCGTCTCTTTAATCTGCCCTTGTACCTCTTTTTTATGTACTAGGTATCGATATGTCCGTGTGTGCACAGATATTTATTTATTTATTTATTTCTCTTCCAACGAACAATTGCCCAATTTATAACAATATAAAACATTTTACAAGAGAAGAAAAATCTGACCTGCACTATACATTGCACAAAAATCATAATACCTAATAAAAAACCCTAAAAATAGATAGGGTACATTTAGTACATTTCACTTAAATATTTTTACATCACAGAATAAATTCACAGAACATTGGCTTTCAACAGTCTTAAAAATTCTATTCTATTAGTAAAACAATCCAACTGATCCGAGTACTGGTTAGCAAGTTTGCCTACTCTGGTAACAAAGGAATAAGGTTACCAGAGTTATTTTACCGAATATATCTGGGCAGCAAGATCCAGAATGGAGAATATCATAGACTGACAGGTCACGATGTTTACGACGGGTTTGGAGAGTATGGATTTTAAGTTTAGACTCAAACTCGCGGTAGATAATAGGAAGTGGAACATTCCTTTTGTACGCAATGTATCTTAAAAATTTGTGCTGAACCTGTTCAATCATCTAAATGTGATTGTTATAATGAGGTGACCAAATACATGAACCAAACTCATATGTCGTCTGTAGTCATTCACATAAAATCCATCTGCATAATCTTTTATAAGCTTTAAAATAGCATTTCGTTCTAAAGTGTTCATATGGTTCTTTCGTATTTTTGAAGAATCAAATTTATGGTTCTTAACGTTGAGATTATTTAGGGTGATATTTTTATTACATGGTATTTTATACTTACAAAAGTCAATGACTTGCACTAGTTAGGAGAAGTCAACTGTTATTTGCAGTTCTGAGGAATTTAAAACGGAGCAGATACCTTTACAAGGTACTCGGAAATTTCTAGACTATCGAATTTCATGTAGCCTATTATTACTGTATCGTTTTTTATATTTTTAATAATTTTAAAGCTTAACAACCTGTTCGAACCTTGTTTGCAGTGTAGTGATATTTGTATCTTGTGTTATGACATTATAATATGATAATGAAATTTTAGATTCTGGTGTGCAAAGCGTACTATTATTTAAGTCGATAATTGCCTATAATATTTTTAAATTATCTTTTCCTAGCAAACAATCGAAATAACTATTAAAATCAAAAATATAAAATTTTAATGGAGGCCTTTTTTTAATATAAAATATTTTGTGAAAGTGGTGCCAAAAATTTTCAACTGATGTGCCCTGAGCTGTTAAAATTTAAAATGAATCTTGTTTAATTAATTTTCCAAAATGTTTTTTAGCGATTCCAGTTTTTACAAAAGAGCTTGTACTAACAGTATTGATGAGAAATTTTAAGTTTAATTCTGGACAACTTATAAATGGCAATTTGCTTTTATTATACGCCCATTAAAAACCCTTAAAGTTAAATTATGGCAATACTGAGACAATACCAGAGATCGTTTGCTATATAGTGTGTTAAAATATAAAAGATATGCGTCAAAGGCCGAAGTACTGTTTCTGGATCTTCTCGTTGACCTACTCAATTCACTCAACTGGTAGAAGCACGAAACGACTCTTTACGATAGTCCTAAAATCCGCACTTCCGAAATATTAAGGTTCACCTCTCAATAAATCATTAAAACGAACCATATTATATTATCAAATACGTTAGAGATTCCTAAAATCCGACTGCGCCAATTATGTAGTGATACCACCAATTTGTTTCTTAAAAAAAATTTAGTCAAATAGAAAACAACTAAGCTACTATATAATTAGTAGAGACTCAGGCAAAACCGATATAGCGGGAAAACCAATCACTTAAATAATTTTTACAGGTATAGGATTAAAATTTTGCAACATTACAATTTAAAAACAGGTGTCCGTTTGCCGTTAGATACCTCTAGTAGTAAAAGTTATGAATGCAGGGTTTAAAATACTTGTTAGGCTTCCATACAAATACAGATTCCAGTCGAACTATCATATTTTATGCCAATATACTATATTCGAAAGATTGTTGATTTCTTATACACATAACCTTAAAAAGTATTGGCTCTAAAACACCTGTGTTGTGTTGCCACCTATTATATTAAATAGCATAATTATTAGCGTATTTTGGGCAAAACCGATCATGATCGGTTTTGCTCTAACATAAATAGATGGTTGTGTTAGATATATTAACTGCTTAATATTTTGAAAATTAATAAGAAATAAGTAACTTTTGTAAATTTACATTACCGAATGCTTTTGATTTTTCAGCATTTAGGATGGTTTTCAAATATAAGCGAAAACCTGACACAGGCGAATCGTGGGATGAAAAAAATATGACTTTGGCATTAACTGAAATAAATGACGGAAAAATGTCCATTAGCGGTGCCTTAAGGAAATATGGCATTACATATTCTACCCTTCAGATCACAAAAAATCCAATTCTACAAAAAAAAAGTTCGGCAGCTTCTCTACAGTTTTCTTTAAAGAACAAGAAAAGGAATTGGTAGATCACCTAAAAGAATAAGATAAACGATTCTATGGATTAACCAAGCAGAATTTCTGTCAACTAGCTTATGAATATGCAGAGAAGAAAAATATTTCTTACCCGTTCAAAAAGAATCAAGCAAGTGAGCAGTGGTATTCCAATTTCATGCAAAGAAACCGAGAGCTTAGTTTAAGAGTCCCAGAACCTTCTAGCGTCGCACGAGCTTATGAATTCAACAAATACCAAGTCGAAATTTTCTATGAATATCTAAAGAAAGTCCTGGAAAAAGATCATATAACACTTGACAATATATATATTGTTGACGAGACGGGGATCCAGATATCAGCTAAAAAACCACCAGAGGTAATTTTTATATGAGGCAAAAAGAAAGTTGTGGCGATTTCATCTACTTCTGTTGTTCGGCGACTGGAAAAATAATTTCTCCAACTTTATTCCTTCCTCGAAAAAAAACCGAACGGTTGGAACGTTACTGCTAATCACAGACAACGGTTGGATTAATTCTGGAACCTTTTTGGAACGGTTAAAGTTTTTTGTAGCGAGTGTAAGACCAACACCTGATCACAAATGTCTCCTCATTTTATACAATGACGTATCCCACCGGTCCTTAAAAGTTTTAGAGTTTGCATCAGATAATCATGTTGTCATTTTATCTGTGCCACCACACTCAACACATAAGCTGCAACTTCTTGATGTTGCTGTGTATGGCCCATTTGGAACCTATTTTTAAAGATCACTTAACAAGTGGCAGAAAGCACACCCAGCACAAAGGGTAATCTTTGTTAATATAGGCTTAATATTTTGATAGTTTTCGTTTCAAATATACTAAAAACGTAATTTTACCAGTACACAAAAACTCTATTATATCAGAGTAAAATGTTTTTCAAATAATAAGTTTTATAAGGGTTCAAAATAAGGTGATCGGTGCTGCTCAGATCTCCTCTAATTCAGAACTGATTTTTAAAACAATAATTATAAAATAGCTAAATCATATAAAACGCTGAAATGGTAACTACAAAATGTTGATACTGCAATATAATATTAGTTTTAATACTAAGTAGATTTGTCAGGAATGTAATATGTAACTTATATATATCTTATATTTAAGTTGCTAGTGGGTATGCAGATTATCTACAATGGACACGAAATCAAATAAAACAAACTTAAAGCATATATAGACGCGCTTTCTAAAAACGAATCTTGGATTAACTAGAACTTGTCTAAGGCTAAATATATATGATATTACTGCACTACCTAATTTTTTGGCATTATAGGATAAACTAAGGCAGCAATCGATATTCGACAAAGGAAAGAACATTATTAACAAAGGCAAAAAATATCACCTATGTTATTTTAAAATAAAGGAGGAAGATGACTGACAGATATAGGAAAACATATCAAATTCATAAAGCGTTTAACTCCTCTTAAGCTTCTAGAGTTCCAGATACAAACTTATCAAAGTACTAAGCGGAATAGGTTTTAGGGTTAAAGTGGAAAACCCCTTTATGGAAATAGTAGCAGTTATTCGACAGAAGTACGTCAAAAGAGCAGCTTGAAACTACTTGTTGACTTTGAACTACCTGTTCTCTGAAATTAATGGATTTTTTTTAACTATATAAGACCAAATTTTCTAACTAGGAAATATCTAAAATTTGTTGTAGGTAACTAAGCAATAGAGTATACAGATGCGCATAAGAACGCATAAGAACAATTGGAATCTATATAGTATATTACAAGAAGTTGGCAAATATTTGGGCTAACGGAATGTAGTAAGCATGATCGAGTAGCAAAACGATATTATTTAATTTTAACAAAAGGTTTTTTTTAAAATTATAGACATTTATAATTTCGTTCAAAATTAAATTTTTACCAATAATTGATTTTTAAAAAATATCTGTCAAACGTAGTTTTTATAAAACTTTTATATCAAAGAAGAATCACAGAGAATGCAGGAAACTTTTTCCATAGTACAGGCCCTTTTTTGTAATTACTATATTTTACCTATATGTTTTTTTTAATTCTCGTTTATAAGGTATAAAAGACAAAAATAAACAAATATATCCTTTTCGTTTTTATAAAAAATAAAAACTAGGATAAGTAAATATATATTTCGTTGGAAGTACAGTAGAACTTTAATATACAGTGTGGCAGACAAATCTGAAACACTTCAGCCTGAGGTAAGGGGAATGCACTAGTGGAGACAACATGGCCGACTTCATTTATAAAATGGACAGTGGCGTGTGGTATTATGTGAAACTATTTAAATTCGATTTAAGGAAAATTATTATAAAATTTATCAAAATAAATTTTCCTAATTAATTATTCATTTGTATGTTTTATGGTTTTAGAAATAAGTTCTTTTTTTTTGTATACAGGGTGTCCCACAATCAACGTCACAGGCTATAACTTTTTTATTTTTAACTATAAAAATTTAAAAAAAAATTTAATAGCTATAGGACCACTACCCAAAATTACTTAAAATAACTACCCCCAACAAATACATCCCCCAAAAATGAATTTGTCGGGGGTAGTTTTTTTAAGTAATTTTGGGTAGTGATCCTATAGCTATTAAAAATATATTTAAAAAAAAATATACTTAAAAATAAAAAAGTTATAGCCTGTGACGTTGATTGTGGAACACCCTGTATACAGGGTGGCACGCAAATATCTCTGTTGCTAAGTCGAATTTAAAAACAAAGTTTAAACAAAAGTTGCTAAGGTCACAGGGGGCCACGTCACTGCAATAGTACGTGTATTTTGAAGGTCATTAAAAAAAACAAAACAAAAGTCAAACGTAGACTAAAATGAGCCACCTGGTATAGATTATAAAAAACGAACAGCATAAGCGTTTTGGCAATGATAAAAATTCGGTTAAACTAGGAACGGGAATTTTTATGTTTTTTTATGCGAAATTTTCACTCTTTTTGATATTTCCGAAAAAGTAAGGTGATTTGAGAAAAATATAAGGTAAATAACTTACCTAATTTTTCGTTTACTATTATTTATGTAAATGTTTTTTTTAAGTCTCACACACTTCACTTAAACATGTTTTTATTTTCACTGGTGAAATAAGCGAGCTCGTTTTCTTTACCTTCAGCCTCGTATTCACTATCGTCTTCAGTACTACTGCCATTAGTGTCACTGTCCTCATTTCCTATTGTGATGACAAGGGGCTCGATTTCTTCCATGATTTGGTCAGTTTCCCAGAACTTATCCTTCACAGTTCTGACGTGCTGGCAAAATTTCTGCCAATCATTTTCGGAAATCGATATAGCATCCTCAGTAACCTCCTTTAAGGTTGTAATGTTAAAATTGGCACTTGCATCGTCACTTATACCTATAACATATAGTATATGTAATACATAATAATATACAGGATAAACCTTATTCCACCCCATTTATTTCAGCCATTTTCTTTAAAAAAAATTTTTTTGCCAATCGATATTAGACTGCAAGGGACAAATTTATTTGGTATTTTTAACCCCTTAACTTTAACCCCACGCAGGGGTGACTATCAACCCCAAAATCTTAAATGGTAAGGGTATCACTCGACACCCCTTCCTATTTAAGATTTTGGGGTTGATAGTCACCCCCGCATGGGGGTTAGAGTTAAGGGATTAAAAATATAAAATAAATTTGTTCGCCTGAAGTCAAAAAACGATCATCAAAAAATTTTTTTAAAAGAAAATATCTGAAGAAACTGGGGTGGAAAGTTTTCATTAGCTCACCATGTATGTACATATTATGTAGATACATTTATATATTTAAAATTTAAAATTTATCAGTTCAAAAGGCTTAATTAAGTTGTTATAGCTACCTTTCTTAGTTAACCAGGCGATTATATCTCTTTTTAAAGAGGATTTTGTTGGGGTTTTATCCTCCTGCACCGAATGATAAGGAGCATTGTCTAACACTATTACCGAATTGGCAGGTATATTTGGGAGAAGTTTTTCCGTGAGCCATCTAGTAAAATTTTCCCTTTTCATTTGGCCATGGTAATCACCTGTGGCCAATCCGGCTTTAAATATTAAACAGGCATTGTCCACAAAACCCTTGTCGGAACCTGCATAAACAATTATTAGCCGACAAAAAATATCATTTAAAATATATATATTTCTCAAATTTAACGGGTCCTTGCCCGTGAAAAAATATATGACTGTAACTTATACACACTGTTTTGTATTATATGCATACCCGTTGAACTAATATTTTTTAAAACACCAGTAACCGTATCGCTCTGCCAACATTTCTTGAACGTCAAATCATCGTTATCCACCCAAGTTTCGTCCAAGTAAATAATGTTTCGGCCTTCTTCACATTATTTTCGTATTTCGCGAAAATATTTGTATCTCCAGGAAAGAATATTGGGCCTCTCCATTAAGATTTTTCTCTTATTTTGACACTTACCCCAAAAAAAACCATTTGACTTTAATAAAAGCCGAAGCGTTTCCCTGGAATAAGAAAAATTTGCCTCTTCTTTTAATTTTCTTAACAACTTTCTAATTGTCGGAACCACTTTATATTCCAGGTAAAATCTGGTGATACAATGCCTAACTATTTGAAAATGAAAACTGTCATCTTTTTCGACGACAGTTTTATCTATCACTTCCCTCGTTTGACTATGACATTATTTGACTATGACAATAATAAAACAAACTAAAAAATTAAATATTAGGTATTTCATGTAAGTGATAAAACAGTGAAACTCCAAACCTATACACAACACTAATATCAGTTTTTTTAATTAATAGCCACAAATAAAACAAAATAATAAATAACATATAAAATAAACGGAATCCAAAAATCAACGATAAAACCTACGCCACTGTCCACCCTTCAATAGTAAAATTGTAAAATTGTAATCAATGTTTTGAAATGGCAGCAAGCATTGTAAACAGGTGACAAAGACGCTGTCCAATGAACTGTAGAAATAATTCATAACAAAAACACGTGCGGCGAGGGAAACCAATCACAAGCGTTCAGGTTCATAATGGCTGACCCCTATTATACAAGAAGTAGAGGAGTAGAAGTAGGAATGTAGAGGTGGAACGTAATGTTGCCAGATTTACTAAACATGATCCATTTTTTGGACAAACGTTTAATTGTACCATATTTAATGGTAAAACAATTGCGTATTAAAGCCAAAATGGAATAACTATTTAGATTATAATTCTTAACATTTTACCCTCTATATCTTGTGATTGTAAAAAATTTTATATTGCATATTATTAGAAAGTAAGTCCCGCACAATTACGTTTTGAGGTTAAACGTGGCAACGTCGAATATTTTGGCCCACATTCCTGCCGCTGTTTCACATCCACTTGCCAGACTTTACTAAACTACAACTAGTAGTCTTTTTTATAATCTTTGTTACTTAATAAATACAGTTATAGTATTTTAAGATTTTTATTCTATTTTTCTTTAAGTGTTTTTTAAAAAAATATTGTTTTTAGCTTTAACATGAAAAAAAAATCTACCCCCAAAAATAGAAAAATATTACAAATTATTTAATAAAAACAAATTTTATAAAAAAATTCCCTTTTAACAATACAGTCATCAGGTATTGGTAGTATTTTACTAAAAATAATTATTCGACTGCCTGATTCTGACTTTAAGGTTCTCTCAAATTCGACAAATCTCTCTTCTGAGAGAGGTATTTTTCCAGATAGTCTTAAGGCTACCCTAAAAAAGTCTTTATTTAAAAAGGGAAATCTAAATGATCTGTCTTGCTATCGCTCTCATTCCCTTCTTCCTTATCAAAAATGAATCAAAAAGATTATTAAGTTAAGGACGATGAACTTTCTTTAAGAACATAACTTATTGAATATTGCATAGTTTGGTTTTGAAAATAACAAAAGTACATCGGATGAAGAATATTTAATTTTCTTAAGAAACTGTATCTTGGGCTAAATCATAAAGGAGGTGGCTGCTGAAGTGTTCTGTGATTTTTCAAAAGCATTTTACTGCTTGGATAAGAATACTACTGCAGAATCTTTTCTGTTATAGCTTTAAAGGTACAAGTTTAAACTGACTTTAATATTACTTGAGTGATAGAAAGCAATTTGTTAAGGGTTAAATAATTCGTCAGCAGGTCAGAGTATTGAGCATAAAATATCTGAAGGCTCAGTGCTTGGTCGGCTTCAGTTGCTTATTTATATCAATGATCTAGCGACCACGAGCATTAGTGGATAATTTACACTATTTGCTGATGATAGATTTATACTATGGCTAGGAACAGATACTTTAAGGGAAACCATTGATCGTGTATTATATTGGAGTGATAATAAAGTGGTGCAATAACAACAAGCTAGTATTTAATATAGTAAGTTTGATAGTTGATAGTTGTTGATAAGTTTGATAGATGATAAGTTTTTTGTTTGTTTATTGACAATTAATTAAGATTTGAAGAACTTGTATGAGAAAAAGATTTGCATCAGCTTGTTATACTGTAAGGGTGGCCACAATTATTTATCTTGTGAAGGTGTACATGGTCCTTAAAAGGTTCTGTTAATAATGAAGCAAGAGTAACAAAATTTAACAACACTAGCTTAGGATGGCTCATACCAAGAATGAACTTAATAAATAATTCATTTATTTATGAAGGGATAAAAATGTATAACCATTTCTCTCTGGGAATAAAAAATATAGAAAATATTAGTCACTTCAATAGGCAAGTTATAAAACTGTTGATAGGTATGCCCCTGATAACTTTTAGAGTGACAAGATGTGATTCATCTTTCCACTTCTCCTAATGTTAAAAATGTCATGTAATGTCAAATCAATTTACTCGTATTTATGTTAAACTTATATACAATTAACTTCTACTCGAATTTTTGTATAGTTCATTATTTTGTATAGTTACTGGTTTTTTTCTCAATTTGCTTATTTATTATATAATTTGTTTTTTTCTCCTGTTTGGTTTATTATAACTCTAATTTTACTTTATATTATTGACATTGTTTTGTCTATAACGTGTTATTTCTTTATTTTTTAACTAGAGGCATAAGTTCTTCTTATAATAAAGGATTTTTTATTTTAAATTCCATTTTGAATAAAATGAAACAAAATAAATACCAACAAGGAATTAACTAAGATTAATCCAGAAGTAGAGTTTTAAACAATAAACCATGTTAATTATTAATTTAGCTCCTCTCTTATATCTCTAATTTCCTAAACAAAAAGAGAATATTAAAACATTGAAAGCATTAATAACATTAACATAGAGGGTCCTTCCGAGTCTCTACAAGAAAAGTCGTTTATTTTAGCGGGACTCTGTTATTCTCTTTTAGCCCGGAAATTGCTGTCGGGAACGCATTATCAGTTAAGCAGTTTTAGTTAAATCCTTGGCACTTTAGATGGTATGTCATTGTCATTTTTTGCGAGGGCTAGTAAACTTCAAACATTTTTTAGCTCTTTTAATTTTAATGATATAACTGAATTTATTAAATACATAAAGATTCATTTTCAAAGGTCCTAGAGTACAAAATTATTGAAGTAATGTTAAATTTGTTAAATAGTTGTAAAATAAATTTTCAAAGTTATTAAAAAGCTTAGATATACATAATAGCTTTTGATATAACGGGTGAAAATTTAAAAACTTGAAATAGCCATATTACGAATGAAAAACTGAATAAAACGCTGGAAACAGTTTTTATAAAACGAAATGGGGGCAAAAATAAACATATTATCTCACCCTTGGACAGGGTGAGATACACCGCTAAATACTTAAATAGAAGTTTCTTTAAATTTGGCTACTAGTTGGCGAACATACGCCGTTCTTACATTTTAACCTGGATGTTTTTCGTTTAAACTTTGAGTTTTCCATAGCACATAAACCAATACAAAATACCTAAGGGACTTACGTGTTTAGAATTTTTAAAAGACATGCCAGTATATTGCTAGTCATAATTTTAGACACTGTTTTCATTAAGGTGGTTTTAAATGCAATAACCATTTCAAGTTTTCAATTTTTTTCCCGTATATTAAATAATATGTAAAAAAGACTGTCTAAAAATTAAAAGAAACATGTATAAGCTGAATAGGGAGGCGTCGCCATAAAGCTTAAAATTAATTAAGATTTTCTACGTGATAATCAGGTCAATTGGCTAACAATGACTTTATTTTCATTTGTATAGTATGTATTTTGTATGTGTTGTGTGAACACCAGAGAGCTAAAATTCATACATCAGCACGTTTTCGAACAAACTCTATTGGTTTTATGAGTATTCGGAATATACTATGCAGATGATATATATAAGACTGCAAAGGAGGCATCATCTACTAGAAAAATAGGCGGTATATTTAAGAATTTCTCTGAAAGTGAAGATTTGCCTAATTTCTTTACTTCTGCATTAATGAAATGTAAAACCCCGCTAGCAGAAAGAGTCAATTTACCTAAATATCCGTTACGACCAACTAACGTACTAGGAAATTTGTAATTTACATTGAACATTTTGACTAAAACAGAACTATGTTATTCCTT
Source organism: Anthonomus grandis grandis (assembly GCF_022605725.1). Classification (NCBI taxonomy): domain Eukaryota; kingdom Metazoa; phylum Arthropoda; class Insecta; order Coleoptera; family Curculionidae; genus Anthonomus; species Anthonomus grandis. Next base: position 41,605,969 of record NC_065548.1, read on the forward strand.
AAAAAATTAAAATATCACCCTCCGGATCACTAATAGATAATGCATTACCTAATTTAAAAGAAAATCATATAATTTTCATGGAGAGTTTAAAGTAATTATAATAATAAAACAAGTCTTAATAGTAGAAAATTATTTAAAACTAATAATACATATGAAATCAGTTCACTAACTTACTCTTTTGATATCATAAAATAGACTAAAATGGACAAACTTCCAAAGAAAGGCTAGAACACTCCTAAGCAAAACCAATAAGTATCATCCAAAGTGCTATAGAACGAACTACGCTACCTTGACATATGGGAGGAAGAGAAATGGCCGACAACTGACTCAGCAAATTAGTAATTTCCAATCCTTTTTCTTAAGAAAGGCTGAAATATAAGATATTCTTTATGTTGTATATGAAGCAGAAAAGTTATCACCACTAACTAACTACTCCAGGAGCTTGAGATACATATGCACCATAAGCATCAAGCAAGAAAAAATGCGAGCTTGGATGGGAGTCATGTAGTGGTTTATATGAAATGTATGTTTACGAGGTTCAACAAGAATATATCGACATAGAGGCGTCGAACTACTGGTTGACTGCGAAATAGCTTTTCCTCAAAAATGACGAGTTTCTTGTGGTCAAAATCCAAGATCAAGTAATATCAACAAGAAATTATTTAATGTTTGCCGTAGGTGACCTGACGGTACAGATAAAGTGACAGATGTAGGTATGGATGTGAGACAACGGATCCATTCAGCATGTCACTGGTGGATATCAAACTTTTGCACCAACGAAAAATAAAGAACGGCATGATCTAGTTGTATAGATACTGCATCAAGAGCGCGCTTATCAGCAGCCAAATTACCACATTATACCTATAAGCCGGAACCACTACTTGAAAATGAGCAACTCAAATTTTTATTAAGATTGCACTGTATTTACAAACCAACTAGTAAGTAACTATTCCTAATAATAACAACCTAAAAGCAAAACATAATGAAATGATTGTTAAGTACATAGATCTAGAATACCAGCTCAGACAATGAGAAATAAAAGAAGTGCGGACAATCTCAATTATTGAGTCAACAACAGGATTAATAATAATAAAAAACATAAAACTGCTCAAACTTAAGGAAAACATCTATAAGCTAAGTCAGAAAGTTCATTGGAAATGCAGATAGCGTCTACTAGTATAAGAAACATATTGTGTTATTTTAATCTAAGTGAATTATTTATTAATAAAGGTAAAAAACGAATCCGATAAAATGGAAAGGACTCTATCAGAGCTTCATTCTAAGATCTGATCTGAGGGATAAGTGAACCCCCCTTTTGGAAGGGGAAGGGCGACTGTGGTTTGGCATGAAATCTTTAATAATAATAGTAAGTCTTTTTATTTAAAACAAATATATATTAATATTATACATACATACATATTATATTTAAAACATACATAGTTAATCAATACGTAGAAAATATTGGCGAAGTCTAGCTACTCTTACTCACTACAGTTACTACACCACTCTTAGTTACAACAGACTACTCTTACTTAACCACTACAAATAGATAACATATATGAATATAATTTTACATACAAAGTCATCCTCTTAACGTATAAAGAAAATCAATAAAAAAAAAGAATTATTTTCAGGAACATGGATTGGAACTTTGATAGAAATGCAAAAGAGGAATCATGCCGAAATTAAATACTTCCTTTACCTGTGCAAAAGTACCTTGCGCAGCTAAAGGGACATGCAAGTGCAAATGCAGCAAACTCAGAATAAAAACACACAGATCATTAGTGCAATAAAACATGATTTTTCAACTTAAATACTTTGATGAGTTAACAAAGTTATATTTGTCCTTGAAAGAGGAAAGAACGAAATGTAAATTTGAATTTATTAATATTTAGAATTTTAAAGTAGTTAGGAATATGGTTGTAGATTTAATAGCGTTAAATGTAAATGACGTTTTAAACAGAGCAGTTTTCAATTTAGGCATAGCAACTAATTTTTTGCTTCTTATATTTAAGTGATGAACTTTTTTTTGGGAAAAAATTTACTTTTGAGTTTTTTTATACAAGAATTTTTAGAAATGCCTGAAGACAATTTCGTGAACAAAATTGGCAAGATGAAGATTCTATCTGACATATTAAGCCAATTTGTTCCTGATATTTTATGCAATATATGGTCTCCCTTTTTAATGCCATATATTAACCTACAACAAGAGTTTTGCATTTTTTGAATTCTTTGTTCTAATAACCTTAAACAAGGATAATGACTAAAAGCAAGAAACTCACAGAGTAGCGTTTTTAATTTAAAATTAAGTGGGAGTCTTGGAATAAAAATAAATTTCAGGGACAAAAAGATTTTCTTGTTCAACTTGTTACAGTTTTTTTTTGTGAGCATAACACTTTAACTCGATGTATTCAAATTTGAAATATTTTAATATAATTTAATAAAGCTTCTTTTATTTGTCAAAGTTTTAGATTAGTGGTTATAAAAGTCAAAAGCAAACAGAGTTTGGGCTTATAAGAAAGGGTAATCTCCATAGAAAAATCAACCATAATTGTATAGGTTTCAATAATTATAAAATTTTGATCAGTTTAGAAAATAACCAATTTAGTGCAAATGTATTTAAATGGCAAATATATGTATAAATATATCAGAACAGAATATAGACATTTATGGATACATATATATTTTGTTCTATAGCAGTAACTACTTATTAGGAATCAAGTTCATATTAAAGCATAATCTTGACTAGGTTGATATTGTTGGTACCTTGATCTTGCATTGTGAGGTTGTACGGGTGTCTGATTTCTTTCGGTTGCCTTGGCTAATGTCGATCTGAAAATTAGAATAAGACTTTATTATGTGTGATGTCTGCAATAGTCAGTTGAGCAGAATTTGCTGCTCTTTCTTTTCACATAATTTTACTGTAGGAAAAGTGTAGTGAATCTTCATTTCAATAAAATAGTAAACAAAGTAACTGTCAAACCCAAATATTGATTTTCTTCTCAAGACCTGTTTAAGTTTTATTGTGGCTGGTAAAGTCCAGTGCAACGATATATTAGAATGGTCACCCGTCAAAACACCAGCATTTTACTTCTCAAACAATGTAAATAGAAGGTGGATGACATTGCTTGGCAGGTGGAATGCTGGTGTTTTGACGGGTGACCATTCTAATATATCGTTGCACTGGACTTTATATACTTACAGAAATACTTATTTTATGCAGGAATTGTCTATATTTTCAGTAAGATTCCAAGGTTGACAGATAACTTAAACATGGTAAAATCTGGAGGGGATCCATTTCGACAGATTTGGGTTTATGGGTCATTTTCAGCTGAGAGTTGAAGACTTCAGCTGGTTTCGCTTTGAGCGGATTTACAAAGGAAATACCTTATCTAGGTGTGATATTTTTTGGTGAGTTAAATTAAAGTTTTGCCGAGGGCAGTTTTAAAGAAACAGAAAAGAGTTCTTAAGACTTCCTGTGTTATTTTGTCATAAAAATTCCAAAGAAAGGCTACATTCCAACCTCGGACTTGATGGTCTGAGCCCCATCGAATACACTTGAGCTTCTTCTGGATATCCTGAAATCCATCACAGAGTGTAGTACTGGCTGAATCACTTTGTCCAACTACCACAGCAGACACTGTCCTTCCTGACACACCAGATGACCCCCATAGCCGTCTAGTCATCGACCAGGGTGAGTACAAGGACCCAGTGGCGAAGCGTGAACTTTTTTTCGGGTAGACAAACAATAAAAATCGTTAATTAGAAAAAAATGTGTATTCAATATTATTCATTTTAATGAAATAGAGAATGAAAGCGCATGAAATATTAACTCAAAGAGAAAAATTATGTAGTGATATAAAAAAGAAAAAAATAAATACTACTTACAAAAAAACACAACATAGGTATAACTATAACTTATAAATCCATAATATCCATTATTTTAAAATTAATTAAAGACAAATAAAAACACAACTAAAATACAATTGCCAATATCGAACAGTCGTTCATAAATAACCACTAAAAAAACCTGTAAGATGTACCGACCAGATCCATGTCCATAAACAATAACCCTCAACAGCATAATAAAATAGCTGGTCGACTTCGATAGACAAAAGCTCGAATGTCTTTCCCGCGAGTAAATTTTGCATACGTAATAGGGTGAATACTGATGCGGCCGGACCTCTGCCACCTGCTTGATGCGTATATGGTTCGATTAATTGCTCTAAATTTCGGAAGACAAATATCAATGTGTCTTTCTGGGGCTCGTATACAATAAATGGATGTCAGCCCTGCATTTTTATTTTAATTGGTGCGCCTTAGATATTATAGCCGTTTAGATACTATGTAATAATAGTAAGGAGCGACTACTTTCTGTGTTAATTTTTTTTAAATTGTAATTCAACAATTACATGAAATAATTACGTAATAAATTAATGACAAATAACTGGATAATTTTGGGTAGACAGTGTCTACCTTGTCTACTCGTACGCTTCGCCTTTGCAAGGACCACAGGTATCACAGAATAATATAATCATTTAGAAGTGTAAAACAAAGGCCACACACATTATTTTCGCCATAGTTAGTACTAATTGAATAATTTATCGCATATATATTTACTATTTTATTTTAATTTTTGAGGCCCCTTGTTGCTATACTCTTTGTTGGGAACTGAGTATATACGTATATCCGAGGTAGACTATAAGTTGTACCATATTTATTTAATCATAAACCGCAGGTTGTTATTATTTAATTTATCTTTTATAAACTCTAGTGAACTAAAGATGGGAAGTACGTGTGCGTGTCGTACAAAATGTATGATTCACTTTAATGTACGGTGTACGTGCCGTACAATTTTATTGTACTGACAGTACAATATAAATTATTATAAAGTTAAACCAAAAAAACACAATACTTTTAATTTGTTCAAAATAATTTTTATTTGTATCAAAAAATATAAGATATTTATAAATAATAAAGAAATAGAAACAATAAAGAAAATTTGGAAGAAAAGTTTTGCAATTCCTTATACCTATAGCATAAATGTAAAAAATAAATATTTTATTCTTAATAATAATATAATAAATTAACATTAATGTAATAAAATACGAAAACGAAAGTAACTACATAATACTAAAGAAAATGAAAATAACATAAAAATGGATTCATAAATTTACGTTTAAAAAAACAATATGATTTACTTTTTCACCTTTTAATCTGTTTCGTCGATCAGTAATGATTTGCCCAGTTTTAGAGAATACTCTTTCACTTGGAACAGATATCCCAACAACGCACAGTTTTCTCATGGCTAGGTCGTAGAGACGTGGATAAACAGATTTGCGTTCTTTCCACCATATGAGTGGGTCTGCGGTTCTCAATTGGTTCAAGTGGTTCCTGCATATATTTTTCAACTTCAATGAGACTGGAGACTTTTGGGTTGCTACCACCAACCAGTTTTGATACGTTTTGATCGAAATCTTCCCATATTTTAGATGATGGTTTAGGTTCCTCGGCACAAGTTTCATTGGGTTCTATATTTGTATTTTTATCTTCCGTTTCTTTGGGCAAGTTTGTAATATAACGCTTTATATTCTCTTTTGTAGCCTCAAAACAGGTTTTGCTGGTAAATCCATGATTTTTGAATCTAGGATCCAGAAAAGTAGCTTCAGCGACTGGCCCAAACGACGAATTAATTCTGGTAAATCCGGATTGCTGTTTAAATAGTTTGCACAATACTTTTTTAGATCGGAACTGAACAAAATTATTTTGGATGCTGTAACCTTCTTTTCACTACTAGTCTCTTCTGTGACATCTTTGAAGACACCCAAAAGGTCACAACATTTCTCCAAAACAGTGTACTCTTCGTTGTTCAAATTTGCTAAGGTTGGATAGTTAATGGCAATTGTTGAAATTAAAGATTCTCTAGTCTCCAAAATCCTCTTAAACATATCATATGTTTAGTTCCATCTGGTAATTACATCCTGTTTGAAATTTAATACTGACTTTCCCATTTGTTCCTGCATTGATTTTAGGAGAGCAGTTGCCTTTGGACTTCTTTTGAAAAATTCTACTATCTTCTTCACTTTGGTTTGGATTTCCTTTATTTCTTTCATTGCAGTTTGAACCATCAAATTTAGTGTGTGAGCGAAACAGGGTACGTGTCTCCATGGTGTCTATCTTATGGCTGCAACTATATTGGCAGCATTGTCAGTAGTAACTGCTTCAATTTTTTCAAAAATTTTCGAGCTATTGTTTGAAGCTCACTTGCCAAATTGTCTGCTGTATGACTATCAGAATAATTACAGCATTCTAACAGAAATGTTACATTTTCATGATCCTCATTTATTCCATGAGCTGTTACCGAAACAAAATTTCGTTTGCCACCCATGTCCAGCTATCTGTGGTCAAACAAATAGCGTTGGATGATTTAAGGTTATAAAATACTTCTTTTTTTTTTATATTATACATTTGCTGTATAACAGCTTTGGAAACAGTTTTTCTTGAAGGCATCTAGTAACTTGGATTCAATGCTGTTATGATTTTTTTAAAATTTTGACTTTTCACTATTTGAAACGGCAGATAATCATTCACAATTGTTCTCACTAACAACTCGTTAAATTCATTTGTTTTTTTAGTGCTAATTGGCTTGGAAAAGTATTGTGTTACTTTTGAATTATCTTTTTTCTATTTGCACTTAACGGGTTTTTTGTAATTGTAGCTGTTGATGTTGATGGACCTTCATTTATTTCATACGAAACTGTTGAAGTTGTCTTCTCAGTAGGAGTAGGGCTTGGAGTTGAAGACCGGGCATTGTTTATTTTACATACATCTCTTCTAGAACTTTCTTCGTTATATGCATGTATATGCTTACTTTTAAGATGCCTTGTAAGCGTATTAGTAGAACCTCCCTTAATTGACAACATTTGGGAACAAAAATTACATTTCGCAGATTTTCTTTCAACAACTTCCTTGAAATAAGACCATACCGAACTTTTTCGTTTTGTGTTATTTTGTACACCACTCATTACTCCCTTTATTTTGGGCACTGACCACTACTAAAATCTAAAATAGATACGTATTTTTTTTATTAAATACACTAAATACAGGCAGGTCACGCTACAATTATGTCTGTATCTGTAACACGATTATCACGGTACTAAAACCAAAACTAAACAAGGAATATTATTCTTTATTGATGTGTCATCACACATCACATAATCACATGACCTAACTACCAAAAAACTAATAAAAAAACAACCCATACCACCTAACTAAACAAAAAAGAAAGGCTTTGCTATTGCCGCGCCGCCAGCATAAAAAGGCAATAAACTAAAATACCTAAAGGCCATAAATCAAATTTGTTTGTGTGTCGATCCGAGATCCGAGGATCCCACGCGAGACGTGACATCGTCGCTCGCGCTGGTTCCGTCGGACGTCGTACGATTGATTGTACGGCTCACATTGTACGGCACAATTTGGTGTTCTGTACGATGTGTGCTAATACAACCAATTGTACTGGTTTTGCCCATCACTATAGTGAACTTTAAAACTTATAAATTTCATATGATAATACCCATTTCTTTATTTAGCATTTCACACATTCACATTTAAACTTTGGTAATTAGAGGTTAGGTTATTTGTCAATATACTAAAGCTGAATTTACGGATTACTTTTTAATATTTCCTTTTGCGGACCTAAATTAGGTGTGGTTTAAATTATCTACAGATATTTCCTGCCTTCGGTTCAGGGCCACATTCAGGGCCATATTAAAGCAAGATTTTAAGGGTATTATTGTACGAGAATATTAAAGCAGGTGGCGCTTATAAATACATATTTAGTAAGGTTTACCCACACCACTCGTGGGCTAGCTGTAGGCAATTTTATATATAAATATACCCCGGATACCCCTATTTTGCAAGAAGCTACCCTTAACTTAATCAAATAATTTAATAATAAACATCAACAATCATTCAAAAATTTTTTTCCGTAATAAACTGTTTATGTTCCATAAAACGTAGATTCTTATCCATATGTAAACCTAAATTACTCGCGGAAGCTACTAAAGGAAGTATGATCCCTCTTAGGTTAATATTAACATTAGTTTTGACGATCATTTTATTTTTTTTAATTGCAAAACAGACGCTTGGATTTATTGAGGTTGTGGTAGATTATGTTTATTAGACAGGGAGTGTACTTCAAGAAAAGCTTTCTTGACGTACAGAAAATTGTACTTGAAACTTGCAGCAAATTATTTGATAAAAACCACCCCTCCACAGGTCTCTAAGCTTTCAAGAGCTTTCTCTCTACATCTTTTTCTGTGATTCCAGCAAAGTCCAGAGTTGTCTCATCTGCAAATAGCACAAACTTAGCATCTTCAGAGCTATAAGGTAAATCGTGGATAAAAATTAGAAACAAAACCGGACCAAGTATTGATTATTCTTAGATAATGGAACCACAATATCTAAGACTACTTCCGCAGACGACCCCCCCCGGCCATTCGGAATATCTGATAACGATCAGCAAGGTATGACCTAGTCAATTCTATACTATTCTTGCTAAAATTATAGGCTCTCATTGTTTCTGAACAAAAGTGAATATGTGACACAAAAAAGGTCACAGAGCAGATCATTGAAATATTCCAGATCCTCAAATGAGTCCATAATTCCCTCCAAAAGTCGAGGACTCCCAAAAATGTGATTTTTTTTCTCCTAAATCCAAACTGATGGATAATTAAGCTTCAAAATATTATCTATCTACCCTGTCATGATCTTTTCAGAAATTTTTGATATTATAAGAACCAAGGAAATTGGTCTATAATTTGTCACAAGAGTTTTTTCTCCCTTTTTAAACACAGGAGTGACAGGTGGATCAGTGACAGCTGAAGGGCATACCTTCATCAAGTCATGAGCTATCCTAGAAAAAAAAAATAAATTCCGAAGGCGGTATATGAGTGTCACTGTCTTTTTTTCCCTTTGAAATCCCTCGATCTAAGTTATTAATCTGCCACATACATTTACTGTGGTTCCTAGAAGAATTTATTTCTCTATCATTCTCTGCCTTTTTCGCTTTACAAATGGGGTCTCTATATGTTTTTAAATGACTTAAATGGCTTGTTTTTGAATGGATCAGATGTGAAATTGAAAAAAAAACATAGTCCAAGCAGGCTTCTCCACGTGTTGATTCAAAGATTGTCTGATAAAAACCATAGGAGCCCAAAAGATCAAGGACCATAGGAGTATCATTTTGTGTGGTGTTAAAATGCACGTTAAAGTCTTCTTTCAATATAATATCCTTATTATGTCCAATATAGTTTAAAACACCCTTCTCAGTAGATAAAAAGGTGCCAATAGTCCATACTTATAAAAAAAAGTTTTACCTTTTGCTTTCAAAAAATAAAGCAATTCCTTTAAATTATATGCATAAAAAAAAGTATAGGAAAAGGTCTCGCTTCTGCAAAGTAAAAGGTGTTAACTTTTTCTTATTTATAAAAAGAAGCATTTGCTTAAAAACTAAAGGATTTGCTTCTAAAAAAAGGAATCTAGTTTACAGCAACTTTTCTCATTTTATCATTCTATTGTAAGGCCTTGTTTAAGTGATCTTTGGTTGATTAGTCGCAGTATTGTGTTAGTTATGGCTAATGTGGTGCATTTACATACAAGAAAATACTACAAACTAAGACCTCGTGAGTCAGATTTCAAGACGTTGTTTACATTTGAGGAGGAAATTGTGGTGTGGTTGGCAAATTACTTTCTTGGCATGGATTTCGAATCTCGTAGAGCAGCCCAGTTACCTGTGCAGAAAATGAAAATATTTTTGCGGTATTGTGCGAACCCTGGATTTCAGAGCGGAATAGCTGAAGAATTGGGATGTTCGCAACCCACAGTGTCCAGAATATTTCATGGCGTGCTACAGCGAATTGTACAACAAGCCGGCAAATTTATCAGGTTCCCAAATACAGAAAATCAAATTATGCAGGCCAAAGAGAAATGGTTGACCAGGTTCCGTTTTCCCACAGCTATTGGAGTTATCGACTGCACTCATATTCATCTTGATGGAAAACCAACCCAATTTGGAGACGAATATGTAAATCGAAAAGGTTTTGCCAGAATTAATGTACAGGTTACGTGCGACCAGAATTTTGTTATAACTAGTATAGATGCAAGTTGGCCTGGATCAGTCCATGATGCTCGTATATGGAAAAATTCGGCAGTGTGTGAAATCATGAAAAAGACAAGAAACACTATTCTTCTAGGAGACAGTGGGTATGGTATAATGTCATGTCTTATGACTCCTTACACCGACCCCCACGAGGAATATCAGAGAGTCTTTAACAGGCTGCTTACATCAGAGCGAGTTGTGATTGAGCATACATTTGGGCAAGTAAAGCGGCGATTTCCTATCCTGAAGTATGGATGCAGATTAAAACTGACCAGTATTCCAAAAGTTATAATTGCGTGTGCTGTGTTGCACAATATAGCTAAGCAATTAAGAGATGATACATATAATACATATACGTCTATTTTTATAAGTTTTGGTAAATATTATTATTTCCAACAACAACATACTCTTGCGGGGCTTTTTCGTTTGATGCCTCGTTTACATTTTTTAGCTTGGCAGAGTAATATTGTTGTTGGAGACGAGCAACTTTCAGTTGTTCAACTAAAACTAATCGTTGAAGCTGGGTTGTCGTTAACTGCCTCGTCTCGTCAGACTCTTGTTTGCCCGAAGCAAAGGTAGGCTTCGGAGGAATTTTTTTTGCAGCAACCTCTTCAACCGATGTGTAGGATTGCTTTTTGTTAGCTACTACTTGAGGCATAATCATCTAATGAGCATCGTTTTCCACCATAGTGTCATCCTTTGAAGTAGGTAAAGAAGGTTGACTTGCCACGTCAATTGCAAGAGCCCCTAATAAAAATATACATGCATGATAAGTACCTATAAGGTAATAATAAAGACCTGAATCTATTTCTCACCTGGTACCCGACTTAGTACAGGATTTATGTCCGCATCCATAGCATTTAACATAACTTTCTCCCAGGACAAAAGACGAATGGGCTTGGTCCCCGTTTTATTTTTGTCAGTTTTATTTTTCAGTCGCGTTTTCATATTATTCACTTTTTTCATAAAAGCTTTAATATCCATCTCCTTGCCAAATAAAGTAACGTATTCCTTAACGATATCAGTTAATGCAGCAGTTTTCTTTTTTTTCATCGCTGGAACTTTAGATTTCTCGAGAATCTCCGGAAATGCTTGGACTTTTTCAGCGATAAACATCATCTCGTTAGGGGCATCTTCGGTAACTTCCTGTTCACTATCGGTGTCAGATATTTTAAATATTTTATTCACTTTAAAATAGCTGCACAAATAAGTTAGATGGATCTTCTTTACATACAATTTGAAGTGCGAACTGCTTTTGATTATGAAACAAATAAGATCAACCCCATCAGTTACAGACCACATACGCGTTGACTGCACGCTGCAAGTCATGTCTTGTCGAAATCGCTAATCTCTGTACCTTTTACTTTAGTTTCCCGATGCATTTGCTTGCAAGGAAGAGGTAGAGATTATGAATACGAATTAGAGCAAAAACTTTTACTTCAAAGTAAATGCTTCAGTTTTATAAATACGGGCTAGTCTCCGTCAGGTGTTTTATATATACAAACATTATTAATTAAAATAACATATAGTTTAATACATTTTTTAAAATTAAAAACATTATGGTTTTTTAAAAAGACAAAGCTAAAATTATCCTTAACTAATATCAATGTACCCCCTAATTCCTGTAGAGAAACGTGCAACTTTATACTATATCCAGACAATGGTCCGTCAGACACAAAATGCATGATATTTTCAGCTAAAAATGCTTAAACTCGTGAATCTCATTTCTAATAGACTATATGTTGTAATGGAGATGAACTACAACTTTATCTGACACTCCTTTATCTAGATTTTTTGAGTTTTATTTTGTCTTTTCTGAGACATTAGGGTTCTTAGGTAAAAAATTTGTTTACTTTTACTTCTTTAGGCCATAGGTTTGCATCCATAGCCAAGTTTCTGCTACTGGAGAGTAGACCAGTTTTAAAAGAATTATACTCTGTCTTTCCTTCTTTATTCTAAGTAATCACGCGGAGGATTAAGTATGCCATTTTTTGTAAAGTAGTTTTTACCTTGTATGAGGGCAGGCCTAATGTTGATATCCACTTTTGGTTTTCTTTTTTTTTACGGACGATTTATCAGTCATTATATTCATTCTCTTCTCTGAAAAAAAGTCATAATTAAAATTTGTGACTAAATTTATTGATGCAAAATATTATTAGTATTTTATACTTTATATTTATAAACTAATTTAACCTGCTAATATCTGTACTTGATTAAAACTGCCCATATTTTTAATCGATAATAAATTAATATTCAAGTTATTAACTAAACCATTTTATATCATATTATGTTTCGGCAAGTAACGTTAATATAAACCAATAGTTCAAATCTAATATTTCAAATATTAATTTAAGGAAAATGGTAGGTTATTCATGAGATGTTAATGAGGTTAATATAAATTATGCAAGTTGTGATGCAGATATATGTTAAGCGATTTTATGTGCATTTGAATTTAAAATAATTAAAGCATTATATTACCAGACTTTTTATTTTTTTAACATATGTATTTAAACCAAATAATTTATTAAAACTTAATTAGCTAGTCATTAAAATTGCTGGATGTGTTGCTATCTATTACCTAGCTAAATTGTGTAAAATAATTAGCAAGAGTATTGTCAAATATATACAAAGAAAAATTAAAACACAGATCGGAAAAACATGAGCACTATAATTCTATTAAGGACTATCTATTAAAGTCAGTGAATCGTCAAAGTTCCATAATATGGTACACAAGGTTTTACAAGTTAAATAGGCATCGGATTTGCAGTGAAGTTAAAAATGTCTAAATGCTGTTAAAACCATCGTCTCTTTTTTTAATGGCGGTGTAATCAGCCCCAGCCTGATAAAAATGTAAGTTATATTTATGTACTTACAGGCAAGAAATGTCAGATATCTTTTTTATAGGTATAAGTATGTTATAGGTGTCTTTAATAAGGTATTGTACTTTGTTTTAAGTGACAGGTGAAAAAGTTAAATTATAATTTTTTTTAAGAAAATTTATTTAATTTCTAACGATTTTTGACATGCTTATACCAAGTCTTGCGTAAAATTCATAATAATCGTTTGGCATTTTATTACTATTTGTGCATTTAGTGCTTCGTTATTTGTTTTGATTCTATTTGTATCTGTATTTTTTGTTATAGAGTCGCAGTGAAAAGAGATAGAATGCCCTTTTAACAACAAACCTAATCTATTATTATTACTGTAGTATTCTTTGGCCTCCTGATTGTTTGAGAATACTGAATGTTTATTTACGTTATTCATTTTAATTGATCTCTGTCTGTAATTAGATTTAAAATTTTCGGTTAATCTATCTTTTATTAGGGCTGTAAATTTGGTAGCTATTTATTATTCTATTTTTCAAACGTTCTTTCAAATTCGTCTTTTTTTACAAAACTCACTGATACATAAGGGCAAACCTCATGGTATTCGAGTATCACGAGTAGCGCTAGTGCTACGAAGGTGTCTGGGGTTATTTTTCTTAAAGTTCTATAGTTCGTAATGTTCAAGAAAGACGTGCTTGGGAAGTTGACTCCACAGACTTGCACTTCTCCATAAAAGTACCCATATAGCAATGTTTTAGGCGTCTGATGGCCAGTTTCAAGAATTTTCTCGGGGACTTCGAAGGATCGTCCCGAATATTTATTTTTATTTCCTTGAGATGTCTTCTGCGGGAGTAAATTTTGCTGTCTGCTTTATTCTTTGCATAAAATTTAATAAGAATTTGCCTAGTTTTTTTGTAAATATTTTAAAAGCGACTATAGGTAGCTATAATATTATAGTATATTTACATCATAAAAAATGTTTATTTATTAATTCTTCATGTATATTGACATTACATTAACATTTCTGATGTCAAGATGAAATTAAATAATGTAGTAATTTTTAATTTTTTTTTGTAAAAAAATTATTGCAGTCAAACTGCACATGACAAAATAAGTTATATTTAGGGCATATTCTTAGTAGCCTAAGGTGATCCCAAAAATTAATTAGAAAGGATAGCACTCTATTTTTTTAAAAAATGCTATCTTCCCACTTTCTTGAAGCACCCTGTATATTTCAAAATATTTTCCAGACACGCGGTATCACATCCTAAAAAAAATTTTAAGAGGTTAAAAATGAGAGAAAATATTGAGATAATGAGAGAAAAAAAGAGGGAAAATATTAACCTTTTTTTTAGGCTTTATGGAGGACCGACGCACTGTTGCAGGACCCTGTATATCAGACCTCGACAAAGAAAGAATGGTCCACGAACCAAATCAAGGAATTAAATGGTTTTCAGGGCTGGTACATAGATGAGTCATGGATAGAAAGCACGTCAGCCGAAGCCGGAGTGTACGGGGTGAAAACGAACTCGGGGAGTACATTCCGCTAGAAAAACATACCACAGTTGTTCAAGCAGAAGTGTTTGCTTTACTAAAAGTAGCAAACAAACGGGAAGCATTGGAAGGTAACGAGGGGATCCGTTAATCTGATAGTTAAGCTACCCTCAAGGCAATTCAAAAAAACCCCGGGTCAGCTCAGCGCTAGTCCAGGTGTGCAGTGACGCATTGGAAAGACTGGCCGCACACAAGAAACTGAAACCGCGATAGGTCTCAAGACATCAGGATATCGAGTAAAATGAACAGCTTTAAAGTAAGACGCTTGCTAACAAAAAGGCGACAGTGGATCATAATCTTTTGGGAATCCTAACTGGGCATAACTGACTAAACACGCATCTACACCTGCTTGGTATAAGAGAAAATCCGTTCTTTTTGAGTTACGGTACAGGGAAGGAATGCTACATATTAGGGATTTGCGCTAGGTACAGTCGCCTGAAGATGAAAATTTTTAGAGCTACGATACTCTAACGGGGAGGTCTTAAAGATTTGGACTGGGATAGCATACAAGCTTTTATCAAGAGGACGGGCCAACTCAGTGAAGACTGTGCATTGGAAGTGGAGGCGTAGGAGTGGGTGATTTTGGGGTTGGGGGAAAGGGACTTTTAGGTCTACTTACTAGATTGTTAAATTGTTATTCTTAAAAGTTTAACAGGCTGCTTAAAATGACTATAAAAATTGGAATATATTATTATTTTCATTTTTGCATTTTCAGTATTTTCAATACTACTGAAAACTTGCTTTGCTGACCAAACAAGTCAATTTAAGAAAATAATAATAAATTTAAAAATTATTTTAATGATAGCTCAGCTCCTACTCAGATAAAAAAAAATCATTTAAAATAAATGTTTGGTAGCTGGTAAATGGCTGTGTAGCCCACCAAAAACTCCAACTTTTTTCAGGGTCACAGTAGGTTTCTGTAAATAGGAGTATTAAAAAACACCTTTAATACTTAACATGATACAGTTGGATGATTGCCGGAATATTGTTTGGTTTCTTTCTCTTTCTCTATCAATCACTACTACACCTCCTAGTAGTTATAACAGGCATTAAGTAAGAGCAAAATCCGTTGAGCGACAGTCTCAAGTGAGCTTGCCTGACACCAATTTCTGAGATATCTCAGAAATTACTATATTTTCAAAAAATTCATAGAAACACCAAATTAACCTAAAGCTAAAACATTTCTCTACCGATCACTTTTAAAACCACATTTTTAACTATAACAGAAAAAAGATTTTGTTGAGCATGAATCTTACAGGTGCAAATTACATAACCCTAAGGCGCTTACGACCAATTCTAAATGTTTTAAGTGCCAAAGGCAAACTCTAAATTACTTTATTACGAAAAATTAAAATTCCCTAATGTATCTAATAGGTACAATCTGGCAACTGGGGAAGAAATTGTTTTTCCCAAAGTCAGTTCAAAACCAGTATGTTTCACGCTATAGCTCCAAACAAGCGAAAAAACGCAAACCTATAGAATTTATTTATAAGACACGTTTTTTTTTTTAATTGACTAATAAAACTACAAACTACTAACAAAAATATGTTAATATTCTTCAAACAAATAGTTTTCTAAAGAAATCAATTGAAATTAGGCAAATTATAATTTAATAAAATTTCATTAGCTTTATCAATTTAATATAGCTATTTATGCTTTCAACAATAAATAACCTTTATTATGTTTAATTTTGTGAAAACAGGCGCTGGATAAAATAACCGCTGCCGTTACTGCGGCATCGAGACCAATGAAGCTTTATTAACAATAGGTCCATATTATTAATTAAAAGTTTCAGGAAAATATGTGTCCTATAATTTATTGCTTAAAAGTTAAATGTGGAGACGTGTAATTTTTAATGTTGCGTAAAATGTGTCGCTGTTATGTTGGTTCCAATTATTTATTAAATAAATTATAATTTATTTGTGTGATTTATAAATTGTTTAATTTTTCTATCGAATATTACAAATAGTTGGTTACAAATAATGGTTCCGCACTCGTGCTACATTTTTTCCCCAATAGATTTCGCTATTAGTGCCACTTTAAGATTTCTTGCAACATGAAGAAGCTACAAAGATTTGCTATTCACTACTATGGAAGAATACGGGAAACTTGTGACGCCAGGGTTTTAAAAAAAGACTACCTAAAGGTGAGTTTTAAAAAACATTTTTATTAGAAACAAACTAAATATTGAAAAAGAAAAGTAAAAAAATAAAAAACGTGTTCTATAATAAATACACAAATAAACCCTAACTGTTATTATTTTGGTAATACCACGTTTCTTATTTCTTTAAATACCCTCATTGGGCTTAAAAAATACTAAACATAATGCAATGTTTAACATAATGTTCAATATTGCAAAAAGTAAAACTTGTATTAGCGGGTTCCTCCAGCGTGGTTGTATTATGGATTATTACTCTTGAATCCAGCCTGGACTTGGAATTGTTAAGGAGGAGGGTGTTGGTCTTCAGTTATAATTTTGGAATATCTATTTAACGATAATATGTCCGTTTCAAATAAAACATCAGAGATAAGTTTCATTGCAAACTTAAGTTGATCAGGATGGATTGCTCGAAGCCTATCAGCGATATGTTTTCCAAATCGGTTACGTGAATCTTCCTGTAATAATTCCAATTTTTTGCTAATTTTTGACATAACTTCGGCTATTTCATTATTATTTAAGGGCGATTTCTTTTGACGATTTGTAAATCGGGTAGGTAGCATGACATTAGTAGTGGTATCACTAGTCGGAGTAGATGGCCGACCCATAGATGGTGTAGCAGGAAAACTTTGATATTCTCAGTCAACCTGAAACAATAAAACGTTCCAATTTTATTTAAAAAAAATACAACGTAAAGAAAATCTATAAAAAAAATTATTTGAAAAATCAAATCAAACTTCCATTAAAACATTTAATAATAATGGTTCAATTTTTTTAATTTTTTTCGCTAAATTTAAATAAACGATAAAAACATGTATTTACTAGTTACCTACTTTAAAGGTAAGAGGGACGTAAGTAATGTAATTTCTTTTATTTTAGTTTCCAAAGAGCGAACAGGAGTGGTTACAAATAGCAGCCGAAAAATTTTTGAAAAAAAATGGCAATTTCTAATAAGTAATTAGTGACTAGTATTACAATTCACTAGTTTTTCAAACTAGTTAATAATGATCTAAAACTGCCTAACCCAGAATCTATGCCCAATTCTTAAGAAATTCATGGAAACACGTTTATTGGTGATGAGGCCTTTGCAATGAATCCAGATCTTATCCAGCCATATAGTACGGAAACACTCCACGGACAATTGAAAATAATTTCGGCATTTTCGCGTCTGGTTTCGAGTTTTCCACGCCGCTAGAAATTTGAAGATAGAAAACATTGACAAGGTTGTTTTAACATGTTGCGCATTACATAATTTTCTTCGCAAAAAATCTACACAAAATGACATACCTCCAGAAAGAATGGATAGAGAAAATATTCCTGCAGATCTTAAGTTAGGAGACAGATGTGATCCTAATTTAGTGCATGATCTTCAAAGAGGAAGAAGGTGCCAAATTTTAAATATTGCAAAAATAGTTTTAAGAGCGTAAATAAAAAAAAGTAATAGTTTAAATAGAGAAAAGTTCTGTTGCTATTTTATCAATGAGGACTCAGTACCATGGCAAGATAATTTAGTTTTTCAGTAGGTCATAGTTTGTATTACATGTTATATAAAGAGAATTGATTAAATATTTATTATTTACCTCCTTTTCACTTTATTCTTGTTCTCACTTAACATCGATAGTCTCATTTGATCTTGGTCACTCAGAAACTCAACCAAAGTACCATAACATCGGTTTGTAGATATCATCTTTCTTTGATCATGCAAGACGTACGTTTTGTGGTCTACACGGACCGTTTTACTTGATGCGACTTGTCTAATTTGATAAATTCTTTTATAAGACGGTGTGTCTAGGCCGCCCTTTAAAGATGTTTAAAATATGCTAGTGTGATATTGTGGAACAGTAAATTTATCTTTATATTAACTTTACGTTTTTTCTTATATTAACATTATTTATATATTCCTAGGAAAGAATTTTTGTTAAATTAAGAGGAACTAGGAGTTGTTTGGGGTCTATGGGCAAAAGCTGCTAAATGCAGAGTTCTACGCCATTCCATATTTAACCATTTGTAGAAAAATTTTTACTCGGATATTTTGTGGGATATATGATCGTATTTTTTTAAATCCGTTTACCTTTTGCATTTTATTTTTGTATTTAGTGTGCAGGCAATACAAAAATTAAAAAGCGATTCATATATAAATCATATGAATGAAATCGCAGTATCTGAAGGGTCAAAGTACTAGGGCTTCGTATACTTATTTCCTTAAAATAGAGTTTAGAAAGTGCAGGTTCTTGAAATCGGTTTCAAATTGGTTTGAAAATAAGTTTGATAAATTTACAGTTTTCACTTATCAACTCGCTTTAATTGACCTTAACTTCAAACTCTTAAACTCATTATTTTTATTTATTTTGTTCAATTATTGTTGTGAAAACTAAAAATCACAAAGAAATTATTTTTTCTAATAGCTTATGAATGGCGTAACAGTTTAGCTCATGTTTTTTATTAATTACGTCTATTTCTAAAACGGAAAGTGAATTGAATAATGCATGCATATATGGCTTTTATGCAACTTCGTCAAGATGAAAACTTCAGAGTTTTTCATAGAGACAGGGTCTTAATGTATGATAATTTGGTTAGGTTCTTATATAGCAGTGCCAATCATAGATTTTTTATATATTTTTTTCTAAATATTGCATCAGAAACTTACACTAACTAATAATACCTACTTATTCCTTTTAAGGTAAGCCTATTTGTCATTAATAGATAATCTTTCAAGATAATACTACCAATAAACTCATTACTTATTAAACTTAACTTATTTAAAAACACCAACACAAAACTCAACCAGCGAAATACCAAAAAGAAAAAGGTTATGTTGGGGTTTGGTTACCGTTACCCTTGACCTTAACCCTATTATATTACAATAAACCATTTCAATTGCTCTGGACATAGATATAATGAAATGGTACTGGATAGAATATTGGAAATTTGAAAGGAATACGCAATTAAACTTTTCAATGTGTGATCTTTTCGAAGCAATAAAACGTAGAAAAATATCAGACTTAGGACATATTATTAGATGAAAATGCTATAAAGTACAGCGCCTTATCCTTCAAAGTCAGATCGAAGAAGGAAAGAGTAGAATAGGAAGAAACAAGCTAGTAATATAGTGAAATCGTGGTTAAACATTTTATTTAATCGCCTGAGACCATGGTTATGGCAAAAGCAGATACAGGCCTATTATCAAAAAGTAGTGGCTATATTAATTTATTATAAAATAATGAGTGAAACTATTAAAACCTTATTTCTAATAGTCAGTGGTTAGGCAGTGCAGGACGCAAGTGATGGCTTAAGTGAACTGGGCCGCTACTTTTAATAAGTTACTCTCACTAAAAACACAAAGATGGCGGGCGGCAAGAACTCACCAGCAAGTGACTTATTCACAAATATCTATTTTGAGTGACATAAGTCTACTAAGTACAATTGTGTGTATAAAGTATAGAAAAGCATTTCACAAATCTTGTGCCGAACGCGACGACTCCAAGAAAGTATAATTTATTGATGCCACTCAATTATCATGGCTGGATTATATGATCATGGCTTAACCTCTAACCCCAGGCAATATCCAGAAACGGCAACTATTAATGGTGACCAAACAATAACTGAAGTACAACTATTACGAACTCTTGTTAGAGAACTACAGGACAAAAACCCATTATTAGTAAAAAATAGTGCCCTCTTATAAAAAAAACGTAAACAATAACAAGGGTAACAAAAAAATCCCAACAAAATAATGTTAACATCTCAAATATGCAGGTACCACTTCGAAATCCAACTGGTTCTCTCACCGATCAGCTTGAAGTTAGTCGCGAAGCAAGTGGCCATAAACAATTAGCAACCGAATAGAACGGTGGTTTCCAACTAGCCGAAAGAAGACGGAAAACTAGAGCTGGGCAACAACTATCGACTGAAGTCTAAGTCGATGGTCGTTCTATACCTGAGCATAAAATTGCTACAAAAAAAGACCAAACATAGCAACACGTGTGGAGGATGCAACTACAAGTTGGTCGGGTAAGCTACTGAAAGAAACGAGGACAGAAGAATATGATTATACGTTAGCAAAATCTCAAAAGCAGTTACTACCCAAGTGACTAGAGCCTACGTAGCTAGGCACATTGTTACAAATCCAGAAAACGTAACCATTAAAGAGTATCTCCTCAAGATAACAAAATCTGAGCGGAAGAGATATATGATTGGTATAAGCTTAGTTTACAAAGTCTAAGTGTATGATAAGGAGTGTATGAATAAGTTTCGATCGATTCAGCTCCTTGGGTAGTCAAAAATTTTTAGACTATTATCAGAGAAGTCAACAAGCCACATGAGTCTACATCAGATGTTATACTCGACTTACCCTAAGAAGCATGAAAACTATTCTCAGTGTAGGACTTACCATTATGATGCAGAATATTTGTCACCAAATACAAACACTTTTAGTAATTCTGCACTAAAGTTACTTAACTACAATGTGCAAAGCTTAAACAATAAAGTTCTGGAGGTCCAAGTTCTGTTGGATTCATTATCTCCTGACATTCTCACAATTACTGAACATTGGCAAAAAAACCAAGATATAATACTTCCATAGATACATGGGTACAACCTTTTAAGTTACTATGGCCATTCTTGCTCAGAAAGAGGTGGCACTGCTATATTTTATAAAGATGATATTAGTGATCATGGTAAAGTAGAGGGGGTAAACAGTCTAGAGACTAGCACAGAAAAAGACTGAATTTTCCATTTATAAAATTGTTATTAATAGCAATAGTTCCATAATTGTTGTTTGTGTGTACAAATCCCGTAGTCTTAACAGTCAATTTTTTCTCTACAATCTTGCTAACTTACTTGATGAGATGTATAATAACAAAATTCCTTTGAATATTTCAGGGCTTTAAATTTTAACTGTAGTAATCCTGATGACCATGGCATGAGGGCCTTGCTTGGACTAATGCGGAGCTTTAGTCTAATTAGACATTAACTCCAATACTAGTATCACTGCTCATCGTGCTTCTCAGTTAAACAACATCTTCACAAATATCCAAGAAGAATCCAAGTCTGGTCATATCTTCTGAAGTCCTCGTTCCTAATCTGTCTGATCATAATCGTCGAACTTTTGTCTATAAGAGGCAGATGAAGGTTACCGAATGTGGTATGGCTGTAAAGCGACGAAAATTCTCGACACACAATATAAATAGATTTTACAATATGCTGATCTTAGACATCAGCATAGAAGAAGGTTTATTTTACTGAAAGAGTTAAAGCGAAATTTAACAATATCTTTCATGTCCTCTTTTATTATTTTAGCTTAGCTTTTCTAATGTGTACAACTAGGATAAAAAGTAATTAGCCAATCTTTTCGGTACAAGCATACTAATTATAGAAAACACTACGTTGCATATAAACGTGAAAGAAAACAATATCGATGTTACATTTTCTCTTATAATAAGTCTATTAATGATAATAAAATCCAAAATTCAAAAAACATGATAAAATCGGCATGGTCAATCATAAAATCTGAGTCAGGTAAAAATAAAACAAACAATAATATTGTTTTAAGGGAAGATAAACAGATTATTGAGAACATAGCTTTAGTCTCCTAATTATTTGCTCAACATTTTACTCTTGACCATCAACATACCTCTAACCTTAATATACAGGACTTGCCTAATAATTATCCAACCATACGCGGGCGAAAGTAGTGCCTCTTTTTAAGAAAGGAGAACAAACGAATATTACATTTATAATCAGCTGGTATCCATATTATTATCCATGTCGAAAATTTTTGAAAGGGTTATTTATCAAATAATTATGAATTTTTTAACTCATAATTATATTATAAATAAACACCAATACGGATTTGTTCCCAAAATATCGATAAAAATGGCTATTTGTAGTGCAATACAATATATTATGGAAAATCTTGAGAGAAAGGCTTACTGTAGCTGGACTGTATTTCGATTAATCTAAGGCATTTGACACGGTTGATCATTCTTTCCTGTTGGATATTTTGGGACGGTATGGCATCGGGGGTGTAGCATCTAAATTACTTAGTTAATACTTAGATCATAGATGCGCAGTGAACAGTGTGCGCGACAAATTCTGTCTCGCCAATGTTTTCGCGCCCCCAAATTATAGGAAAAGGTGTGCCTTAGGACTCAGTTTTGGGACCCGTGCTCTTCCTATTACATGTTAATGGTTTGCTGTTTCCTTCTGATATGGTTTGTCAATTCGCCGAGGGCTGCTCCGCACTGAACTTGTGTCTGGACAGTAAGTTGTCTTTGAACTTTAGTAAAACGGGATTGATATAGTTTTCTTTACTTGTGTGGTCTAGTGGGCAGTCAATCCCTAAACTCAATATTAGTAAATTTTCAGAAATCTAGTAGGAATACTTAGGAAAATACATAGATCCCAATTTAACTTGGGAAAAACATATTATAAAATAAATTAAATCTTTATTCCAGATTAGCTAGCTTGTGCGGATTTATAAGAAGATTAAGGGATGTAGTGTCTGAGGTATCTCTTTGCCTATTTTATTTCAGACAGATACTGTCGATCTTATAATATGGTATCTATTCCTGAGGATCCGCAAAAGAAGCACTAGATATGTTTAGAATGCAAAAGCTTATCATTTGTCGTTCATTGGGTCTGATCTACAGACCCTTCC
Source organism: Anthonomus grandis grandis (assembly GCF_022605725.1). Classification (NCBI taxonomy): domain Eukaryota; kingdom Metazoa; phylum Arthropoda; class Insecta; order Coleoptera; family Curculionidae; genus Anthonomus; species Anthonomus grandis. Next base: position 41,629,323 of record NC_065548.1, read on the forward strand.
CTCTTTATACTTTTCTTCCTTGGTATTATTCGTGAAAAAATACTTTTATTTGTTAAAAACAGGGCAATGTACGCGACGTAAAGATGTGATTCTGGTTACATGACATAGACACGATCTGCGCATTCCATTACATAATTCAGCCTACTATGAAATGGGTCCTCATTATTTGGTGATCAGAGCTCTTACAATGCTATCTGCTGATATTAGGGCATGGAATATACAGTCGAATTTAAAAAAGCTGTTTACAACTGATTACAGATTAAATGTTTTTGTAATTTTATTTTTAGATAATGACTGTACGTTTAGAATATTTATTTTAGTAATTGTTATTTTGTCTATATATGGCTATTGTCGCTTTGAACTTTAGATAAGAAAAATCAATGTATTATTATTATTATTATTATTATTATTATTATTATTATTATTATTATTATTAATAAACTAATTTTAATAAACTTCTTCAAAAATGTATTTATCTTTTTCTTATCTAAATGTATTTACCTTGTCAAATGCAAGGATTAGCTTTACAAAAAATTGCTTCGATGTTTTAAAATTAAGTTTACAGAATATATAGTTCTAAAAACAAATGTTGAATTTGTCAATCAATCAATGTTTTTCACGTTCATCGAAACTTTATTCGGTTAAAGAGAGGCTGGAGTGCTTCTTTACATAAATATTTGATTTGTAATTTTAAACTAATCTTTTTTTTTCAAGTTTGTTAACTACGAACAAATTTTGAGTAAAACGCATCAACAATAACAGTAAACAAAAAACGGTAAAAATTTTAACGGCATTCACCCAGAGTATCAGAAAAAGTATGTAATGACATTCTTATTTCTTTGAACTTTTTGAAGTTTTACTATCACTTTTATTATGCAACTTTTATATAGCTCATTTTTGGTACCTTTTTTACGACTCCTAGCAGTTAAAATAAATGACTTAACTTTGGAAATACCTTGTATATATATTACTTTACGAAAAAAATTCTAGGAAAGAATTACTATTAGTATTTTAAATCTTTTAATTAATTTTAATTGTTATTAAGAATAATTATTGCATTACAAAGTTTAGACCCTACAAATTGTCAACACTTTAATTAATTCATAATTAAATAATTTATTGACTATGTAACTATTATGATCTATTAAAATTTGTTTTTACTTATATTGGAGGTAGCTCTAAGTAAATTATATTAAGTCTGTTTAAATAAATGCTATTGCTTTGGATCTATAATGTGGACAGCGTAGCATGAATATCAGTTCACTTATGACTTAGTAGACGTTATCTAGCCAAAGAAATTCTAACGAAGGCAACTACACCGCTGATGGGAGATGACTCTGATATTTTCAAAGGATGGATACATCGCGAATTATTGACGTGAGAGCAGGACAATCGCAAAATATACCCAATTATCTCGTCTTTCTGGTTGCATATCCAGCATAGGGAGCTTGTGCTTATTAATTTGAACAAATCGTTATTTAATGAAGTACATCTGCTCCTAGACGTAGTTTCCGTCTGGTCAGCAATAATTCGGCCATGTCACCAATTTTCCCGAATATTTAGGTAGCTTCTTTGATAAGTTGCAGTCATGGGTATCATCCCATAGCTTTTTAAAAAGCATACAAGAGTGTATTTTAAGGAACTACATCTAATTCTTGCTCTGTTTAGACCTACAAAAGGCTCCGCTCCTAGAGGTTAAGAGCGGCAGCCTGTTGGGGATAGAACCGGCGATCGACATACCCATCATGTAATTGTATTTCTTGACCCAGCTAATCATATCAAGCTTGAAATTATCAAAGGAAAAATATCTAATATAAATTTCAATCAAACATAAAAAATATACTAATTACTTTTATGTTCTTCTAGATCTAATATTTCTTAAGCTTTCATCAAGTGTATAATTAAATCTTAAAAACAGAAATGCCAAATTTTGTGCTAAAATGCGCTTACCCTTTAATATATATTTTAAACAAAGGAGTAATTAGTCGATAGACCTTAACAATTTCCAATATAGAATACTGTATAGCTTGGAATATCATTTTGCACAACTTCTAATGGTTTAAAGTTGCTTTTTTATAATGCAGAAAGAGAGGAGACAGTGGTCATGTATAAATTTTGTATTAGGTTTCGGATTTTGTCGTATGCTTTTCTCATTTTAAAGGTTGTTTAACTATAATACAAAGATACTGATTTTTTATAATTCATGAATTACTTTCTTTTTTTTAAAGAAGGTTAAGAATTATAGAGGAGGTTACATAAATAGCTTTTTCGGTACTTATTATCAGTTTTATACGTTTCAAGTTGCGTGGTTTCTCTCTCTTACAAACATTTCTTAGCATTTAATGTTTCATCTGTTTAATCAATTATTAAATTCAAAATTATCTGAGTTTTTAGTTTATTATTTAATGTGTGTTATTGTGTAATCTTGGAATTTTCATTACCTGGGACTCAAGTTTAAACATGATAGTAGAGTAATCTGTTGTATATGTGAATTTTTTTTTATCAGGAGGATCATGTAACAGCTGAAGGTAATATTCGTATTAAATTTGAATTAAAATTTTATAAAAGCCAATTTTTTTTTAAACGCTAATCATTTAGTTAAACAGAGTGTTTTGTTTTAATATTGCAACAAATTGCAAGGGCGTATTGCTTGGACGAAATGAAGTAAAAGAGTGCTTATGAACATATGTCTTAAAGATCTCAGACTTTACACTACTAGATAATTTTTCGTCCCAATGCATGGTTTTCGCATAAAAAATAAAAACCATTATTGTGGATAGTCATAACGCCTAAACCTGATTGTGTTAATCAAGTATTACTTTTATAACTCTATTTTGAGCATTCTTTAGAAAGTTTTTCTGGTAAAACTTTTTAATACGTGCCTTAAATAAATGTATGATATGAATACATGTATCAAATGTATCAGAAAAAGTAAGTTAAATTCTTTGAAATTTACCACCCTGTAGTCTAAAATCTAAGACGTTTAGGACATATTTTTATAAAAACGTGTTATTTACAGCGTGTTTTTTTTAAACACGCTGTATAAAAAAACAACTGTTTAAAAGAAACACGCTGTATATCTAATGATTTTATTACGATTGTAGTTGTGCTTAGGGTTAAGTTATATTAAATAAAAATAAATAAATTTGCTAGATATAAAACTGTTCACAGCGCACATTATTATTCATACTGCCCTCTTTTATAATAGTATAAATCTCTTAAATATTAGTATTAAAAAAGAATGTCGCAAAACGCAGCACCCATATATATGTTCTTTTATGAGTTAATCAAACTAATAGAAAATATTCTCCTTGAATCTCCTGATGAACTGGTGCATGAATTGTCTTAGTGCCACGCATATTTCATTTAAAAATAATTTATCGTCTTACCGTCTTAATCTACTTGCATTTTAATAAACTCAGAAATAATGTTTACGATGATTCTTCTTTAGAACATGATATTTAAAACAAACAAAGCTCATCACAGAATCAAAATAACTCTCTTTCCTTGAGTCAAACTCAAATATTAATTAAATATACTTAGTCTAATTCTGTCTTAGATAGCGATTATAAAAATAATAGTAAATTTATAAATTTTTCTAAAATATTATTTTGCTAGGTCCGCTTATTAACAAGGATTTTCGCGAAAATTATCAGTAGTGCCGAAGGAATTATCGATTTCGGTGTCTGGTTTATCGAAGATGTCAAAAATTATTATTTCAGGTTCAGTGAATTTTTCTATAAAACTTAGCGAGAAAACTTTTTCGAATGAGTATCGAAGCAATCTTATTTAGCAGGATCAGTGGTGATCAAATAAAAATTTATAATTTACATGGCCGTATTTTTCTAACTTGAATTTAGCAAATCCTAATTTTAAGAAACCTGGTAAAATTATTATTTTATTAAATATACTCAATATATTTACTCAAATTTAAAAAAATAGTAGTTTAGAAGGCGAGGACTATCATATTAAATATATTTGGTTGGGTCATCATATGTCAATGCATAAACTAAGCCTAGTAACATAAACTTTCCTTTTAGTGCTGCTTATTTTAATTCAGAAAATTTACTTTAAAACTTTTTTGTGAACTTAAAGAATTACGTTATATCACTTCTTAGTAAGCCTTCGATATTATTTCGTCCTAACTTATAGTGGTAGCTTTGGCTAGCCTATGTATGTTCTCATCATTTACAGGGTATTTGGTATACGCAGTTCTTGGTATCAAGTATGCTTTAGGGCTTGGTCCTTGATTAACTAAACCTCGTATTATTGAAGAGTTCAATTTTCTGGTAAATCTTTTGATTTTTAGAAATGTTTCCTTGATGTCCGGAATCATTAAAGATTTGATAGGATTCTTCAGTTGTTGTGGCTCTTTCCTTGTTATCTCTGCTGTTTTGATAATTGCTGTATTTATTAGTTTTCTTGGATACCTGTTCTGCTTGTCTTTGGTGATGTTTTCTAATTCCCTGTTGAGGTCCACATTGTTGTTGTTTATTTTGGCTCTCCTCCTATAGAGGCTTTTAATAATTCTCACCTGTGTTGAACCAGAATGAATAAAGTTGTGGTATAAGTATTGTCCTGTGTATCTTGATGTGCAATAGACAGTTGTAAACTATCATTAAGTAGAAATTGATGCTTAGCTTACTCAATAGTTCTATTGATGACTGGGCTTCAGGAGCATTAATGAGTTTTATATAGAAAAACGGTGTAGCAATATACAATATTCTAGATTGCGGAGGGTTGTTGGGTGGGGTCAGAAATAAAACAGAAACCTGTTTACCTAAATGTCGACGTTTCGACTCATATTAAGTCATCAACCTTCAACCCTCCGCAATATTGAAGATATTGGGTCACAAACACGAAACTGAAAATACAATATTCTAGATTTACTTAAGAATATACCTAAAAATTACTTTTATAATAAGCAAATTTATTTTAATAAGGAAAATGTTCAAACTATAAAAGTATTGAGACTTAAATGAAATACAATTTCTGTCAAGTTTACATATTATGTTAAACCCTACAATTCACCTTGTACTAAAAATTTATGCTTTCTAATTTGGCGCGTATTTATTTAATTTAAAAATGCCATTGATTGGATTATATTTACTGCCTCTTCAGTAATTCTACTTAGGTGTATACGATAGGCATACTTAACATATATTTCTGCTATCTGAACTTTTTTTTTTAATGAATATATGTGCAAACAAATAAAAGATGCCCACTTTAATTTTTCACCATTTTACAAACTTGATACTTTAGTAATAGTAAGAAAAAAGTGAAAATTCATTGCCATTTGTCTAATGATATCAATATACTAATATTTTTTCTTGAAAAATTACATACAGTGCTTTCATTTCAAAACGATTCACCCTTAATAAATTTAATTCTCTTTAAAAAAAAAAAAAAAAAAAATTACGTCAAATTACATATACAGGGGGACGTTTAATTATGCATTTACTGAAGTTCTGTCAATCACCTCCTCACCTCCAGCTAACCTCACTTTAATGTGTCAAATGGGAACCCCCATCGTGTGATACATCATAGTAAGCAGCGTAAAATTCTCTATTCAACGGTACCAAAAAAAAATGAAATCGGTAAATGTGTAAGCAAATATTTAGCGAAAATGTCTAGAAATAATGAATATTTTATTTACGCCAAACTTTGGTATTTTAAATGAATACTTTTAGTGTGCATATATATTAAAAAAAATATCTTTCAATATATTAAAAAGAGATAAAAGTATTAGCAAGACAATCGTTCCAATCAATTTTTATTCGAAGTGCTGCCCATGGCAAGCCAAGCTCGCCCCAATCAGGACCACATGAGATGGAAAGTAACTGCTTAGAGAATTTCTCTGTAATAGAAAAAAAATTTCTTTCTATACAGTAAGAGGTCGCGCGCTGGTAAAATGTCTAATAATATTAATAATAATAATTAACAAAATAATAATTAATATAATAATAATAATAATTATTATTATTGTTATTATTATTATAAGATTGTTTTCATTCGACTATTTTGGTAAAACCTTTTGAAGTCTGACGATTCGGGATACCATTATTTAAGCAAGTAAGTTATATTTTCAAGCAAAAATACCCTCACATAATTCTAAAATTCCAATAATAAAAATATGTATAACTACTTTATGTGTATAAGCATTCACCATGGCACTGCCGGTCAAATGCTTCACTGGTAGTTTTCTGTATCATTTTATGCATCTTATAAGGCATGTGCTGTATGCCTTCATTTGATCCGATAGATCTATAGAAGATTTATGTTTATTATAATCAGCCATGACCGCAGACTTTTCAGTTTTCTTGTCGCCATGTTTGATTTTAATTATTTGCGAGGTGTGTTTAGTGCTTAGAGTTAGCATATCTCTTTTATTCATCCACTTTTGGATTACAACACGCGAATTTAATTCAGCAGCTACTGTTTCCCCTTTTTTTGTTTTTCAGTCTATAACTTCTTTAGGATTAAGTTTGCAATTTGATCGCAAGGTACGAACCAAATGGGTATTTTTCGCCAGAAGTTTATGACCCAATGTCATACTGGTGTAATAATTATCTGTGTAAATAGTTCGTCCTTCGTTCAACGGACTTTTAGCTAGTATAAGTACAATATTTTTGGACAACGACTGTTCCTCAACCTTATCTTAACCACAATGAGAATGTCAGCTCTACTGACTAAAGTAAGATCATAATAATCATAGAGATGACCGTCTCCGTAACTCGTAACATTTTCTTTATCTGCTAAAATCTAAGAACTAAGCAAACGATACTATAGAATAAAATTGAAATTTGGCGCCTTATCGTAGAGTCACCGTAAAAGTTAATTCTACCCCATGACATGGAGAAGTCGCTGTTGTTACTAGTTATCTCTGTTATTATTGCACTTTGGGGATGTTGCGCTGCTGTAACTGCTTTTTTCCATCCTCCGTTTTTTTTTAACGTTTGATGCCTTGCGGCAACTATATGCTTTTTTGCAAAGCGGACTTGTGTTTTGCGAGTTTCGTTTCGCTCGTCGGTATATCGGTTATGGTCTCGATGGTAAGCAAAAGTATTTGGACTGATCTTCCTCAACATAAATTAAAGGATTTGGACTGGTGTAACTTCAAGTTTAGTTGGATTCTACGGTGATTATAATCCTAGTACCTGAATAATAACTGCCTAAAGATGCAAAATCTTTGCAGAAAGGGAGTGGTACAAAATCAAACTATTTATACAAATGCATAGCCATGCTTAAATTGAATTTATGAAAAATATTATTGCAGGTTAATTTTGTAACATTAATTGGTGGGCAGCATAAGGGAGATGCAGCAGATCTATTTCTAAAATATTTACCAACAATGCTGCTTTTAGTTATAAATGAAAGGGCAAAAAAAGGAGAGAAAAACCCTAAAAGCGTAAAAGGTTATAAGGCAGTAATTGATAAGTTAAAGTTGCAGAAATTCTCTTCAAGTTTAAGAAATAATTTTTAAAGAAATTAACGGTGATCCATTCAAAAATAAAAATTAACGGGTATCGGTTTAAGTCTTCTTCACTACAGGTGATCTTGTAATAAGTACACGGTGGCGTTTATGACTAGCCTAATAATTATTGCAATAATTTTGCTTAAATTTTTGTTTTAGAAGGATTAATGCTTAACCCAAATATATAAGTTACACGAAAAGATAGTAAGCTTTAAATTATGTAGGATGCGCCATGCCCTTGAAAGGCTGAAATGAATACAAATTATGACTATATATATTATTAAAATAAAAGTGATTTTTACAAAATAGATCCCTTTGTATACTTTTTTACCAACCCTTTTGAATTCTATGAATATCCTAAAACGTAAATATTATTTGCTGTCCCATAAACATCAACTCATTAACTAAATAGCCAATAAGTCCTGTGTACGTTTAGAGTAATATCGAAAAGACATCATGTGAACAAACTGGAAATAATCGCATTTGGGCCAGTACTGTTCCAAAAGCACGTCCCATACACTTCATGTGATATAACGGGACGTTCCTGAGATTAATTCAATGAAACGTCAAAGGGTCGACCTATGTTGACTGGGTAAAAGTTTCAAATTTAATTTCTAGCCTCTCCTTAAATCCATAATTTCAACACAAAAATCCAGCCACAAACCATTTTACATTTTCTTATTTTTGGGTGTTTGGAATTTAAGTACACTTTTTTGGGTTTATATTATTAAAGCCTTAGTCGCAGATGCTTAGCATATACGGAACAACGGTTTTCCTATAATCGAAAAGTAGTTCTTTTTGTCAATATACACAAATATTATCCTGTTGGAATTGATTTATATTATTAACAAATAACAGAGTTTGAATTGTATAATATACCCACCTAGAGTTTTAATAATGCCTACAAACCTTAAATAAAATAAAAGACGTTTCTACAGGTAATAAAATATGGGAAGGCATCCATTAAACTGACCTGATAATACGTCATTCTAGTTCACAGTCCTCAGTTAATTTTCCGTGGAACTTTAAATAGGAACACTTTGATAAAGACGTTACCAGTAACTATGTTAATTTCCCAACCACGCCAAATTGACATGCAAGTAGTTTCCTTTATGATAAAATTATGGCAAAGTTCTGGTCATAATAACCCTTTATACTGAGTTGTCTTGCATACATTAATTTATATACATATATTATTGATGTCATAATTCCTATAAATTTAATTATAGCAATTTGAAAAAGTATAATGTACAAAGATATTTACAATAATTTAAAATAAAAGGGTGACCCAATATGTATGGCAACTTAGATATTTGCAATACACTATTAAGATATTACAATACTTAAGAATAAAGAGACTAGATATAAAACAAAGCAGATAAAGACTTACTGGAAAAAGTACGTACAAGTACTGAAAATTGGAGACCATAATCTGTAATAGGAAGAGAGAGAAAAATTAAGATATATCTCGAACTACCTCAAGAATATAAACAATTACTGGCCTTAAGCCTAGCCTGAAGCAGTTATCATTATGCTGATTGTGGTATCCATTACAGGTCTAGCACAAAGCAACTTTCGAAACTATCCGGAAAAAATAAAATAATACCAAACAATATTATTCTTATTTAGAAATTAATAATATGGGAGAAATGCAGGATTGTAAGGAAAGTTTTGAATTATTAAATCACAGTAACACTTTCCTCTAAACATCATATCACAAAATAAATTAGGCCCTATGTTTCGCCATCACGTAGTTATAGTAATTATATTAATAATAAATACTTAGTAATACTTTAATTTTAATTTAATTCTTTAGTTATATTTTATAATTGGGTATTCAAAAATACGCGTTCCGCTAATAACTTATAAATCAACTTTACATAATTTGCCTTACACCTTTTCCTTTTCCCACCTTTTATATATTTCTGAACATACATATCTGTCCTCAAGTTAAATACAAATACACAAGTAGTGGGAAAAAAGAAGAAGAAGGTCATACTAAGCTGTGAACTAAGCTGAGTAGCAGCAATATTTGGCATTAACCGAAGACCGGATTGATCAAGTGTCGACACTGTTTTTACGCGTGCGTATTTTTTGGTACGTGCTCTACTACTCCCATCCCCAAAATATCTGGGGTAAATTATTTTAGTTTCTTTCTTTTACGTTTTTGAGTCAGCAGGTAAGAGTATTAGACTAATGGTTACACACGAATAATTTAGTTAATGAGTCAGTGAAACCTATAACTTTAGGGAATTATTTCCTCCGGATATTCATATTTCGGCGGAGTTAGCGCACAGTAATTGATTTACCAGAATCCAAATGTAGTAAATATATAAAAGGAGAGAAAAAAATGTCATCATGCATCAGAAATGCTGTCAGAAAACTGAAAGTATTCAGCTCATAACATCTACTTACACGTAATTGGCTAACTCTGACTACCTTTATAGACCCAAGCAAATCTGGAGTATTGCACATCATAAACTGACAAGCAAATACAATCTGCTCAATGCATCTATGCCAAATTATAAGTTTAATGCACAGCCAGTTTTCGAAGTTAATTGTTTTAGGAAGTATCACAATTTCCCTATTATCGCTCATTGTATGGTAATCAATAACTGGCCTGATATTGTGGTACTAAATAAAATTCATAACAAAGTAATTCTAGTTAACGTAGCTTGTCTAAATAATAATTACTTGTTAAATAAACACCAGGAGAAAAAGGCTACATAAGCAAACCTTACCATAAAAATCAAACAATTTTGGTATGTGAATAGTGTTAAAGTAATGCCACTAATTTGTTCAGGTCTAATGCCGAAAGCTCGCCACGACAATATATATACAATAAATATATAAATATATATATATATATATACAATAATGTATAAACAACAATTCTTAATACGTGCCTCAGTCAGACAATTTCTTTCAGTTTAATAATTCAACCAAATCCCTTTGATACTTGTATGCGAAAAAGTTAAATTTTATTTAGCGTTTGCTATGATAGTTTATCAGTCGATAATAATAATAATAATAATACTATTATAATCCACAACCCAAATCCTCAGAAAGTTAATTGGAAATGCAGATAACGTAAACTAGTTTAGGAATCATGAAGAAAACGCTTATTGATGTAACTATACCTAATAATAATAATGTAAGAGCTAAACATAATGAAAAGATTGTTAAGTACTAGGATCTACGTAACCAGATAGGGAGACAATGGAAAATGACAGTCCTGCGGACAGCTCCAATTATTTTGTCAATAACAGGAGTAAAACCAAAGAGCCTGAGAGGCCGAAACATAAAACTGCTCAACCTTACGGAAAGCATCTATAACCTAATGCAGAAGTCGGCACTATTATCAACAACTCAAATCGTCAGAAAGTTAATTGGAAATGCAGAAAACGTCAACTAGTTTAACAATCATGTAATTTTAATTTTAGTTTAAGCGTATTATTTGTAAATAAAGTTAAAAAACAGAGTTCGAAAACATGGAAAGGACGCCAACAGAACTTCATTCTTCTGATATCTGAGATATCTGAGATAAGTGAATGGTCCCCCTTCTCCAGGGGGAAGTGCGATTGCCATTTGGCATGAAATCTGTATAATAATATTAACAATAATAATAATCGTAAAAATAATATAACCAAGGAATACAATGTAACAAGGGTAGACATGGAAGTCAAACATTGGAGTTTACAGACATGAGAAGAGGTTATCATCCATGGCCCACTAAGAGCTACCAGAAAAACATATATGGTTATACATAATTAGATATAGGCTTATATGTACACATTTATATTATATTTCAAGTATGCTCCGGAACCAATACTTGAAAATACTAAGTAGAAATTGCATCGGACCAGACCGTATTTGATCAAAAACAATAAGGGACTGCGATTACATCAATACATCAACAAACTAATTAAAAGTTTAGTACTGTACGTCACTCATCGTCCAAAAGTTCATTAAAAACTGTGATATTTTAGTTCCTGATTCAATGATCTAATCTACTTTATATGTGAACTGCTTAGCATTAGACTTATTATTATTTAAGTTATTATATTAAGATGTCGGAATAAAAATAAAAATTGAATAAATACCTTTAATAAGAAGAGGGTCCCCCACAAAGCATGTATCTATGATATCTTGGATAAGTGCATATCCTCACCACTTCAGGTATTCATATGTAACATCACTTTTCCCTTTAAGCTTAACCCTACTAAAGAGAGAAATAAGCGGTAAAATCACCAGGATAAGGATAACTACATGCTACAAATTAATAACTTTAAGGTAGTGACAAAAACCAATCATAAAGTAGCCGAACAAATAGCAATAGTGAACAATTCCAGCAATGACATCAAAATAGGATTTGGACTTGTTAAGAATATAAAAGCATCATTTATCAAAAGAGCAAAATACCAGATGGACCTAAGTAATACTACAACGATTAAGTCCCTGTACTAAACAGATGTCTACGTCTAAGTATCGGCCTAGTCTTACACAAAGTCATGAAGACCAAAATAAAAAATATATATATTTTCGAAGAATAAGAGACATCTTGCAAATAAAACTTAATGCCATCATATAATGGTAAGTCATTGGTAGTACTATCATATTGTTAAAATAATCAAATAGACATGACTCAAATATAAAAACTAGACTTACAAACAAGAAAATCACTCACCATGTATGGTGAGTGATTTTGTATGGTCACCCGAGAGCCGACATAGACTGGCTTTGTTTACACCAAAAAGAAGGCAGCCAAGGCCTTATAAGTATTAAAAATGCTCATAGTATTGCCAAGCAAAAACTCAACAAATACCTACAGTTTAAAAAACCATGACAGGTATTATAAAATCTCCGATTCTTAAGTTTGACGGAATAAGTTTTTAGTAACAACAATTGGCTTTACTGCGTTATTGTTTACATTGAACAACATTTTTATAAAAATTAAGAGATGTTTTATCCAATTACTATTCATAATTTTTTATTTTATCTATTATATTTAACATTAATTTTTTTAGTGTAAGAAAGTTATTTTTCAAATCCTTGCAAAACTGCCCATACGGTTAGAATTATAGAATTATCACAAAACTATTTAAGGTTAACTACATTTGTTATAACATTGTACTCTGAAGATAAGTTTATTTATTATTTGGCAAAGTTTCTGATATATTCTCTCACATGTAAGTAGTATAATATTATATAATTTAATAAATTTTTTACAGAGCACATTGTCACCCAAACGCTGACATACATTGACGTAAAGATTAACTGGGAATCAACCATTTTCACGAACATAAATAAGATCTATAGTTAAGTTACTAATATTTAATACTGGTCTGATGAGGTTGTTAAATTTTCTAAATTTACTAGTTAAAAATTACTTAAATTTATCGATAAACCAAAAAGATTTTGGTAGGAAATAAAAATCTGTTTTAGAAATAACCAATAAAAAATATATATTTTAGAAAATTTGTCTTAAGAGTTAAAGAACAGGTTGATTGCTAATCAATAAATTACCTATTGAATCTTTAATCGTCACCAATTATTAGAAAAGTTCTAGTAACTCGGTAAGTTTATTGACGTGATAGTTGACTATAAAATAGAGCGTTTTGAATTTTATTATTAATTTTTATTTTTTTGTTTGGCGGCAGAATATGGTTTGGAGTAACTTTGGCCCATATTTGGGTGCAACATTGGCCCGGGCGAATATTACCCCAACAGGTGACTACAAATATTTTACAATGATATATTTTTTAGGGTGGTTAATGATGCCTCGATATTCAAAAAAACGCCTTGGGTCAAGATCGTATGAAAACTATACGTTTAAAGAACTGAAAGAATTCTTACAAGTAATTAGATTAGGTCAGATGCCTCAACTAATTATTGCCGGAACTTATGGGATTCCTAGGTCTGCAATCAAAAATAAATTAAAGGGCATAAAAAAAATAATTTGATAGTAGACAAAATATTACTTGATGCGTCATAAAAACTTAGCCCTACGAATTAGTTCCAATATCAAGAGAGTTTAAGTAGAAGTTTTGAAAACTGAATTGAATGACTATAGGAAAACTTAGGAATCGAATATTGAATTAAGATGAGACCAACCTAAGTGAGGTAAAAGAGTAGCTAAGTATGTTAAAAAATATGCAATCGTAGCAAAAGTGCCACTTCTGTTATATTTTGTGGTAATGCAGAAGGAAAATTCCTTATTCCTTATGTTGTATACAAGACCGAGCATCTCTGAACTACATCGACAATAGCCTCCAAAAAACAACCGCTCCAAGAGTAAGTGGTTTGACGGAACTACATTGGAAGATTAGTTTGAATGTAATTTTCCTTCGGAAGTGAAAAACCAAGGCGGACCATGTTATTTTTATAGGTGACAACCTCTTATCCCATATCAGCGCGAGGGTTCTTTAGCTATGTGAGCAGAATAATATAAGATTCGTATGTTTACTGCCAAACAACCCAACCATTGGATGTGACATTTTTTGCTCCGTTAAAAAGAGCTTAGCGAAATACTTTAATCAAGTGAAAAGAGTCAAAAGCTGGTTCCAGATTGTCAGCAATTCACAAAGTTTGTTTCCTTGAGATTCTTGAAAAGTCAAAATGTGGAGAATATTTAGGAAGTGAAAATAGGACCAAGCAGGGAAGAACAAAACTGCAGATTCCTGCTGAGAAAAGCATAAGTTCCAGTGACAAGCCTGATAAGCCCAGATACTATACCTAAATTTTCAAAACAAATATCTGCTAAGCCAAAACGAGATTTGTTTTCAAGCTCTCCTGAGAGACCCTTAAATGAGAATGATTTAGAATCTAATAATCTAATTGAATCATTTTCTGATCTGCATGGTGACAAAAATGTTAAGATTATTTAAAATTCTAAAAGTGAGAGATAAAGTCATGCGAATTAAAAAAAAAACATTAAGATTTCAAAACTGTATGGAAAACAGAATTAAATTTTGGAGGACGCTAGAAAAAACGGACGCATGAATGGTGTCTAAGAGAAATTAGTACAAAATATCAGAAATTAACAATTTTGTTGAAAAATAAGTGTAAATTTTAATATAGATGGAGGGTATTTTTTTGCAAAGCATTAGATTAAAATGTCCTTTGAACTTTTGTACCTGTGTAACATTGAGAATTTTTGCTTATGTTTTTGGAAATATATTGATTATTTGCAATAGATTTCGTTAATAAATTTTTAGTTGTAAATTTTGCATTTTTTTCCTCAGTTTCTATTTACCTAAAATCAATTTAACCCTCTATGTTTTAGTGTAACATTAACCCAAGATCTATTTAACATGCACGAGAAAATGTTTCTTCGATTTAAAGTAAGTGGCACATTTAAAAAAAAATATATACAGACCAACTAAAGTACAAAATCTATGGGAACATCCATTATGATAAATAAAAGTTACGTATCATAGGGATAAACAGGTGGTTTATTACAAGCCAAATATTACCAAAAAAATACAAAAGTTGGTCCAATGTTTTCCTATTTGACGATATTATTTTAACTTAATTGACTGCAATATATTTAACCCATTAACGCCTGGTTAATTTTTTTTTGGCAGAGAAATATCAAATGATTATTTTTAAGGTTTTTAGGATACAATACAAGGATTGACAGCAATTTTTTAGTTTTATTGGTAATACTGTAGCCGAAATTAAATGTGACCATATGGCAACACTAGGCGTTTTAACTACCTAGTTATCATAATTTGTGAAAAAATACAAAGAATTGTTCAGTGTCATTAATTTTAAAGTAAAAAACAAAAACTGTTATTTTAGACTAAAATCTACTTTCATTGAAAAGCTACTTTGTATGAAATTAAGAAAAACAGTCAATACAAACACCCACGTCGCATTTTTTGCACATTGTTCTTCCCACTGCGGAACAGCCCTCTCCAGCACAATGTCGCCGTTTGTTTTGGGGAACTCGAATAACCAAATGATCCCTTTTATCATACCGAATATTATCCGATACCCTGTTCAAGGAAACTGAGCTTGAAGATGTGGAAACTTTACCAGGATCTTTTGGTGGAACTCCAAAAGAGTTTCGCAAATAAAATTTCGCTATTTCCCTTCTAAACTCTAATTGCGGAAGAGTTCCTCCAAATTTCTTGTGGAGTTGCCAAGCATTCTGCACACACGCATCCATTAGCCACGTAAATATACTCCACCACCACTTTTTACCCCTTATACCAATGCGGTATCTCGATATATTCTCGTCCATAAGGTCAACGCTACCCATATGAGAATTGTAAGTTCCAATCACAAACGGCCGAGGCACTTGAACTACTTTTTTTTCGGCACTTAAATATCGGCGCACAGATCCAATTGGTTGTACTCCAAAACATGTTGACGCCAGAGTGACAACTCCATCATCAGCCCAGCGAACATATGAAATCCCATTTCCCTTATTAAAGATAGATTCGGTAGTACCTCTCGGTTTTCTTTCAAAGGTCTTTTTTTTCTGTAAGAGAGCATCCCTTAGGTAATCTATTTTCACGCACAGTTCCAGTACCTTGATACCCTTTATCTCGTAAATATTTAAGGAGCTTTACGCCTGTAAATAAATTATCAAAATAGAGTTTATATGGTTTGAAACCTTTTACTCTTTCTACTTCTTTTAGCATTTGCACCATGGGCGCTGATGCTTTATTGAATAATAATTCATACTCAGGGGAGCGGCGGGGGTTATTTCCCTGATACATTTCAAAGTTGATGAGGTAACCGGAAGCCGTATTCATACACCACATTTTATAGCCGAAACGAACTGGCTTACCTCGAATAAACTGCTTGCAGCTGTGTTTTGCGAAGTATCGAATCATAGATTCGTCGTAACATAGATGCTCTTCAGGCTCAAAATAAGCTAAAAAGTTTTTCTTGATCTTATCCATTAGTGGACGCATTTTCCACACTTTATCAGACAGCTCTGGTTTACAATTATCAGCGAAGTGAATAAAACGCGAAATTTGCAAAAACCGGTCCCTGCGCATAGACATGTAAACCAGTTCATTTCTCATGTCATTATTTGAGTCCCAGTAAAACCTTTTTCCTGGTAAATCAATATACCCACTAATAATAAGAATGCAAATGTAGCATTTCATTTCTCCTACAGATACTTTAGGGTCCGGACAGTTTTTGAATAAGGCATACCTGGACGTTTCCTCGATCATCATATGTATGATGTCATCATGGATAAACAATTCTAATAATTCCACGGGATTTAAATGTTGATATGGCTTGAAGTCACATGTTGGAAAAATTTGGTGATTTGGTTGCAAATCTCCTTGGACCCAGTCAAAGTCCTCTACATCAACAGTAATTTGTGTTATCGAAGATGCTTTGTTTTGTGATGGCGAAGGAGACCTATGTTTTGGTAAGGCACGAAGTTATCCAAGACTTCGCGACAAATCATCAGAACTGCACTTACCAACTCTGGTGTTGTCCAGGAGTTTTACTTCGGCTTGACCTCTAAGTTGTCTGCCAGATTAATTGTCAATAAATCCACTACCATCTTCATCCCCGGAGTCTACGTCTGTCAGAACGTCCATCAGAACGTCCACCCGTCCGGATCGGGTGGTTCAATAAATATTTCGTCTATATTATCACTATAGGCAATCCCTAGGGCATCTTGAAGTGAGAAACCCCTCCTATAACAAAAAAAAAGCAATTTACAAAAAATTCGGTAGTGTAACCGCCTAGCGTTACCATACGGTAACAGGCTGATATATACATCTGTAGCTAATATGGCATAACTCAGATTTCGACAAAAAAATAACTAGTACAATATTTGATATGTCTTCTCACTGGCTAATAAAGTTAGAAACGGTTTCATAAAAAAACTCGAACAATATACTTACACAAATTTTGGCTCCATAGCACTTTTACGCAATAGCAAAAACACCTAAATAAATTACACGCACACGTGTCTGGTACGAACGTCGTCTAGACCTGTTATGAACTAATCAACAAGTTGAACTATTTTTAAG
This sequence comes from Anthonomus grandis grandis, assembly GCF_022605725.1. Classification (NCBI taxonomy): domain Eukaryota; kingdom Metazoa; phylum Arthropoda; class Insecta; order Coleoptera; family Curculionidae; genus Anthonomus; species Anthonomus grandis. The sequence goes on from NC_065548.1 coordinate 41,646,807, forward strand.
AGACTGACAGCGCCATCTCTCCAACCGGCCTAAAAATAGAGCCGCAGCATCCTTTACAGAAAGCGTAAATAATTGTGACCATACGGTAACGCTAGGCGTTAATGGGTTAATGATAATTTTATCTAAAAATAAAAATGTATAATGTATTTTATGAATAACGCATTTATTTTTATTTTTATTTTTTTGACGATTAATCTCAGCCCTAATGTTTCATTGAAACATTATCTCACTAAATTAATTCTGCAAACAGAAACGCATCAGAGAAACAATAACGAGGGATCATTAAATGAGTTTCATTCCCATCGATCAGGTTAGTAATGCACGGCAATCATTCAATCATAACGCGGAAGCTCATGTCAATTTACGCTGGACGATGCTTGCCTAATATTTCCTAATTCCTAATTTGTGGTGAATCGGGCCCTAATGGAAACTCGTTATTGGTTTAGTATAGTTTTAACCTACTTAAATTTTGCCTGCCTTAAATTTGTTTTAACATTTTTATAATAATAATAAGTTAAGCTTTTAAATTAATTGCTTTATTGCAAAATTATTAGTTAACGGGCTCATTTAACTTACATTAAACTAAATGAAACCGTTGCCATTTTTAATACAAATATTACAAATTAATTTTAAAATAAAAGTTACATTTTTCGGTCTTTTATATTTTAAAATTAATAGATGGATAGAAATAATCTTATTCGGGGTAGAGTTCCGTTAAAAAGGTAAATTCTAATAGGGCAAAAGTTTAACCCATATTTTTATACCGAAACTTATCGGTTTAAAGAGAAATCGAAAAGTTACCAAAGCAATTTTGTGAATCTATGATAAGAGAAGAAGGCGTTAACTTCGTGTTATCTTTTATTGCAAACTAATAATATTTAAAATATTTAATTTAGAATGTAAACTTCGGAAAAGTCAGAAAATTAGAACAGAAGATATTACAAAACAAAGTTTAAAAACAAAAGAATTTCTGAAATATCCTGTTAAAACGAAAATTTTAGGAAGCAAGAGGAGAGAATTAAAGAGGCGCAAAATAATTTTGCCATTTTGTTTAAAGCTTTTGCTTTCAATATTATTATACTAAACTCACCTGCGCATAAAACTATACACAGATAATCTAGGAGAGGATAATGGAACAAGTAGGCAAAAAATGTAACATTGATACTGCGAGGAGATCGCCCCAGTATCCATCAAGAATACAGGCCTTAAAAGATGCTTAAAACAGCACCAATGAAACTAGAGAAGATACGAATTATTAAAAGGCAGTCGAATCTTACTTGGTTTTATGCTAAACGACAAAGTTGCCGGGTTAAATACTGACCAAGACATTGTAATTAATTAGTGAATAATTGAAACTTGGTTGTACCAGGGTACATCGCGTACCGCGATAAAATTACATGAATATGAAAATAAAAAACATCACGATTTCGAATCTTACGACTAGCCAGCCACAATTCTAGGCAAGTCATTTGTTAAGGGGTACACTTAAATAAAAATTTGCTACATCGCGTACGGATATGATACTTTAGGGAATTGTTGCTGACAGTTTTTAACAACCAATAATATTTATTTACCAGTGATAAACAATAACAGTAAAAAACTTGCAACTGTCTTATCAGGCGGGAAAATGACTGGACTTTTCCAACTTTTCTTGTCACATGGATATGACTTCTTTGTTTATGACGTAATTTAGGCCTTGAGCCAGATCCTAAGTCAGGTTAAGATCCTAAGGCTGAGTCCTAAGCGAAGTATTAAGTCTTAAGGGCCGAAGAAATGTATAACCAATGTCATGATTTCTGATTTGTTATTGGTATTTTGATTTTGGGACTAGTCATAGTCAATATGACTAGTCCCAATTTATATTATTTAATGGTTCCTTGATTTAGTAATTATTATCTAGTGACTAAATTTTATTCTTTGCAATTTACAATGTAATGTAATTTGCGTATCTACCTAAATAATAATCTATACAATACTTTCTAATTTCACTACCCTGATTTTCATACAGCATTTTTACTTGTAAACTTTATTTGATTTAGTACAAACATATTGTACAGTGTACTGTCCGTAGCTTGCTGACTTTGGCCAAAGGGTACTTACATACTACCGTGTTATTTTTTTTATATTTTATGACTTTGGTGCATAGAGCTTTGATTTCAGGGGTTAACAAGAAACTGTCTTATAATTTTTACAACGACGATTTATTTAAGTGTTAGGTTAAACAAAGAATATTGACCTGAAATTGCATATTTTATAATATAGTAGCGTTAATAATTAAAGCTTATTTTGTGTTTAACTATGTTTTATATTGTAGCGTTTTATTTTTCTATTTCGTATGTTCACTAACGCTCCATTGATATTTCATTAATATCAATAATTATATTAATAATTTCAGTCAACTTCTTTTATCGATATTTCTTTAAATTCACACTGTCAATGACACATTACTACTGTAACGCATCACTCTCCTGGTTTTATTATTCATGCTTTCTGTTGACGGTCCGTCACTCTTCTGGTTGGTCTTGATTGATGTTTTCTCTGATTGGATTGACATTGACAGCTCAGGCGAGAGGTGGGGTCGTAACTTATTTAGTCGGTACTGCATCCATTTTTCGAGGACTTGTTCCCGTGTCGCAGGTAGAAGCGCACGTAAAAGGCCAGTTTTTTATTTTCGAAATTTGTGAAGCAGGAAGTGGCCAATATGGCTTATAATTTATAGTCCTTAATCTTGTTCCTTTAGGGAACTGTTTATTTCATAATTCTGGTGCAGGATGCCCAAGATTTTAATGGATAGATAATGAAACTTAGCAAGGTGAGTGTGTCACATTTTGAACGCCATTCATTTTTTTATCGACAGTGAATACAATGGCAACCGTTGTTTTAGGGTTTTACTTTTCCGTTTTCCTCTTTATTCTTCTTTAATTGTTGATGGCTACAGGCTGTTGATTTCCCCGTGAAATTGCTGAAAGCGGTGGAGCTGGAGCCAGAGTTAGAGCTAGATTCCTAGTCCAGATAGCTAAGCTACAAGTGGCACACATTTACAGCCTTGATTTTGAAGGCTAACCGTTAATTTCTTAGAGGAATATACAGGCCAGTTTATTCCATTTATTTAAATATTATTAACCATAGATTTTTCTCACTTATTTAAATTTTTATTAATATACCTTTAATTTCAATTTATTGCTACAAATAATTAATCAATATCATAATTTAATAAGTCAATTTCGTATCTATACTTTTAGTTATTTTTTGTTCAGTATTTTTCAGTACCTTTTTTGGTAGTTAAGTAGATATAACTCGGTTAAGGCTAATATGCCTTAGGTAAAAAAGGTTCATGAACTTTCCCCTGCGTAATACAATTATATACTAAAAACTTTAATAATTGCAATATATTTGTCAAGTGCTGAAATCTACCTAGTAGGGAAATCATAATTTAAATGTTACTTTTGTCAAACTTGTTTTAATCATATCAACATTATTCATATTTTAATTCATAATAAATTATTAACATTTAACAGATTAGAACATGAGGTGTATACATATCTTTGATGTAAATATAATTTGGTTGTATTGTTAAGATATTTTTTTTTGCCTCTTTAAATCTACTTTATCCAGGGTCATTTAATTGTTAATTGAAACTTATATACCAAGTCTTTTTTCTTAGTTTTCTCTCATTTATAAAAAAAAAACGAAGTGGCGCCCTCTTATTTATTAATTATAATCAAGTTTATATTCTTTAATAGCCAGTCATAAGTGAACCTTCGAACAATCCCAAGCCTCCAATAATTCTGAGCTACCGTCTGCAGACTCTTGGCAAAATAGTAACACTGTAAAGTTTACGCCACAATATTTCTTAACATCCGTTTTGTTTATGTGAAAACCAATTTGCCATTTAACGTAAACCATTTGAAAACCATTTTGCCAATAACCTTTTAGGAAGGATGTAGCGATACGGGGTGGATGAAAAATGAAAACTTCTATGAATACATAGAAAACGTCTTATATAAATACTTAGTTGCGAAAAACATAAAATTTCCTGTTTTTTGTTTGTTGATGAACATAAAACTCATTTAACTATTCAAATAGTGATTTATGTTTAAAGTTACAAATCATTTTAGTGGCATTGTATCCCAACGCGACCAGAATTATGCAGCCAGCAGATGTTGTTGCAATTAAACCATTAAAGGTGAATTGGAATCGGGCAGTGTTAAAGTTTAGACGAGATAATCCAAACTCAGTAGTTACCAAGGAGAATTTTGCATTGGTGCTAAATACAGCCATTAGTGAATTAAAATCAGATTCTATCGTTAATGGCTTTAAAGCATATATGTATCCTATATATATAGTATATAAATATAGGATACATATAAAAGGGATTAAATCGTGGATGCCCTAACCAACACGGTGAATTTAAGAAAACAACCTGTAAAATAAGCCAGTTACTTAAAGCTAGAAATATCCTAGACAGGCTGATCGAGTAGATAATGTGCTTTCCAAGAAAAGTTTAAACATCAGTTGCAGGACGTCAAAATTAGAAACATGGTATCCGCAGGCAGGGGTATCGCAGATAATTTGGTCATTCTGCGAACGGGTAAATTTAAGCAATCTTTTCGAACGAACGAAACGACACTCAAACTATCAGGTACCTAAGCTATACATCGTACAGAGATAATAGAAATATCTCTTATGAATAGTATAGTAATACATAATATGCAAGACCTCGAGACTTGACCTTGCATCGCCAATCTGCAATGGCGTTCAACAAACCTTACACAATCAATATAAAGAGGGTTGATACTAACCGCATAGCGGGTTTTATTTAAAGGATTTCAAAACTAAAGTAGTTTCGAACTGCGGTATATATTCCAAAGATTTCCAATTAAACACAATATATGACCCAATTTCATATATTCAAACCGAAATATATGGAATAACCTGGTGGTAGAATAACTTTACTGATAAAACAATGATTATCCACAGAGAGAGTAAATAGGCAGTTTTGCACTATCAAAACCACGCTTCATATCGGAACCAGGGCAAGAATGCCATCGCATCATTGTAAACGATTTTTCCAAAAAACTAGGAGTCAGTCTATCCGGATAAACTTAAGGCATTTCCCAAAGTTTCGCAACTTCGTCTTTCAACGGACATCCTAACTAATTACTGTCAATTAAATAACTATCATTTTGAAATTAAACATAAGAGGAATCTATTATGTAGATGAAGATAATACAATATTGCTATTCTGAATTGTCAATACGTAATTCCAGGCGTATCCCACCCATCCCTTGAAGGAATCAGGAGGCCTTTGGCGACGTTGTCGCTCTCGTTGATCCATTAGGCTAGATGACGAGTTAAGGAAGAGATTCTCTACTCCTTTATGCCTAACTGCAGTTGTGTTCACACCACCGTTCGCAGTTATAGATACTACAACACTACAAAATTTGCTCTCTTTGAATAGTCAGGTTCTGTAAAAAAATATCTAATTTAGCTATAGCACCATTAACCATACTTGATTAAGCCTAATATTAATTGACCTACTAATTAACTTTTACCACATTAACTTTTTAACTATACGAGTAAAACTATACGAGTCTTATGTAACGGAAAAATTGGGTATTGAGTTCAGCGATTTTCAATGGACATTCGTATGGAATTTCAGTTCGTCCAAGTACAAAATATGGATATCCCTTGGACAGCCAATTTTGGACTAGTCATTACCGATTTACGATATCCATTTATATTCCTATTTTGTTTAGTTTCAAGTTTAAAATACGAATTTTTAAAAGCGATTAAATTTGACACGACTACTTCAATCAATATTCTATTTTGTGGTTCATTTTTCTAAGGTGGCATTTATTGGTTCCGATAGTGATAAAAGAAACCGGAAACTGAAATATCGGTAACGGCAACTAATTGGTTTGTATTGTTTTCATTGTGTAAAAGAACTTAAAGTACAAGCCGAATTTCAAAAATGTTTTTGAAGTATTATATTTCATAGCTTATCTATTAACAAAGGTGAATAACGGACCACATTCTGAAACTCCGATGTAAATGAATTCCGTATCATCTAGAAACCCTATACGTCTGCTTGCCAAAAGATTGACCGATTGCTTTGCTTTTCTGATCATATGGATATTTATTTTAAGTTCCACTGGTTATTTGGCTTAAAGGTACTAATTGTGCTATATTATATTTAGAAGAGGGAAGTAGCTGTGTTGCTCGAAGGACAATACAAATCAATCAAATCAGATGTATGCAGAGCAATTTTTATTTTAAAAGCTTAGCAGAGCGCTTTCGGCGTACGAGCCAGCATCAGTGCTAACTGAAATGAGTTGGGTGTTAAATGCGTAAAAGACACTATAGTCAAAGGTGAACGAATGGAATGTACTCACTTGTCAGTTAAGCCCAGAAGTTTACCATAGTGGGAACACATTCGATATTATTAAAATTACACGTAACATTTAGACACACTTAAGACTATACAGAACACTAAACATCTCCTTTGTGTTTTGTTTACATTTATTGTGGTTTCTTAGATGGCGGGAAAAATGTGTGTCAAATTAGGTTAGCCTACAGTTAACTTTACTTTAAAATTAATATTTATATTATGCGAACCTATCAGAGGGATGGTAGCGACAGATCGGTCTAGATGTCATAATCGTAAATAATGTGCAGTAGTGCGAGTTGGTTATAAATTGGTGGCACAAATTAGACTACAACAGTGAATTTTTGTTCGGATAAGGAAGTTGTTATCCTTTAAGGATGTAAAGCGAACTTTTAAATTAGAAAGTTGCCAATGCTTATAAAAAATTTTAATTGTGGAGTCTTCTATGTAGTGGAACGTAAGGTCTGTTAAGGTTCACTTGTATATTTAAACAATAGGGATTTTTGTGTCTTCAAGAAAATCTAGTCGGTTATAGTTCTTAGAGGTTACCTGTTGGAGAATTTTAGAATTAGACTTTGGACTAAAATTATGGTTGTTAGATTTTATATGTTCACCAAATGCAGATGAGGGTCTACTTAAGTGCTCGGCTATGCGTGTTTTTTAGGGTCTACAAGTTCGTCCCACATATGAGCAATCACAAGAATCACACTGCAATCTGTAAATACCACTCTTTGATAATGGGTCAAGTTTATCCTTGGGATTGATCAAAATCGAACCCAAGTTGTTTTTAGTTTTATAAGAAATTTGTAGTTCTGATTGGTGTTTAATAAAGCTATTGTTGATTTTCTTATTTAGATGAGAATTAATGATTGGTAGAGATATGAATTTACTATCTTTTTTAACATCAGGAAAGATCTGTTTTTTAATTTATGTTAATTTTATTTTTCTGATTAAAATATTAATTAGTTTGGGGTCATAGTTATTATTATAAACAATTTGTTTAAGAATATTTATTTCGTTTTGAAAATTAGAAGGAGATAGAGGAATGCTTAAAAGACGGTGAATGTAACAATTAAAGGCAACCATTTTGTGTTGGTGAGGGTGATTGGAAACATTTGAAATTATGTGGTCTGTTTGAGTGGGTTTCCGGTGTATTGAAAATTCTAAATTATTTGATTGTTTATGTATTGTTAAGTCTAAAAATTCAAATTATTATTTGTTTCAATTTCTAGTGTGAAGGAAATCTTAGGATGTATTTGGTTTAGCTTGTTTAAGAGTAACTGAGCTCCTACTGTGTCACAATTCAAGAAACAGAGACAATCGTCAACATATCTGTACCAATTGAAAATTTCTTTATTGTTATCAGTCATTATAAAATTTAATTCCATGTGATCCATAAAGACCTTCGCCAAAAATGGAGATAAGCAACTGCCCATAGTCAGGCCATCTGGCTGTTTAGCATCTGGTAAGCTTTTAAAATAAAAATTGCTCTGAATACATCGGGTTTGATTGATTTGTATTGTCCTTCGAGCAACACAGCCACTTTCCTCTTCTAACTAACCGCAGTATGGCGGACCAGGCTGCCAATTACAGGAGGCTCTCTATCCAAAGAGCAACCATAGGTGTGGATATCTGGTTTCTCAACAACTGTATTAAGGTCACTCCAGCTTTTGCCAAGGTTAGCACTTCTAAAAATGTTCCGGCTAAACATAAATCCTATTTAGAACTTAAGTTAGTTAAATCTAAAATCTGCAAACACTATGCTAAACTTGACTTCATAAATTGTAAATTAAAATTGATTTATATTGACCTGTGTAAAGGCTACAACGGTGAAAACTTAAAACATTTGCTTAATGACATACAAGACTCGATCATCACTGAAAAGAAAATAAAATACTATAAATTGAGACAAAAATTGGATAATCTTATCAGTCATAAGAATTGTCTTTAACATAGGAAAGAACGAAATTCTCACAAATTCTCTGCATTTGTTTTTCATGATAGGGTAAAGAATTTTTCTGACGTCAATTTTGATAGAGCCGAAATGGATTTTCTCAAACTAGGCTTAAAACATATACAGTTATTGAGCAAATTTCTAACAATATCAATTTAAAAACGTCTCTTTGCAATGATCTATTTAATATATTGCATAAATTTAAATCTAATTTTAAAAAATCAAAATCTTACTTAAACTCTTCAGACAAAGTCCTAAAATCCATTAAGAACAAAATAAAAAACTATAATCTGGTGATCTCAAAAGCAGATAAGGGAAATTGCTTGGTGATCATGGAAAAAGCATTTTATATATCCAAAGTTGAAACTTTTTTAACTGAAAACCACTTTAAACCACTAAAGTCTAGTCCTTTTAACAACTTTTTCAGAAAGACCTCCACTATTATAAAACAATTTGACCATTTTTTAGAAGAACATTATGCTCCATATACCCTCTTATCTAGCAACCCTACAACCCCACGTCTTTACGGCTTACCCAAGTTACATAAAATCGGCATTCCAATAAGACCAGTAGTTAGTTTCACCAATACTCCAATTTCCTTTTTATCCAATTTTATCCTTAAATTGTTAAAAAATTTAACAGCCTTCTACCCTAAATTTGGTGTTAAAAATTCTACTGATCTTGTAAATAAACTAACAGACTCACAATTGCCTAATAATTATCTATTGGTTTCTTTTGATGTAACTAATCTTTTCACTACAGTGCCTAAATCTGAAAGTGTGAATATAATTAAAATATCTTGAAGGACAAAATAAATAGCAATAATCTTATTTCCCTAATAACATTACTTAACCACTGCCTTTCTCAAGATTTTTTCCTTTTTAATAATACGTTTTACCAACAGCCAGATGGCCTGGCTATGGGCAGTTGCTTATCTCCATTTTTGGCGGAGGTCTTTATGGATCTCATGGAATCAAATTTTAAAATGACTGATAACAATAAAGAAATTTTCAATTGGTACAGATATGTTGACGATTGTCTCTGTTTCTTAAGTTGTGATACAGTAGGAGCTCAGTTACTCTTAAATAAGCTAAACCAAATATATCCTAAGATTTCTTTCACACTAGAAATTGAAACAAATAATAATTTGTATTTTTTTAGACTTAATAATACATAAACAATCAAATAGTTTGGAATTTTCAATACACCGGAAACCCACTCAAACAGACCACATAATTTCAAATGTTTCCAATCACCCTCACCAACACAAAATGGCTGCCTTTAATTGTTGCATTCACCGTCTTTTAAGCATTCACTATAGTCTAAAAAAATTCACTGTTGTAGTCTAATTTGTGCCACCAATTTATAACTCCGCACATCATTTACGATAATGACATCTAGACCGATCTGTCGCTACTACCACTCTGATAGGTTCGCATAATATAAATATTAATTTTTAAGTAAAGTTAACTGTAGCCTAACCTAATTTGACACACATTTTTCCCGCCATCTAAGAAACCACAATAAATGTAAACAAAACACAAAGGAGACCAACGTTCTCCCCTTTTTAAATACTGTTAGTCTTAAGTGTGTCTAAATGTTATGTGTAATTTTAATAATATAGATTGTGTTCCCACTATGGTAAACTTCTGGGCTTAACTGACAAGTGAGTACATTCCATTCGTTCACCTTTGACTATAGTGTCTTTTACGCAATTAACACCCAACTCATTTCAGTTAGCACTGATGATGGCTCATACACCGAAAGCGCTCTGCTAAGCTTTTAAAATAAAAATTGCTCTGAATACATCTGGTTTGATTGATTCATAATATATTTAAGCTCTGGTTTATTATAAAGACAATTTATTTATTGATGCTACAGCCTTCTAAAACTGACCAAAACTAGTGATCTGTGAATCTCTATTGAGTCTGCATACCATTGCTTAACAAAGATAAAATAAAAGTCACTTGTCATACCAGAGATCTTTTAGCAAAAAGCTATGAGAATTATTCATTGCGCATATTCTGAATATTTAGACATTGCCGAAAATACTTTCGTTTATTTTAAAAATCCATGTAGTAGTGGTGATAACCATAGCTAACCTAAGCACAGCGGTGCTATCAATGGGTTTGATGGGGAGGATGTCGAAAATTTTAGTGATAATACAAATAAAACTAGAGATACTTATAATATTAGATTCAGAATGTGAGCATGCATTACCTGAAAAAAAAAAAGATTTAAAAAAAGACTCTTCTAAAAGTGTTTTTATTGTTTCTAGCTTTACAATGAGAAACAATAAATCTGAAAAAATTATCAGTACTGTAGAAAACAAAATATTACCGAAAATTGGATTTGGTTTGGTCATCAAGAGATTTTACTTCCTTACTTATGGCAAATATTAGACAAAGTTCAAATTAAAGATCACGATTTAAAGTATTTACATATTCAAATAGGCTTGAAGGTTGTGATTTCAAATTTTAAAGACCAGAAAGCTCGTTTTTGTGCCTAACTTAAATAAATTAGAAGTTCAACCACTCTACTATATTTAAGTATTCTCAGGGATGAGCTTGCTTCATCCACATATTTATATAAATTTTATCTAAATTCAAGCTAATTTTTCGGACTTTATCGGACAATTATTTTTTATCATTTTTGACTACTAAGAAAGCTCTTACGGATAATATAAAAAGTCACAATCAAATTAAAAAAAAAATTAATTTGGTTTACATTGGAAGTGACTGAGCAAGCATTATCCTTTTATAATAAAAATGAAAAATATAAAAATTATAAAATTAGTAAATTTTAGTTAATTTCGTTTATTAGTTAGTGTTTAGACCAACTTACAGTTAGTTCTGTGAATACCTATATGCTTTACAAGTCATATAGCTTTCCTAATTTTCACTAAAGGACACGAGCAAATACTTTACAATGTGGGTAGTAAACTAAGGGGAGATATAAATCTAACAATTCAAAAAAAAGAAATTTAGAAGTAACTAAAAAAATAAAACAGTAGTATATTTATTGACTTAAAAGTAGGTTCTTAGCTCATGTTAAGCTACTGTGTGGTGTGCTTATATAACTAAACCGTTGCCGTCCCTTTTGTGCGTATCAGTCACTACAGGGGTGAGATGGTTCAAAGCAACAAAATGGGAGAAACAGTAGTGACAATCAAAAAGAGCTCAGGTTTCAATTCAACCACCCGTCAAGACCAGGTACATAAGGTTTCGATCTCAGAATCTAAGAAGATAAGAGGGTTACTTAAAAAGTAAATCGGAGGTTAAGACAAATTTGAAGAAAACAAAATAGACCCCCAAAAACAAAGAAAGAAAGCTAAGAAAAAAAAATATGATCAGGTCTAAAGAAGCTCGTGGACATGGACAATAGATAACTTGGGATTGTAAAGTGGAATTACTTATACCCCACAGCGATATAAGAAAAATGTGTGGAAACGAATCCGACCGAAAAACGTACAAAATAATTGTACAATTATAATTAACCACCAGAAATTAAAATAAGTTCATAATCTTAGCATGATTTTATCATATTTATAATTATATATTTTAAACAAATTCAGACTATAACAAAACATATAGAGTCATTGAAACAACTGATAAATGAATAACACTCAAATGAAATAATAAGAAGACAAACTCTGAGTTTACTAATCAGATTTTAAGCCACCTTGCTTTAGTACCACAATCCAAAATTTATATAATATACAGAGTATTCTCTTTAAAATAATAAAGGTGACAAATAGCTTGTATACCCAAAAATTCAATAAATTAAAACTTGGTTTGATGCTAAAAGGCTCAGCACTTGAATTTTTTTTTATTAACTTAACAAGATGCCCGTCCCATAAACATATAGAAAATTACACCCCAAGCTAAAACGCAGATGCAGTCTAATAGGTTTTAATATTTAAAAATTACATTTATAGAAAAAGGGATAAATAGTACCCTAAATAACATTTTCATTTATTTTAATAATAATGGCCTAAAAATAAAGCCGAATAAGTACGTAATTGTGTTTTCTGGTCGTAGTGCTGGGCTAAATCAATAATAAAAATCAATATGAATAGAGTGGCTATAGAGTCCATAAAATGAGAGAACATGCCGGTGACGTAAAATGCGCACAAACCCACTTTAAACCAAAAAATCAATAAAGGGGAGGCCCCATATTTCCCTGATTAGGTTTACTTGACCGTGAATACATGCATCTCTCTCTTTTACAAATAAAAAGATAAAGTCGTTTTAATAGTTATACCTCTCTGCTTTATTCATCACAGTACCCTTGGAAGTTCGATGGTGTTTCGCAATAAGTCAGTGTCGTCGCACTTGGGAACGCGTTGAGAGTGTAGAGTGTGCGTGTAAATTCAGTTTAATTTGTGTTTACCTACTTTTTTCTTCCAATTTTGGTGTGTTTTAATTTAAAGACTATTATTTTGTGTGTGTTTGTTACTACCAACGTATTAAAGGTAAGAAAATGTAGTAGTTTTTTTAAAAGGTATCTTACAGTGCAAATTAATAAACCAAAAGTGCAACTCCAAAGAAACAAAGAATTTACATTAACTTTATTTTTGAAGTTTTTTGATTTTATTCATATTGTCTGTTTTTTTTTTCAAAACATGTAAAAATAAGAACGAATGGTTATTCAAATCATTTAGTTAGTTTATAGATCTATGTAAAATATTTAACTGTTTTGTAGATGTCGCCAAAGAAATTAGGTACGAAAGGGCAAATAATACATAGCCAGGGAAGAGAAATTATTGCCAATGTAGCAGAGTTTATGCATAAAGAGGCAGAAAAAGGATTAACTATTCCTTTAAAACGCTTTAGGTAAGTTATCCAACGGTTAAAAAATCACAGATAATTAATTATTATTAAAATAATGTAACATTTAAATAAAATATTATTTACTTATAATTAACATAATAAATTATTAATATAACAATATAGATATTTTTGTGGCTGTTTAAAATATGAAATATAAAACAAAATTGGGTATACAAAACAGCTACATTACTGTTTTTTATGATATAGTTTTTATTTCTTTGGTAAAATTAATATACAGTGCTTTTCTTTGAAGTCTCCCCCCATTTATTTTTTGAACGGGTCAAAAAAAATTTTTGAAACTTGGCATAAGTAAATTGGTCTATAGATACTATTTTTCACTGTAAACTAGGTAGTGATAATTTCCAAGATGGCGGCTGGGCGACATCTTGAGAAAAAATTTTAAATAGAAAGGGGGGTCGTGTGGTACCTCATTTTAAAGGTCTCAATGAGTACTTTATAACCCTGAAATATTAGACCCATATCCTAACCCGTTTCAAAATGGCGGCCTAATAAAAAAGTATTTTTTTAAATTTTAACGTTTTACATTTTTATGATTTTTGAATAGGTAAAAATCAGTGTACGAAAATAAATGCGTCACTATTTTATTTTGACATAAAAACGACAGTTCTAGATGTCAAAATAACACATAAGCGCCATCTTGAATACATGCATTAAATAGAAATCTTGTGTTACCTCATTTAAAAGGTTTTATTGAGAACTTTTAATATTTATTACATGGACTCGGTGGACTCCATTTTGACCTGTCTAAAAGTAACAGCCAAAAAAATACACTGTTGCGATTTTATCATTTCACTATATCGAATCACTAACATTTGTCAAAATATTGAGGCAAATGTATTTGAAAATGTTCGACGTGAATTTTCAGATAGGTTATTTATGTGTCAAGAGGTACAAGGAAATCATTTCCAGCATCTTTTAAATTAAATATTGTTTTTCTTTTGATAAATTGTTTATTTGCTAATTGTAAATTAGTATTTCATTGTATTCTATTAAAAACGTTAATAAAATCGCAACAGTGTATTTTTTTGGCTTATTATAGAATATCATTTTTAAAATTTTACCTGTGTCTCTTTATTTATCTTGAATTTTATTTTTAGGGTTATGAGTTTTTTAAAATTATATGTACCCGTTAGATGTTAATATGTATATAAATTTCTAACTTCTAAACATTGTTTTTTAGATGGAAGAAGACAGATGATAATAGAAAGGCCTTGATGGAATCATATGACATACGTTTGAAGAGAATAAAATACTTAAAACAAATTACCGAATTTAAAAATCAAGGTAGAAATATAGTGTATACTGACGAAACCTATATACACAGTAGTCATACTTCTGACAAAGGTTGGTTTGACGAAAGCCTAAGCGGTATACGAAAACCCATTTCAAAAGGACAGCGATTAATCATCGTTCATGCTGAAGGAAGAAATGGTTTTGTTAAAGACGGTCTACTTATATTCCGCTCAGGTAAGATATAAAAAATATATATTCTGTGCTTATTAATTTCTTACTTATAACATTTCAGGTTCTAAAAGTGGCGATTACCATGACGACATGAATCATGAAAATTTCATGAAATGGGTGGAAACCCAATTACTTCCGAATTTGCCACCAAATTCGGTCTTAGTTTTGGATAATGCATCATACCATAATGTACAAGTAAAAAAGAATGTTACCTCAGGAAGTAAGAAACAACACATAATTGATTGGCTTAAGGAGCATAATTTAGAACATGACGAGAAAATGACAAAAACGGAACTTTATGAAATAGTTCTTCAAAATTAGAGATTTTATCCGATAAAGTGCAAACTTGACGAACTAATGGAAAGTCACGGACACTCAACTTTGCGTTTGCCTCCATACCACCTAGACTTGAACCCCATTGAAAAAATCTGGGCCACTGTTAAAAACTGGGTAGCAAGCAGGAACACAACTTTTAAGTTAGCAGATGTAGAAGCTTTGACGAGGCAAAAATTTGCAGAAGTATCTGTCGATGATTGGAGAAGCATTTGTGACCATGTCGACAAAATTGAAGACAAATATATAAAAGATCATAATCTTTTTGATGAAACTTTAGATTCCCTAAAATTTACGGTAAACACTGGCTCATCAGATAAAGATTTGGAAACGAGTTCCGACGAATCAATTATCAGCAATGTGGACATTTTGTCAGATAGTGACTAATTTAATAATATGAATACGTATTATATACCGTAATAATATTATGTAGTGTTTTTATGAGCAGTAAAATTTATATACCCTTATGTGGTGTTTTATTTTTAATATCTTTAATAGCTGAAGAAAGAAAAGAAATAGATGTTTTAAAACATATTTTAAAAATTAATTTTTGTTTTAAATATTTTTTTTTATATTTTAAGATTTCAACTGAGTTTTAAATAAAAATATTTCAAAGGACATAATCTTAAATGATGATTATATTAATGAATATCAAATAATGTTCGTATCATAATGAGTATAAAAAAAATATATGTATTTCTTTAACACGTATCGTAAACGTTATTTTGAGTATCTAAAGTAATATATGTATGTAAAGCTAACACTTATATCCACATACGCATAAATAAAGCAAAGAAAAGTTTAAATTTATTTAACAGTATTTTAAACCCCATTTATTTAATAATATTTTAACACAATACACCCCCGGCACTGATTGTTTAGTCATAAACTATCTGCTAGAATTCTACGCTTAACGATAGCCAGCTTAGATGCGCGAAGTCTGACGTCACCGGCATGTTCTCTCATTTTATGGACTCTACCTGCTTTTTCTGACTCTGATTTAAAGGACAGATTTCAAAAATGATTAAACCTTTATGACAAGACAAGAATTATTGATAATTTTGCAATTTATTTAAAAAACGACATATTCTTAATTTTAAACTAAAAATCAGCTTTACCGTCGTGTCGCAATGCAAATATTACAATTTTGGCGTTTGTGTGCTTAGTAGTAAGTTACAACTTGCATCGTCAGTATCATTACTTAAATGCATAAACTAAAAGAATTGCAATGGCTAGATATTGAGGATTGGTAAAAATATACGTTGTTTGAGCAGAGCATTTGCCTTGTTAATAATAGAAATACTAGGCATAGCGACCTATATGAGAGTTGTCCCTAAAATTTTTTTCCATAAATTATTTGACCTTTGTTTCTAATTTTTTCTTGTTCTTAATTATTAATAACGCTGGTGCATGCTCTTTAATATTGTGTATTGTTATTTTTTTACTTTAAATTATTTTAAACATTACTTTATATATAATTTTATTTTTATTTATACTATTGATAATATAGGGTATAGTAAGTCTTTTTTTTCGTGTTTATACAGGTATTTAATTTATTTAAGGCAATTAACAACTCATCATTATAATTACAGACTTTTCTTAACTTGGTTTGTTGTTCCCAATATTTACTTAAAATCTGTAATAAATTATTTAAATAAGCAAAAAAAAATCAGTTTTATATTTAATGCCTTTTTATTATCGACCGACTTAATATGATTAGTAATTAAATTAATTAAAAATTTATAAACAACTCTTATTATATTTAAAATTTATAATTATAATTAAGACGGAAAAAACGATATTAACATGCAACTTTATTTTATACTAGGTTCATTAACATTTAATTTTATTTCGACGTATACAAAATTTGACGATTTGATGTTATAAAGCAATATTTTGTTGAAGTAGCATCCAATTTAAATAAACCCCAACCCAAAATTTGTAATGCTAACACGGTTACTCTACATATTGATAGCCTTAGACCAGTATATCGATAATATTCCTTGAGGGATTTACTCGTTGTATAGTCATCATTAAGTTATAAACCCTTCTGAAGAGCTCCCGTTAGTTGTGAACCTTTTATCATATGAAACCACTCAAACAACAGTTAGGATAATAACTCTCCACAAATTTTAGATTGACTAGATTATTTTGAAACTCAATCAATTTCGGGCGGCGGTAAATTGAATATTTAAATTTTATGAGTCTGCTAGTTGTATTTAATAAGAACATTTTAAGAAAGTCGCTTAAAGGTTAAATAAAAAGTATATATAGTTTTTATTTGTTTTAGAAAACAGTAATGGGTCATTTACTTGTTAATAGAAGTAAGTGTCTAGTGAAACACCTTAATATTTAATCCGAGTCAAAAGTGTTTTTGTTAATAAGTAGTAGTTCGGGTTAATAATGGCACTCTTGCTTATTTTTCTGGATACATACAGTGAGTCAAAATTAATTAACCTTTCTTTTCTTCAAGTTATCTTGAGTATACAGATCGTGTTTTCGTTCGTTACTTATAGGAAACCGCATAGAGGCGAAATTTTGCAACGTCGCGCGTGTACGAGTGCCTGCGACAAAGCACCGCCCCGGGCCGGCCAGAGGACAGGATTAGTAAACATCTGACTTTCGTGGGCGTTGTGTCGTTTGGCGACAAAATGTCCCAAAATATTACGCGAAAATCCATGCATTTTTAAAATATTTATTTTAATGCGGGTTTTACAGACATGACAATGTGTAAAACCCACATAAAATTATAATCTTAAAATGTTTAATATGCCGTGTGTTGCATAATGAAAACTAAAGGTTTAATTAAACTCTGATAAAAATATAATAAAAAATCAGAAATAAAACTCTAATAAACAAACTTAACAACATATCATTTTAAAATAAAAGGCTCAAATGAACCGCCTTCTTTCGCTAAACAAAAACTTAACCTATCGTAAAAGCTATTTCGCACCTCCAAAAGAGCTTCAGGTAAAATGGAATTGGAACCTTCGATAACTTTATTTCGCAACTCCTCTAAATTTGTTGGCCTACTAAATTCATGCTTGTAAATAGTCTGCTTAAGATAACCCCACAGATAAAAGTCATTTGGAGATAAATCTGGAGATCTAGGAGGCCATTTAATATCGCCAGTCCCACTAATAAGGCGGTTAGGAAAAGTATTTGTTAAAAATTATTTTACCCTAGCCGCGTTATGAGCAGGACAGCCATCTTGCAGCAAATATATACATCAGGTATATATTTTCAGCAAGATGGCTGTCTATACATCAGGTAGGATTTAAATGGCAGGAAGAACTTGGTATTGCAGCAACTCAAGGTACTTTTGGGCGCTTAAAGTGCCATCAATAAAAAATATCAATAATTTTTTAAAATTACACTGCATACTGTTTCTACTAAGTGGTACTAATAAATACTATTGGGATAAATGGCAATGCCTTTTTAGATTTTAAGTATACAGGTTAAAGAATTGAAGATTACACATTGTCGCAGGCGTAATAATATGTGCGCGTTGCCATATTTTGCCTATAAGTATGACTAACAAATTATTGAGGACGACGATTTTTATATTAATGATTTTTTTCGTTTGTATAATAATTGATTGGGTTACCGATTTAGAAAATATTGAAAAAAGTACAAACAAGAATAATGCCTCTGAATCCTTAACTAAAATTATGCTATTGATGCTAATAAATTATACTAACGGAATCAATAAGTAGTAAGTAATCAATAAGTAAAAAATTATAATTCATCTTTAATAGAGAATTCATCGTTAATTTAGAATAATGAGATAAATATAATAATCAAGAGAGAAAGCAACTTATTTATGAACCAACTATATAATATGGGAAATAACATCAATATAAATGCCAAATTCCAATTTAAATGCCTAATGTTTATGTCGTTAATAATAAAAAATCAGTCTAATAAAAAATTATTTATTATATTTTAAGGGCTGTTGTCAAAAAGTGGAACACTTCAGTTGCCTCAAGACTCGACACAAATTGTGATAACTCTTCTGTTTATTCGTAACTATAAATTAGGTTTACAATCGCCAAGAAATAATACAAAAATATATTTAATAAGTATAAAAAAACAAATTATCATAGAGTTTAACAAGAGGTTTGACTTTTCACAAAATGGTAAGCGTATAAATTGATAGTACCATTACACGCTGGTTTATACTTGGGTTACCGAACAGATGGAGTAGTCACGTGATCGTTCTGCGCCGGAGGTGTGGCCTAGAGCTTCGATAGGGTTCATGACTTGGGGTTTTATTTAATTTTATTAGTCGAGCGGCTTTAGATCGTTTTGGTTGAATTTTCTGCTATTCGAATATTTGAATCTTCGCAATATTGAAAAGTTGAGATTGTGTTTATTTTTTTGTTAATTTGTTTGTTAACAAATAATGGCTGACGCGCCACGTACACCCCCATTGTCACCCCACCAAGAAAAGAGTACGAAAACATTTGACCATTGCTGAAAAGGAAGTGATTATGAACATATATAAAACATGTAATAACGAGCATCCAGCATACAACAAAGTGCAAAAAGTCCAGTTTATAGCAGAAGCAGTAGGTAATAAATATTTTTAATATATAGTGTGTCCCAGAATGAGCAAATTTTTACGTGAAAATGACAAAAAATGTTGTGGTTGAAATTTGACCGTTTGGCATCCAGCCCTGCTTGATTAAAAAATCAAATTTAGCATATTATTATTTTTTTTAAATCAAGCTTTCCTTGATACGAACATTTTTTAAATTTTATAAGTAGGTAAAGTGGAGGGTAAAGTAGTAATTCTAGGCAAGATATAAAAAAAGTTTATAAAAAAAGGTTGTTTAGAATGCAAAATTATGCCCGAATACCGCATTTCATAACAATAGACCTACGTTGATTTTTACGTTTTGTGTACCAATGAATTTTTTTATTCATATTTAATTATTAGAGATTGAAATTTGTAAAAATCAAAGTAGGTCTATGGTTATGAAATTAGGTATTCGGGCATTATTTTGCATTCTTTTCGGTAAACCCCAATATATTAACATCACTTTGCATAACAAAATACTTAAAAGGGATTATCATATCATTCATTACCTGGCACAAACTCAAAATCGGTTTGGACCCATTTTACAGGCGACCGTAATATATTAAAAAAAAGCTGCTTACAAAGCAAAGCTGTACGGTAAAATAATTTAAAATAAGTAGGCATAATTCTCCTTGTCTAAATCTGCCAAGGTTGCATCGATGGGCGGGCCTATATTTCGCGCACATCATTTACTCCATCTGTTCGGTAATCCGACTATAGATTGTTAAAATAATTTTAATGTTATGTATCACCTTTTTTTATACTTTCTTCTTATAAGAACTTACTTGGTATTATTATTTTTTAGTAATATTCATTATTTTTTTCAATACTCAAATTTATTTTTCTCTCTTAAAATTTTTGATTTTATATCAATGGTACTCGTTGTTTATGACCTTTTTCTTGTGACCTTATTCATGCTTTAAAAAATCTCATTTGAATATAGTGAAGGTTTATTATAGTTAGAAGTTTCTCGGTGATTTAAATTACTAATCAAAATTATTTTTATTTATTTAAATTCTATTTTTTAAATTTCATAGATCTGTATTTATATTAGTTGTTAATGAAATATATTATACGATTTTTTAGTCTGAACGGCCGACCGATCAGCTTGCCATATATTTAATAAGCTATTATAATTATTATTATTTTTTTTAAAGTATGTTTAATTAGTTGGTCTAATTTCCATTTATGAATAAGACGTTTTTTTAACATGGGTATTTACGCTGTTATTACTTCAAACATTGTAAACTATATAACTATGAGAGAAGCTGATTTAGTTGTAAATATCTTGCCTATAATTTACATATAATATAAATAATAAGTGAAGATAAATGTGAACGTCTCTACGGTATTTGAGCATCACGCCTAAAGCACAATACAAAATAATGCGAACAATGATGATGGCGCCCTTCCCGTGAATCGTAGTAGTATAGCGGAGAGATAAGCATCTCTTCACCACCGTTGCTAAGTTTTTTTTTACAACATACCCCAAAAACAATATACCACTCCCGTAAAGCTAACCCTAAGTACCCCACTCAATCTTCCTCCTCCACCACCCGCACCATCCACTTCAACATCCCCATTTACAACCGCAACTAACACCAGACAACCTAGATGAGACAGTGATAGTTTCAGCCCGTCAACTAAATATGTGAAGTTTAAGTACCTATTTAAAGACGTGAGCCCACCTACGACAGTTCTATCCAACAGATATAAAACCTAACTACCCTACAGTCACAGACAGCGACTTTAAGTTAGTGTTCATGGATCTGGATATCTCGGACTGTGAGGAAGAAGGTTAGCTGAAGCAATAGACAAAAAAGCTAGCAATCATTGCTTGCAAACAAAAAAGCAAAGAATAGAAAATCGCCTATTATAATTGTCCTATTATAATTAGAGGTAAACCTTACGTTTAGACACACCACAAAATTGATAATTATTTACCCTGAAAACATATATTTTTACATTTGAACACGGAGTTTCACACCTACTCCATGAAGGGGAACGCACTCACGAATTTGTCTTTAAAGGTCTGGAAGCAGTTACCACACCGGACAAAATCAAGGAGGATCCAGGAACTCAACATAAAAATCTGCAATGTGTTTAAAATGAAGAACACGTTTCACCTCCTCTACTTGCTATTGCAGAATAGAATGCTGGAATAGAACCCAAAGGCATCAACTGTGGAGAGGCGCATCGTTCAATAAGTAGGACGTGCCCTGTCTACAAGTACAAACTGACACAGCTGCCAAATAACTGCCCTCTCCCAAGGCTGACCTGGTACCAGCCCCTCCACCATTCCGTCCAACTTGAGAATCATTAAAAGATTATAGCGCCTTTAAGAAGCTAAATTCAATTCTAAATTTAAGCGAGGCCCTAAGGCAGTACTGCAGTTTACATAAAGAAGGGAACGAAAGCGTTTCACTGGCTTCTTTGGACGTTATTTGTCTACTTTTTCATAAAGAATCATATCATTTCATTTGAGTTTTTTGATTTTTTTTTGAGATTTTGGGTCATAGTAACAAAACTAGTTCCCTGGCGGAAAAAGATTGAGTTGAATTATTTATATTTTGGTCAATTGTTATTGCTCAAGGAATGCTCTTTTCAACGATATCAAATTTGTTAAAATCGGTCAAACCATGCGGCGGACAAGTCATGCGGCGAACAATTCCCAAGACATTGCCGGGGAACTTATTAGTCTCGAAGAAATGAGCACATCCGTTTGTATATCCTGAGTTGCTGTAAAACCAGCTTCTTCCTTCAATTTAAATCCTACGTAATTTAGGTGTGAAATTACTTAAAATTTTGTTAAACTCGAAAAATTCATCCATTATCCCAAAGATGCTGGTCATACACTTTTATAAAAGGTAAAAACACAAAATCCACAGCATCACAGAAACATTTAATAAATTGACAAAAGTTTCATGTTTCGCTCGACTAGAGCATCATCAGACCTATAATAATTAAGATGATGTAACCCTAAGAAAGGAAATTTCAACAAAAACTTACCATAACATACACAAAACACCTAACATATAAATAAACAAAGCTTATAATAAAGTGGCACTATCAATGTACAAAGAACTTAACTAAACATTCAAATTACCTCATACATTTCAGAAATCTAAAAATCATTATAGAGTCTTGAATTATTTAAGGTTATTAAAAACTGGTGGTGGCTATAAGGTGGCCATTAAATTCGAACCTTTTATTAACACAAAATAGATCTGGGCTTTTAAAAGCTTTACTAATTTCCATTGTCTCCAGAAAGTCTAGTTTTTTACTTTTATTGCACTGATGAAATATTATATTTTGGCTGTCAGGAAAATTATGATTGGAGTCAAGCAGGTGATTAGCAAAAACCGGACCGGTGACTGTGATATCGGTATTTTTAAATTTATTATCTTGAGCCTTGTGTTCACTAATCCTAGTAGAAATCTTCCTACTCTGACTGAAAATTGACTGAAAAAAATTGTTAAGTTTATTTTTACGAGTTTTATTTTAATTTTTGTATAGTGCTTATATTTCTCTATTTGTGTCCCAGTTTATATTTTATTTTTAGTAGAATACCATTTCAATTTTCATTATGCAGTACACAGCATAATAAACACTTTGAGATTATAATTCGATATAAGTTGAACTTTGGAGTATTATTTTGCGAAATGTTATTGCAAGTAGTCCAGTTAGCCCCATGAACGTCATACACTTACTAAAGTCTGAAAAACAATGACGTACCAGGTGAGTGGCAGAGCGCACTAAATGCTTGCATTTGCATTGCTATATTTCGCCTTTAAGCACCTCTCTATGAGTAATGATCGATCTTTTCTAAATTGATTTTATTTTACTGCAAATGTTAAATCAGTAATAAATTCGATTGGTCATCTGTTTGATTACAGTACTCTATAAACAGAACCGTCTAGGCCATTTTAAATAAAAAATATCTAATCTTGATTTAAAAAAAAACATTTTAAAAATCTGAAAGACGTCACATTATATTTAAAAAACATCAAACTGTTTAAATAATTACAGTTTTAAACCAAGTTTTCTTAATAAATTTAGTGGGTTAAAAATTTCTTATTTATCTTAAAATATATTTGTTAGACTCAATCTTAATTAAGATATTAAATATAAAAAATATAAATTTAGATTCTTCAATCTGCTTTAACTTTTGAACTTTATTTTACGTTGGTTATTTAATTTAAGAGCATTGTTATTGCTTTAGTCGTAATTTAACTACCTTAAATATATAGTTACTAATATTCGAGTTCAGATTTGTCACCATAGCCTTTTTAACATAACCTTCATTTGGTTTCCACGTTAATTTTAAAATAAATCGATAAGAGCTATAATACGTAAGCGGAAAGTAAGGATTGCCCCTCACAGGCATTTCAATTAATTTTATATAATTTTAACATGTAGTCACGTCTTTCGTTTAACCTGTTTGTTAAGTGTTGTTTTGTATCACGGACGGTTTTCTTATGCAAATCTAGTAACTAGTAAATAGACTGTTTATATTGTATTATATTTAATTATAAAAGTGTGAAAATAAATATGTTTATAAGAATATTTTGATTAAAATTATTCTCATTATCAGGTACTAATAATGGTAATTAGTTTAGAAGCTTCGTTAATTAACTTAAACTTATCGTAATAAAATCATTTTAGTATATGTCAATTACATAAGACATCTCGGTTCTGTGACTCTTTTTCATATCATATGACACGGGTCTATAAAAAATGGTCTAAATTTTTCAACGTATAGCGCAAATTTAATTTTATCACACCTAAAAATTAACTGAAATTAAATTTACCACTTAAAAATAATTATTTACTTATTTTTTTCTTCGTAATAATTTGTGAGAGTTTGTAAGAAGTATTGCTAGTTAGTTTTTATATTCTTTTAAAAGAATAGCTCAAAACTTGCTTCATACAAAACAAAAATATTTTTTAAATTATCAATAATATGACTTTTCATCCATCAAGTTCTACGAGGATCTTTGGATAACTGACTAGTACTATACAAGTTTTGTGTCCGCCCACTTATAACGTTTTTCAATTTGATATAGAACTTGTGTTGTTTGTAATGTTTTTACGACTGTGCGTCTCTTAAAATAGTGTGATACAAATTGTGTAATAGAGGACATATGGTTTACGATGACGTTGGAGGGAGGTAAGAAAGCCATTATTGGAGTTAATAAATGTATTTTGATAGGCACATATTTTAAACTGTGGAAAGTTGCTCAAATCGTGCCAGTACATAAATCTGGTGAAAAAATCAATATTTGTAATTATAGCCTCATATTACTGCAAAAATACTTTAGTGACATTTTGGAACTACTTATTTTTTTAAAACTTTTCATATATATTAAGCTTAGAATCGATTATATTCAATATAGCGTTTTCAGAGGCCGCTCGAATCTTACCATTATGGTACCATACATTCAAAAGATTAGTGAGGCTATGGAAAAAGGACTGGAGGTTATGCTGTCTATACTGATTTTTCTAAAGCGTTAGCCAACCAACTTTGTTAATTAGACTTAAGAATTATGGTGTGCATGGAGCACTCCTCAGACTTTTGAAAAGCTCTCTTAAGGACAGAACTCAATTTGTGGTAATTAACACCATGCAAAGATGCGAATTTTACATCAGGAGTACCTCAAGGCTCACATCTGAATTCCTTACTTTTCAATATTTTTTTAAAATAACGTGAGACAGTGCCTTTCATATACTTAACATACTTTATATGCAGACGATTTAAATATATATATCACTTCATAACACTTCGGATTTTATCATGTTGAAAAATGACTAAAATTAACTTCGTCTGCTAACTATTGCAACAACAGTACGCTCTTTATTAACGCCCATAAATGCCATAACATAATCTTTTTGAGAAAAAATGTTAAGACACCGTCACCTGCAACTCTTGAACTCATAACTCAAATGTATGATACTATCAAAGATCTAAGTGTAACCTTGATACTAAATTAAGGTTTGAACAGCACCTACAAATAATGTGTCTAAGAGGTATAAAAAGTTGGGATTTATTATGGGAGCTATAAAGGGTTTTTCCAGAGCTTCTTCGTTACTAATATTGAAATATTATTACTAAAATTCCTTAGTTAACCTATATTACAGTATGCCACTGCTATTTGAACTCTTTTTTTATCAAGTATATATAACACGCTCTATACAAAAAGTAACAAATAACGATACCACTGAAGAGAGAATTAAACGCTCCTTAAAACAATGTGCCACTTAACTCCTATTTCCCTTGAAGTTTCTAAAACTGACATCTACCGCTCCTAGGAGGGGTTAAATAAAGAAGGTTAAAAACACTAATTTAAAGTGCCTCTATCACAAATAAATTTGACGTGTCTTTTAAATTTTTCATATTTTCAATTGCGAGAAAGTTATTAGGGTCGAACGTTTTCAAATTAACTTCCGATATACATTTTGTGTCATTTTTTTTGTCTCATTATTTTTAAATGATTAGTATATTTTTATGTAGTGCTTCTTGCAGTATATATTTCTATAACTAGCTTTATAACGTTATAAGTCTATTAACATTTTTTTTGGGAATTTGATTTTTCCGGTGTATTTGATACAAATAAAAATGGAATATCAGGATTTCTTTTTAAAATCCACTCTTAGTTACAAAACTCTTATATGCTATTAGGATCATTGGTATTCGACTATCGTAAATTTAGATATTTTTTATTGATTTATTTAGTTATTTAACTACATATTCAAAATTTAAAAGGTTCAATATTATTATAAATGGAAAGAAAGCGCGGGTTTATAAAGCAAAATAAAATAAGCAGATTGCAAATGTATTGAGTGGGATATAAATATGGCTTTTTACAATATTTTGTATAACATTTCATTCTGTAGACCTCTTTTTAGAACATATAGAATTTTGACAGTCCCGTGTGTGTATATATTTGAAGTTTGCTTATATGTTTTTAAGAATTTTAATTCCTTTACTGTTAATGGTAGTTTTGATAATTACCCAACTCGTTTTAGAAATTACCTATCCATGCTTCATAGCAGGCTACTTATTTCTAAAAAAATTGTATTAAGGATAGGTCCAAAACTATACATCAAATTACCGAATAATATAAAGATTAGCAAAATTGTTTCGATATTTAAAAGAAAGTTAAAGGAATTCCTAGCCAATAAATGATTTTATGATGTAGATAGCTATCTAGCCAATTAGGCAGTATTAGCAAGTATTATAACTTTTTTAACGATGTAATGTCACTTTACTTTTGACTATTTTAACTTTTTTTGTAATATGTAGTATAGGTGGATATTTTTTAATTTTAGATTTCTAGGTACTTAGCAATATTTTGTCTTTTTCTTAGGCCTAGATTATAACATGTAAAACTGTGACTAAATCCATACACTTTGTGTCTATTTTTTTGGATAATAAATTTGATTATCTTTATTTTTGTTGACTAATAAACTTTTTTTAGGTTCATTTCATTATTTTAAAACTAATAAATTAGCAAATTTTTAAGTTTTACGTTTGAGAATCGTGATTAATTAGTTGTCTTTAAATATGCAATATAGTTAACTTTATACACATTTAAAGTCAATAATTATTTATGTGAATTAATCGACTTGTCTTCTCCCATGAATTTCCATCAAATATAGCTACTGTATTATCGGCATATAAAATGATTTTTCTCGTTACTTCTAAATTTGTAATAAAATTTATATACAAGTTAAATAACAAGGGTCCAATCGTTTCCTAGGAAATTTAGATTTATATAGAAGAGCAGTCACTCAAAGTTTTATTTATTGATTTTAACATGCTGCTCTCTGTCTACTATATAGTCCCTTACGTCATCCAAGAACCGTTTACTCCATTCACCTCAAGAAGCTATGTCCATGGGGCACAGTATCGAAGACCTGCGCAAGATCCAAAAATACAGCCAACATTTTTTACCAAAATATAATTCATATCTTATGTGTTCAACTAGCTTAATTGTGTATACCTTATTAAATGTTCTTAAGATAAAAGTTTATTTTCATTTAAAAAGTCAGTCAGTTTTTTTAGATATTTTTTAAATATGTTAATATGCAAAATTAGAGATTGTACTAATGGGTCTGTAAGTACCAATGCGCCCTTAATATACAGATAAATTTCTTCATAAATTAATAAAACTACTCGTCCAAGCAGTACAAAAAGTAATGACCCAGGAGTCTTGATATGTTTAATAATAAGGTTATTCAACAACCAAACATCTGCCTTTTTTCAAGCAATATTCAAAGATTCAATTCCTGCAGAATATCATCATATTTATAATCTTCTTAGAATAGTCTCAAGCTATAATTCTAAGGAACTTCCTTTCAACACTTCAATGAAAACATGTAAATTACGCAACAGGACCGTGTGTTAGCGCAGAAGGAACAAAATAGTAATATAGCTTTCAAAAGGTTCTTATTGACAAGCCCACCAATAAAATTTAAAAAATCCAATCATCGTATAAGCTTTTGATACAGTATTTTAAATATTAGTGTTTAACATTAACTTGGTGTCAAATGCCAGTCTAAGATTCTCTAATTCCATATATTTATTATATGTAAGGTACTATTTTTGCAATATTATCCAGATATAAAGATAATAACAATAGGTTAAATAATAAGAACCATAGGAGTGGTTACGTTTATATAACAAAAGATTATTAATTAAAGGAACATTTATTGGATGTATTTATTATTATTATATTATTTATTTGTTTTATTTTGGTTTACCAGTTTAGGATTAACATATTCATTAAAAAGTAAAAAATTAATAATTGGTACTCATGTTATATTACAAAGATATAATAGGTCAGAAAGGCACTCTAGAATATTGATTAACATTGCTGGAATATATTTAACTAAAATAACAGAATTTGAAATGACCCGAAGAGTCGAGTTAATTATTAATTGCTTCACCTGGTAATTCCCTATTAAACTGAAATTTCTACCTTCGAAATTATATTAATATAAATAAGGTCTTTTTTATCTCTTCTTTGTAAGATCTTATTGTATTTATGCATTTATAGGTATTCCACCATAGCGCCATGTTTCAGAGATCTTTTTCATTTAACTCAGCAAAAATTTATGATAAGCTATCGACTACAAAGTTTTAAGATGTATTTAAAAAATATTTACTAACTTTGCAACTTCTTTGGAATTACTTAGGATTGTTTTTTAAAAGTATTTAAATATATTAATTAATAAAAGTTATATGAGAATAATATATGTTATATAAGATTCCTAATAACTTTAATATTCTCAGTCCAGTTTTATGTTAACTCTCCAAATATTATCTAATATTATGATGCAGATCTTAAGGTGGGATGATTACTAGTTTAGTAGAGTAGGTGCTAAATAACTAAAAAGCAATATTTATTTATTTATTTATAGTGATATTATTTTATTGAAATGCTTGAAAAAAATTGATATTCCGGTATTTTAAGTCTAGAATCTCTACTCGTATGGAGTCTCATGGGGAAATCCTACATTTTCCATAAAAAAATAATAATAAAGATAGAATATATTAGAATAAAATATATTCATTTTAAAGACTGACGCAATTTTAATAATAAAAAGTCAATTGATATTGTATACACAGTACAGAACAGCTAAATAATTTCGAGGAATAAACAAAACAAACTTAAAACTAAGTAATAAACTTAAAACATCTATTATACAGGGTGTTTCTTAACCTATACGCATAAACTTGGGAAATTATTGCTGACGGTAAATAATGACTAATAGTGAAAAAAAAAATTAGTAAAATAGTTTTAGTTACGGATATAAACGACTTATTAATTAAAATTAAAAAAAACGTAAATTCTCCAAAATAAATGTTTATTTAACTATTATAGTAACTGTTCGAAGTTATTTCCATGACTTTCAATACATAATTGAGCACGCCTAATCCAAGAGTTGCAGACAGCAGCTAATCCAGGTTGTAGTCGAATTTCCTCGGCGGCAGCAAATATCCGATTTCTTAATTCTTGTTCATTGTCAACTTCGGTTACATACACCAGAGATTTTAGGTGGCCCCAAAAATAAAAGTCAAGCGGATTAAGGTCGGGTGATCGAGGAAGCCATCCAATTGGACCACCTCGGCCTATCCATCGTTCGGGGCACATTCGATTCAAATGCCGTCGCACTGGTCGCGCAAAATGTGGTGGAGCACCATCGTGAAGAAACCACTAATTCTGCCTAATGCGAACAGGGACTTCTTCAAGGAGTACCGGCAAATTTTGTCGCAAGAATTGTAAATAAAGAGCACCAGCTAGACAATCATCCAAAATGAAAGGGTCAATAAGTATTCCGTTTACAATTTCAGCCCACACATTTAATGAAAATCGTTGTTGAAAGTTTGTTCGCCGAATGGCATGCGGATTTTCAACTGCCCAAAAATGCGTGTTGCGAAAATTGTGAATACCATTGAGTGTGAAAATTGCTTCATCCGTAGCTAAAATGTTCCTAGTAAAGTTTGGGTTCAACTGCTGCTGATGTAACAACCACTCGCAAAAGTTCACTCGAGGCGCATGATCCCTTGGAAGTAAAGCTTGTACCCTTTGGACGTGAAATGGATACAGTAATTCATGCCGTAAAATTCGCCAAACTGTGACTGGTGATAATCCAAATTGCGTTGCAATTGTTCTAGTGCTTATGTCAGGATGCTCTTCGATGATATCTAAAATCATATTCTCCAGATTTAAAATGCGCCTAGGTTTAATGGCTCCACCATGTTGCCCTGGTCTCGACCGCAAATTTCCAGTTTCTCTACCCCGCTGAACCACACGCAAAAAAGCTTCACAAGACGGATGATACCTATGAGAAAACCTTTGTGCATAAAGATTAGCTGCAGCCACACTGTTTTGTCTTGATTCCCCGTATGCCAGCAACATGTCCATTAGTTCCTCATTTGAAAAATTATGCGCCATAATTTTAATAAAAAACGAAATACGACCACAACTGTATCAAGTGATAGCAAAGTAGGTACTACTAAACATAATAAACATCATCCGGACTTGTGTACTTCTTAATTTGAAAACAAAATTCCACCTGATAAAGTTATTACATTTTTGTGGAAAAAAAAGAATTATCTCAGAAACTAAAAATATTTTACTTAATTTTTTTTTCACTATTAGTCATTATTTATCATTAGCAATAATTTCCCAAGTTTATGCGTATAGCTTATGAAACACCCTGTATTATGACTGATATATGATTAAAATTTCTTTAACACTATAAAAATTATGTTTCATAAGTACCTTTTTAATCTTAAGCTTATAAGATATAATACTATTAATCATTTTGATTTATGGAAGTAGTTTATTTAAACAATGAAGATCTATTCACAAGTACAACAAAATCATTTCTATGAATATATTATGATTATAAAAAATTGCATTGGAAACAAACCTGTATAAAATGTCAGTTTTACAGAAACAAGCAATTCTATTACGTAAATACTTGGCATAGTAAATATCTGTAAGGTTTTAAATAAAATACGATAAAAAATGTATTTGATTCACCCCAACCATACTTCAAATTGCTCGCCTCTACGGTCTAAAGACGCTCGGAAATTCTGTTAATGCTCTGTAGAATACAATGTCATATCTAATTCTTGTGCAAAACTGAACATGATAATATGCCAATGCAATGTGTTTACTTATTTTGCATCAAATTCAACAAATTGCATTGTATATAGAGAATCATCTGCCATACATTTTATTAGTATGAACTCTCAAATTAAATGCGCCATCCGAGTTCAAGCCCAGACTCATAATGTGCTTCACTTGTGCAGTAGTGCGACTATTTGACCTAATTAAAAAGCTTTTATTCATGTGGGAATTTTTACGGGTAAGCTAACCAATAACCAATAACTGCCAACAGCAAACACAAACACACACACGGTAATTTTTGGGTACTTCAGGGTTCTGATCTTCTATGTGATCCATGTAGATAGAAGATAATTGGCAAATATTGGAAATAATTAATAACACCAAGATCCAAAGCCATTGCATCAGGTTGGACATTATTCATTTGAGAAATGTGAGCTTTGGAAGAAAGATAAGATTTTCCCCATTCGTGGACATAATTCTCTTACTACCTCTTAAACTATAACTCTCAATTTTATTGATTAGTTAATCCAAACCATACACATTCGACTTTTTCAGGCTAAGAACAACCTGAGCTATTTATTATTATTAATAATTTTATATTAATATTTGAATTTATAATGTATTATTGAACACTAGGATTAAGTGCTTAAGCTTATATACAAAATTAGGTTTTAGTAACTTTTAAAAATCACATTTTTGCTAATGGCAAGGTCATGGTAACTCGATCAGTAATATAAAGCCAACATTCAGAATAGCGACTCGATGTCTAAACAGTTTAAGATCATTCGGAAATGATTTGTATTTTGAATAAAATGCTTGAGTAAAATGGTATTTTTATATAGTAATAAAAAATTTCTAATCCTATGTTAGCACTCCACTATCATAATGCTCTAAAATATAATTAAATTTTTAGTTCTAGAATTTCTAGGTTCTAGTTTCTAAGTAATTCAGAACGAAAAACTAATTACTTAAGTAAATTATTGTATTTGAGAATTATTGGACCTAGTTTAATTAAATAACGAAATGTATCGTAAAAGTTTAAGTTCATAATTTGTTTAAACAAGTGAAAAAGTGGTTTTTCTTCTGTTTTTTAAACTGATATGTATATTGAGAGTACGACTAAGATTGGTCTCGATTGTATTTTAATGTAATGTAATGGAAAAAACGCGAATTGCTATATGATAAAACGCAATAAAACAGCGTTCCGTTTTTTTAAGTAGTGGGAAAAAGTTAGGTCTATTTTTATTTAGATGTGATTAATATTCATGATCATCGTATGTTGTATTTGGAATCTAAAGGACTAAATTATATATATAATAGCTAAGTATGACAATACTGAAAAAATAAAGTAAATGCTTTTCAGCGCAGCGGTCCCCTACAAAGTTTTCTTTAATATAGCAATTTTTTATTTTTTAAATAAATTTTACTTAACCCTGTTTTTTAGGCAAATTTCATCTCTTGACTATGTAAATATACTGACATATATTTACAAATATTTCTCCTAAAATATTTCAGCATATTTGAAAGATTCTTTCCATCAGTTGCTCTGTTAAGATGTGGTTGGATCTTAAAAACATCAAATTTCAGGTGGTCCTAGGGTAAGAAATTAAGATAGGTCCGGGGATATAAGAAGGCCTTTTCTTTTTAAGCTAATTATTTTTTACCAATTACTTAACAGAAAATATATACAGAGAAGGTTTCTCATCCTGTTGAAAGATAATAAATTTTCGATTTTATGTAAGAGTATTAACCTGACCTAAATTTTTGAGTATTTACCTATGGCTATAGCTACCTGACGAGTTAATAAAGATAGATTATTACAAACTTATTAGATTATAATAATCTATCTTTACAAACAAATTTAATACAAACTGTCTGCAAGTACTTCATTTTGCATAACCATGGTATGAATTAATGTTGGTTTATTTGTATTTTTTTTTATAGTAACAGCTTTTCGAGTTTTATTCCTATTGTGTAAATGATATTATGTTAGCTATTACATTATTTTGTTTTTCTTTTCCTTACTGTAAAAATAGTTTTTATTAATGTTTTTATGCTACTTATCGAGAACAATATAGTTATTATTTCGCATTTAACAATCCATATTTGATCAGGCAAATTATTTTTGGCAAGAAACTAAAATAAATTTATAGTTTGGTAACATCAACAATCAAGTTCTTATTTAACTAGACTGCTCAGACCTTGTATGTGATTTAGTTTTAAGATAATAGAATATGATAGTTAAGATTATAAATCTGTATATTAAAGAGGGTCTATTACCCATTTAAGTTATGTCTTAAAAATATTTGTCAGGCAATTGTATAATACTCAGGCAATTTCAGGTAAATTTCACAATATATGCAGTCAAGCTATGTGAGATATCTAACAGATGAAGTTATAAAATTATTCAGTTTTCTATAATTTAAGAATTAATTAATAGGATCTTGGCAGTGATAATTTTTAAAGAAGAAAATCTAGCAGTGCATTTACTGTAAACTTTTAGTTGTATTTAACTATTAAAAACTTAATGTAATTATAGTTTAATAATACAACATCAGTTAAACAAGTTTAATGATATAATAACCCTTTATATATACACACATCTTCGATCAGTCATTTCTAAATTTTTAAGAAATATCAGACAACCATTGTCCATGAAAAAAGTTGATTTATTAAAAATTCTCAAAAATTTTGTTATTGTTGCGTGGAAATTTTACTAATCTGGGTATTCCCGAATGAATGAAACTGATAAACAAACATTTTTAGATATTTTATAAATAATTCCAAATAATTAACAGAAATATTAATAAAAGTACATTCATTATTTGATAAAAATCTAAGGTTATTACATGTAAATATCTAGACATATTTCTTCTACTAAAAAGTTGTTTGCAAATAATTAAAGGAAACTGTATAAATCTACATAATTTCGTAGAATTTCCTGTTTAAAGTTCTGTATTATTTATTATATCTGAAAATTTTCTTTTAATACTTCGATGTTACTAGTTTGTATCTGAAAGATTTGATCTAATATCTTCAAATTTCAAGATATTAAATAATGCTATTAATATTTTCTGAAAATATTCAATTAGATGGAAATATTCACAAGGATATCTTTAGCAAATATTAGAAATGTCCATAAAATACCCAAAAATTTCCAGTTCCTGCCTGAAAAATTTAATTTCAAATTTTTATTTAATGTTTCCTTTTACAAAATATGTAAAAAAAAACTTAAATAACCATTCTAAGTCACTTATACCAGAACTGTCATAAACAGTACGTACAGAAATAAGTCTAACATAAGCAAAATGCACACTTTTTCCATAAACAGAGAGGAAATTACAGTTTATAAGAAAACTTTCTTAACTTTGCATTTATTTAAGATACTGAAAGCTATTTTATGTCGCAAAAAGTGCACAAATGCTTCCTTAAAAATACATTTTTCATCACCGTGATTTAGTTCTAAAAAGTGTATATTACCCATTTAAGTTATGCCTTAAAAATGTTTATTATATTTAGGAAAATTAGCCAAAATTTCACATTATGCATCAAAATTATATAAAATATCCCACAACTTGTATTTCTATATGCTAAAAATAAATTACCAGAATCCTGACAACAATATTTTTTGAAGAAGAACTCTAGAGGTATACCATTGGTGATATTCAACTATTAAAAACCTAATTTGATCATATTTAACAAATTTAATAATATAATAATGCTCAAATAAAAACGTATCATCTATTTTTTTCCTAAGAGACCAAACGAAAACAAAACAAAGGTAAAAACACAAAGTCACGGTCTCATCAAATCCATATAATTTTTTAAACTACAGGTTTTTCGCTCCTATCAGAGCATCATCAGTCCTAAAAAATACATTAAGATATTTTTCACAAAAAGAACGCTTATAAAACTCATTACCTAGACCCACACAGATCACATTACAACTAACAATAAAAGAAAAGCTAGGTTAAGTTAACAATACCCACCATAGATAAAAAATATATGCTTAAACAAAAAATAAAAAAGTAAAAATGTAAAATGTCACCAGTGGGGAACGATCCAGCAACCTTTAGATTCACAGGCGCGCGTCTAACCCATAGGCCACCAAGTAACATGATCAAAAATGGGAAACTATCCGAACAATACTAATATGTGTCAATATAAGTAAACAATCTTAACAATAAAAATTAAAAATATCTAAAATCAAAAAAGAAAAAAAAAAGAAAAGACTTTTAAAGAGGGGTTGTTATAAATGAGGTGAGGTTCAAACGTAAAAATATCGTTCGCACACACAAGGACAGGGCTCTTCTTAGCTTTAGTTGTTTCCATTTTTTCTAACACGTCCAGTTTTTTGCCTTTTGAACACTCATGCAAAATATCCGCTCCCTGAGTTAAAGAAAAATTATGTGAGGAGGCCAATAAATGATTTGCAAACGCCGATTTAGTTTCGATCATGTCAGTATCCCTATACCTGTCCACCAAACTTGTATGTTCCTTTATTCTGGTGGAAATTTTTCTCCCCGATTGCCCTATGTAAATGGCATTACAGTAATTACATCTTAATGAATATACCCCTGATTTTGAAAAGAAATCTGCCTTATCTATTGTACTAACTAGCTGACTTTTTAAACTGTTTGTAGTTTTACAAGCAATTGTAAGATTTGTAGACTTGAAAAAATTTGCAAGCTGAAAATAAATAATACCAAAAAATCACATTGATCTAAAAAGATTACTATTTTCATTATTAAGATGGATTAAGTTGTAAGTAAGTTTGTATTTATTATAGAATTTAGAATAAAGGCGATTAATTATATCAAGTGAAAAACCATTATTAAAAGCAATATGTTTAATTATATTCAGTTCATCAAGGAAAGCTCCTCTAGAAAGGGGAATGTTGAAAAGGCAATAGAAAAAGGGAATTAAAAGAGGCAAATTTGTAGGAATAAGGGGAGTTTGAGGAGTATTGGATGACATTGTCCGTAGTGGTTGGTTTGCGGTAGATCTCAAATTCAAGTTTGTTGGTATTTTTTAACATAAGAACATCAAGAAAGGGTAACTTTCCATCTCTTTATTCTTCAATGGTAAACGAGATATTTGCGTGAAGAGAGTTTATAGAAATGGGGAAATCCGCCAATTCCAGATCATTCCCATTCCATACCACAAAAATATCATCCACGTATCTTCTATATACAGTGAAAAAAGCACCAAACTTTCCATTGACAATCCTTTTCTCCAAATGGTGCATAAAAATCTCACTGAGAAGAGGAGAGAGGCAAGACCCCATTGCTAGTCCAGTAACTTGTCTAAAAAACCTGTTGTTGAAAATGAAAAAATTCTGATCAAGTACTAGCTTGAGAAGTGTTAAAAGATCATCAACAATAAATCTGTCAAGCGGTGACTTAAGCAAAAGAGACCTAACTATATCAAGGCAATCACCAGGTGGAATGCTTGGAAATAAGTTCTTAACGTCCAGAGAAATTAGTTTTGAACCCTCTGGTATGCAGATATTTTTTTTAAGAATTTGTCAACTCTACTGAATTTTTTGTGAAATAAGTACTTCTGAAACCAGTTACATCTCTGAGTGTGGTATTTAATCAGGCTGACAAGTTGTAACAAGGTGAGTTTACAAACGATACTACTGGCCTAATAGGAAGATTGGGTTTATGGATTTTAGGAAGGCCGTAGAGGAAAGGAGTTCTGGGATTCATAGGGTATAATTTTTCTTTCCTAGTATGAAAAAATTCTAAAGTTAGATTACACCTATCAAGGGTTTGTTTAACCTTGGAGAAAAAAGAGCTAGTAGGATCTTTGTTTACATTAACAAAGTCACCCGAACCCAAAAAATCCAAAACCTTCTCTATGTAATCATCCCTCTTAAGTATAATCAGGCAATTACCCTTGTCAGCTTTCGAAAGTATTAAATCGTGATTTTTTATTATATTTTTAAGAGAAGTTAGATGTTTATTATTAAAATTAGATTTATTGGAGTTTGAGTTAATATTAGAATTTAAAAAGCAGCACGCAAAATATTTTTATTATGAATATCAGTAGTCTGCAAAACATTCTCAGCCTCCACAGCTAAAGTCTCCCGCGTGCGCAAGTCAGTCTTCTTAGAAAAATTATATTTTAAATTAAGATTCAAAAAACTTTTCTCGTCCGGTGTGAAAGCCACATTTGTTAAATTCAAGTACCTTTTATGAAATTGAAAGTGACATTTTCCTAGCTGGCTACGGTATACATTATTATTATTTTTTCTTAAAGATTGAACTTGAGATGTCCTAAGGTGATTTAATTTGCGGTTTAAACGAAAAAAGGAGTTTTTAAAAAATATTTAAACCTCATCTCCAAGTGCTAAAAATTAAGTACAAAAAACTCCCAATGGGTTAAGAATAAGTTCAACGTAAACTAAAGGTATTTTTTTACAGAATTCACCTTATTCAAGCTTCTGTTATGGTTTTGATACACATCTCCAATCATGATTGTTTAATCCAAATAATTTTTTTTGAAACTTTCAATTATGTGGCAATATTCAAAAGGCTGCCTTTAGCAAACGCTTCTCCTTATTATTGACAATTATTCACAAAATACATAAAAATTTCCTGTTACTATGAGCTTACCACTTAATTCAATCTTCACCTTTTACTTGGAAATCATACGTGGCTTAGGCAGGTTGAAACTCTTACTAATTTTATAAGAAATGTTCGCAATCACTTGAAAATTAATTTTTCTCGATGGTGCAACGTTGAGTCGGTGCAGTAATTGCATACTTGCATTCCTGGCCTTAATCCCGTAGACTTTTATTGTAGTTCAAGGTAGTTAATTAAAAGACTGTAAATATTTTGACCACTATATATTAGTTAATTAACTAATAAAACTTATTTGCATTCTACGTGTGATTTAATTTTCGATGTGCATATAAAAAAATATATATAAATAATTTTTAGTTTGGCGATTTATTTGTCTTAAATCGTATTCACAATAAATTCAGAAAAATAAATATGATAGCCTTCATCTAAAACTTCAGGCAGCACTAATTTCATTATCAACTTATAACAAAAGCAATTTCTTGCAATTTTTTGGTTAATCCAGGAATTATTTTTGTTTCGACCCAAATTAGCAGCTAAAGAAGAAAAATACGTTAAAAAGGATTAGTGGCCTGAATAATGCGGACAATTTAATGATAAGGACCTGATGAGGGTTTCGCGAGCAATTGCCTTCATTCCTTTATTTTTTTTACTTAATTTGCTTTTATTGCCTCATGAAAACAGCGCGGAAAAGGGATTCGTTTATATTAGGTTTTTAATCTGAATTTGGAATATTAAATATGTTAGATATTAAAAATGAGTCTTAAAGAGCTTTTTTTTAATTCTTTTTTAAGAAGATTTTAATATCTTAGTTAGAAGATGTTAATCTGATTATGTTAACAATAATGAAATAGATACAGCTGCATACATTATAAAGCTACATTTCTTAATTTTTAGTAAAATCTTAGTGCTATTTATAATTTTAAAGTGGAAAACAAAAAGTTCCGATTTTTTAATATTTGTTTATTGATGGAGGACTCGTATTATTAGAGTTTGAATAACATCGTAAAATTAGATTAAGGTTATTTCATCTTGAACCTCTGATGTTTTTTTCCTATCATTTTTCATTCCTTCTCGTTTCTGTCTTCCTTGCAAGAACATCCAAGTACCATATTTGTTTTTTCTGCTCTCCGATTTACGGAATATTCCGCCTAACTTATCCTTTTATCATTTCCTTCCGGTGCTAAGTTTTTTGTTTTGCAAATTACATTAACTCGGTTTAAGGTTGTATCAAAGAGGTAGCATAACCTAACCAATACCTAGCTACAGTCATAAGAGCGCCTACAATATAGGAAACCATTGAAAGAGGAAATATATGCAATTAATTCCTAGATTAATAATCATGAACTGGAAATTAGCTCAGAAAAAGCTCATTGGTATTTGGATAAAGTCATATAAACAAATGTCACCTTATGAGTGACGTCACCTTAGACTATTCCCTTACATACTTTCCTCATATCAGTTAAGTTCTTAAAAAAGCAAACCCCATCTTTCGTACATTCGGAGCTTGCCTAACATAGGAGGTCCTTCATGTTCTAAAAGAAGAGTTCTTGTAATGTCCTTCCAGTATATCATCCTGTATGCAGCCTCAATATGGCACAACGCCATAAATCTTGCTAGAAATGCAAATAGACTAACATTTTGTCAATGACGGGTTGGTTCAAGATGCAGTCCTTATACCACCCCTTATACCTATTGCTTGCAATTCTTGACAGGTTACGGCTGTCTTGCGGCTTATTTCGAATTTAAAAGAAAAACAGATCTATCATTTATTGTGCTGTATCATTTAAGTCATCTTCAATGATGTCACCCTCATTCGATGAATATTCAGAGATTAATGGTGCCGGAAAGTACTTGGAAGAAAAGTGATGGTTGGAGTAATTAAGGCCTAGGACGCATTTTCCATCTATAAAAAAAGGTAGCATATGCTTTCTTAATGTAAATGTTTTATTTTCCTCCCATATCAGATACTATATCTAAATACGCAAAATCGGTTGGTCTAGTAATAGTTGGCTCAAACAATTTTAAATGTTATGGAATATGCTATATATTTTTTGCTTTTTTTTATTTCAGGTTGCCATACTCTGAAAAATCGGATCATCTTTCGAATATATGTATTAATCCACTTGCTGATATTAGTAAACTTTATTCAAAAAATTTGATACATGTACAGAATCTATAATATCCTAAATTTAATAACTAATTATTATATTCCGTTAATAACATTTCTACCAACAAGCAAAAAAATAATAATGTTTCCAGAATATAATTTTCCATAGTCTTTCCAGAATAGCAACAAAACTTTTTTTTAATTTGGTCTTTTATTTAAACCTTAACAAAAGAAAAATTAGCAGGCGCGGATGGTATAACATGCTCTCTATTTTGCAATGTTACCGTTGTAATCTTACATCCCTTCTTAGATGATATAATAAACGCATCTTTCTTAAATATAAAATAAGTAAAAATACCTAAAAAGAAAACTTGCCAGGATATAGAAAAGTATTGACCGATTTCATCCATTTCCATTATTTCAAAAATGATGGAAGAAATATTTGATAATAAGTTAATTCAAAAGCAATTTTTTTTCTTCAATTCAGCATGAAATCATTCAGAGGAAAAATCTACAGAAACTGCAGTTTAAAAGCCTTAAATTTCATTAATCAAAGTCTAGATTAAAGTTTTTTTAATTTTGATATACTTTATGATTTGAATAGAGTCTTTGATGTTGTGGATAGTAGAATACTGAAATCAAATTTACAAGGATTTGGTCGAGTCCAAGTAAATAGTTCAAATAAAAACTATACATATGTAAGCGGATTTCTTAAAAAACATCTTCAGATCGCCAGAGTGCTGATCCAGCAGAATTGCCGAGCACGGCAAGAAGCGGGAAATGCGACGCGGTACTCTTCCGTCCCCGGCCTGACGCGCTCGCGTGAATAAAATAAGTTGAATTGTCAAGTTGGCAAATTAAAAGTTGGTTTTGTGAATTTAATGACTTTTATTTAAGGGTATCAACCCCAAAATATTACTACTGTTTACACATATAAAGTATCCATTTAATTCTCAATTTCTCAAAATTAACTACGGAGTTTTTCAGGGTGGCATACTTTCCCCTTTTCTTCTTTGATCTTTAGTAATGATCTGCCTCAGTTAGGTCTCTTAAATTTGAAACACCTATGTCAGGTCTCGATACGTATATTACTGTTTATTTAATGTAAAAATTACTGTTTAAGGAAATGGTTCTAGGGTGGTAAAAGATGCAGTAAAAAAGGCAAACATAATACACAGAAATGTCTCATTTTGGTGCGGGACGAAGAATCTGTTGCCTAATCCCAAAAAAAACTTATCACAAAGCGCTCTTATAAAAAGCGAATAAACCAAAGAAATCAATAAAAGTTGACTTAAACACAAAGTTTTTAAGTTTAACCATAGAAATCGACTTACTAAGGTACTAGCACATTGATAAATTAGCATCAAATCTGACAATAGAGTGTTCTGTGGACGTTTATGAGCAGGTTATTAGGGATATAGATATGAAAATATATTCATCTATATATTGCGAAGTTGGGATATGACATAATTTTCTAGGAAACCTTCTTAAAGATTAATAGGCTCTTAGTTTTACAAAAACAAATTTAGCGCTGTCTGTATGAGACCGACAAGATCTCTCATGTAGCACCATATGTCATCATATGTCATCACCAGTCATCATACTAGGGTATGATGACACGATATACCTACTCATACTCATTTAGCAGTGACTGTATGGTACCTGAGACTGTGGACTGCAAAAGTGTTGTAACCTAGATCGCAGACAGAGAGGAGTGGCAGCACACCAATAAGCCTACTCTTCTAAATAATGGAATAAAACTTAAAAAGTTATTCCAAGTAATCAGAGTGTCTCAGATATACAAGACTATAAAGTTATTTTCAAAATCTGTAAATATTTACAGTAAGTCAGACTCCTGGAATAAAGCTGCCTAATTATCCAGAATTATTAAGTTTATAGAATATACAGATGGCTCTACAATGGACAATAGAGCTGGTGCAGTGATCTGTGATGGGGGAGTATGCTACTGTCTTTCAGGTTAAAATTTTTCTGTTTTGATATGCGGACAGGAAATCCTAAGCTGAGGATTGCAACATAGTCGTATCAATCTGCTCTTACAGCAGGGCTACCATTAAGGCTATTACGGCCGAAAAGGTGAGCTCCAAACTCATACTGAATGGCGTAAAGGTCCTGGAGGAATTGATAAAAGTGATCTGCAGGGTTCAGCTTGTCTGGGCACTCAGGCCATGCCGG
This sequence comes from Anthonomus grandis grandis, assembly GCF_022605725.1. Classification (NCBI taxonomy): domain Eukaryota; kingdom Metazoa; phylum Arthropoda; class Insecta; order Coleoptera; family Curculionidae; genus Anthonomus; species Anthonomus grandis. Next base: position 41,688,916 of record NC_065548.1, read on the forward strand.
AAACGAAAAAGTTGAGTCATTTCAGTGTTTTTGTAGGCTATTTAATTATTTAATATAAGGCTCTCCCACAGATAAACTAAACAATCCAATAACAGGAAAGCACAAAATATCTTATGAATTTAAATACAAGTAAGCGCTTTGCCAAACATTACATTTTCACCAAACCTAACAAATATACCAAGTAATATAAACCTAACTACCTTATTTAATAGTATCTCTTATAAACAATAAAAGGCATATATAGATATGAATAATGACGATAGGAAAAATATGACAATATTTATCGTTCCTTGCGAAATTAGGTAGAATTTCTTAAGTATTGCTTAAATGAAGCTATACTGGAAAAAAATATATCATTATTCAAATTAGTTTCTTGAAAATTATTAAAACTACGGGCGCATCTGAACAATGGAGAGTTAGACAAATAGTTTAAAGAGTATCTTGAGATGCTAAAGGTCGATCTATTACGCAAAATTTTCTAGACAGAAAGAGCAGTCTATTAAATTATTAATAATTTTATAAATCAAAATTGTTTCTATGACTCTCTAAGGGCTTTGTTTACATTCCTTTTGTCGTCTTTATTAGATTTAAAGAATTATAATCTATATAAATCCATATTTCTTTAATATGTAGTATTTACCACCTTTGTACATATTTTGGTGAATCATGCCTTGGCGCTGCGCCGCTAGATGGCTAATATTTATTTTACCCTGTAGTATGAGAGTCCACATGCGGCCATGATGTAAATGCAGAGCTGTTGTGTCTTAAGAAATTAAACAAACGTGTTTTGGAGATTCCCGAGTTTTTTTGAGTCTGAATATTCTAAACATGATCCTTCTCACCGTGATATACCTTAACCTATGGGTAAATGAGTAAGCTACAAGATGTGGTGTTTGTGAAAACCTTATTTCGGAAATTGAGCCGAAATTCCTGTGTAAGTCTTTAATCGACTTCGGCAAGCGGCGTTCAACAGCAGCCATTAAAGTGTGAAAGTGATAAGCATGTTATTTTAGAGCTAGAAAATAGGTTAAATAATTCTCCGATTTACTCTCTTAATTTGATGATGTACAGAGTGAAATTGAGATGTTGTCAGAGTCTACTCAGGAGCAACTGCAGGAGCGTACATCATTTGAAGACAATTATTGTAAGTTAAATGCACAGGGAAAAAAGATTTTAGATGAATACTATAGTGCTGTTAATTCTGGGGAAAGTAATAGTTCAGTTAATGAGAATGTGCAAAACCCTCTAAGTTCTCGAGATAATTATGTGCAGAGTGCACAAATGCATTCAATGGGTTTGAAACTTTCAGCAATAAATCTTAATAAATTTTCAGGTCATTATAAAAATTGGCTTGAGTTTCGAGATCTGTTTGACTTATTAATTAATTCGAATGAGTCATTAAATAATGTGCAAAAATTTCACTACCTTCGAGCATCCCTAGAGGGTGAGGCGGCTCAGGTAATTCGTGGGGTTGAGACTACTGAAAGTAATTATCAGATAGCATGGGATATGTTGTGCAATAGGTACAATAATAAAAGTATTTTAGTGCAAACTCACATAAAGTCTTTGCTTAATATACCTAATTTATGTTCTGAGTCTTGTTTTGAGTTACAAAAAATGGTTGATGCAGTATTAAAACACATTCAAAGTTTGAAAACCTTGAACCAACCCACATAGTTTTAGGATACGCTTTTAATTTTTATTCTTAGTTCTAAATTGGACAAAAAGACAGAGCGTGAGTGGGAAGAAAGAAAAGTAATTTGTTCCGATTTAAAATCATTACGTCAGGTAACTGATACAGAGGTATTGGGTCAAAATTCTGAGTTTCCTTCTTTGAGTGAGTTTTTAGAGTATCTAAAGAAAAAAGCTGATCTTTTGTAAATTTGGTAATTTATAAGACTAGAAAACATGTGGGGTTAGAGGAAAGTGGTTATGGTAAAGGGGGGAATAAGAGTAATCGAGCTAATAATAAGTATTCTTATAACTCTTATACAGTGTCAACACAAAATAGTGTTTGTGCCTTTTGTAAGAAATCGTATTCAATTCATAATTGCCCTGAATTTATTAAACTGGCAGTGCAGTCGAGAGTAGAAAGGGTGCAAAGTTTGAAATTATGTTATAACTGTCTTAAAGAGGAGCATGGCAATAGATTTTGTAAATCTAATTATTCCTGCTATAGGTGCAAGCTGAAAAATCATACTCTATTATATCTTAATAGACCTCAACAAGAAACACAGGTTTTAAATAATAAGCCAGAACAAAATGAGGGCACCGATGTGGCTGTTAGTCTATCTAGTGGTGTAAGTAATTTTTATTCAAATGTCTTGTTGCAAACAGCTTTAGTAAAGGTTATTGACTCATCCGGAGTTCCTCAAGTGTGCAGAGCTTTACTGGATAGTGGTAGCCAGACTCATTTGATCACACAGGGGTGTTGTGAGAGACTAGGTCTTGAACAAATTGAGTTGTAATCTGTCATAACAGGAGTTGGTCAAAAGGTGTCACAGTTAAAACATAAATGTCAAATAACTATCCAGTCTTGTATTAATCAATATTCGATGAGTCTTTCTTGTATCATGATTCCTAAAATCAGTGGTACACATCCTCCTTGTAAGATTAATACATCTTCCTGGAATATACCAAAAAATGTATGTCGTAAAAAATATATGTAGCAGATCCAGAGTTCAACAGGCCAGGTGAAATTGATCTTCTAATCGGTGCGAGTGTCTATCTGAACCTATTATGCATAGGCCAAGTGCATTTAGGTAAAAACATGCCAACATTGCAGAAAACCCAACTAGGTTGAATTGTAGGGGGTGAATTTCAATCTAATCTCTCTGTGATAAGCAACTTGACTTAATTTGACAACCAACTTGGACCTTCAAGAGCAGATTTGCAAATTTTGGGAGATTGAAGAGGGTTTAAATACAACTCGTAATGAGGAAGGCAGATTTGTTGTAAATATTCCTTTTAAAAAATCGAGTGCCTTGGAGATTCAAAACAAAATGCTATTAAAAGCTTTCATTCTCTAGAATCTAAGCTTAATAAAAATTCTGTATTTAAGTCAAAATATGTTGAGTTTATTAGTGAATATCACTCTTTGTCTTATATGACCGAATGTGCAAAGCCAGACGAATCCAAAGTTGCTTACTATTTCCCTAATCACGGAGTCTTAAATGAGAAGAGTCAAACCACCAAACTAAGAGTAGTGTTTGATGGTTCAGCTCCATCCGATACCGGGGTGTCCTTAAATGACATTCAATGCGTGGGCCCTGTTATTCAGGACGATTTGTTGTCAATTATTTTGAGATTTCGGCAATATAAGGTGGTGATTGGAGCAGATGTGGTCAAGATGTACCGCCAGATTTTGATTCATAAGGATCAGTGGTGTCTTCAGCGTATACTTTAGAGAGGTGAACCATCAGAGGAATTGAAAACCTTTAAATTAAAAACAGTCTCTTATGGAACATCTTCCGCTCCCTTTTTAGCTGTATGGTGTTTGAAGCAACTTGCTATTAAGAATTCAGAACATTTTCCAAGGGCATCTAAAGTCATCGAAAAGGATTTTTACGTAGATGACATGCTAAAAGGTGTTGAGAGTGTAATAGAAGGCATAAATTTGTGCAATGAGGTAACGTCTATTTTAAAATCTGCAGGTTTTGATCTTCAAAAGTGGGCTTCTAATAGTCAAAAGATCTTAGATCATGTGAAGACAAGCTCATCTATATCTACAGTATTATTTGGTGAAAGAGGCCAAACAAAAACTCTTGGATTGTATTGGTCCTGTGAACAAGATTTTTTAATGTATCAAATTGATGTCAGTATCATCGACTCAACTGTAGCTCTAAGTTAGATTCATACTCCTCATAATACATTACAAATCTTTGTTGGCAACAGAGTGACTCAAATCCAGGCATTTACTTCATCATCTGATTGGCGCCATATCCGTAGTGCGAGCAATCCAGCAGATCTATTGTCCCGAGGTGTTGATCCTAGTCAAATTCAGAGTTCAGATCTATAGTGGAATGGCCCGCCATGTCTCTCTTTCCCTCAGTGTTCGTGGCCCAAATCTGATTTTCAACCTCAAATTAATTTACCAGATTTGAAAAAACAAATTAGTGTCTTTAAGATCGAGTTTGGGGCCCTATTTCCATTTGCAAGATTTTCGCGGTTATCTAAGATAAAAAGAGTTATGGCTTACTGCCTGCGATTTATTGCAAAGTATCGTCAGAGGTCAAAGACTGCTGGTCTTCTTACTGTTCCTGAGTTAAACTATGCTTTAACTGTTCTGGTAAAACTAACACAACAGGAAGACTTTGCTGGAGAAATAAATGAGTTAAATAAGTCCACATTGTTAGCGAGTAAAGGAAATTTATTAAAACTAACCCCTTTCTGGATTGTGAGGGTATATTGAGGGTGGGGGGAAGGTTACAACTTTCAGAATTTTAATGTAAAAAGAAATATCCAGCAATTCTTCCTGGTGAACATCCCTTTACTAATCCTATTTTCCAGCATGAACATATTAGATTACATCATGCGGGCGTTCAACTTCTTCTTTCCTCAATTAGAGAAGTGTATTGGCCACTTCGGGGAAGAAATTTAGCTCGTAATACTGTACACAAATGTATAAGGTGTTTCAGAACCAACCCGACCTCTAAAAATCCTGTTATGGGTGTTTTGCCTCAAACTAGGGTAACCCCTGCTCCTCCCTTTTATAATGTCGGTGTAGATTATGCAGGACCTTTATTTATGAAGGATAAAAAGGGAAGGGGATGCAAAAGGTTTAAGTGTTATATTTGTATTTTGTAGTTACTGAATTCACAACAGAGGCCTTCCTGACCTCATTTAGAAGATTTATTGCACGAGAGAGGTAAACCATTGAATGTTTATTCCAATAACGGAACCAATTTTGTGGGAGCTCGAAATAAGCTTGAAGAGTTTGGTAAGTTTTTAAGGAGGCATGAGGTGAATTTATCCGAGGCAGTTGCAAATCAGGGGATAACTTGGCATTTTATTCCAAGTATGTCACCTCATTTCGGGGGTATTTGGGAGGCAGGCGTAAAGTCATGCAAAACACATTTAAAGATGGTTCTAGAAAATGCTTTATTAACTTATGAGTAGTTAGTTACAGTTTTGACAGAAATAGAAGCTATCTTGAACTCTCGTCCTCTTACCCCAGTCTCTCCAGATCCTAATAATTATACCGCATTGACCCCCTTCCACTTCCTAATTGGGCGACCTCTTACTTCCATACCAGAGCCAGACCTAGAGGATGTTAAGGAGTCCAGACTTTCCCACTTTCAACGTTTGCAGCAGCTAAAGCAGCATTTTTGGTCGAGATGGTCCCTAGAGTACGTGAGTGAACTTCAGGTTCGAACTAAGTGGCAAATTCATAACAATGTTCTTCAACCTGGAGCCCTGGTTATCTTAAAAGATGATAACCGACCATCCTTACAATGGAGTATGGAAGGAATTCTCTCTGTTCAACCAGGCCAAGATAAAGTAGCAAGAGTAGCCTCCATCCAGACCTCTAAGGGAATTGTGAAACGTTCGTTTTCCAAAATTTGCCCTCTACCAATGGAATCATGTGAGACTCCAAAACCAAGTGATACGGGTTAAACTATAGACCAGATTTGTGCCTTGCTATAGACTAGATTTAGTGGTTGCTAAACTAAACCTAACTTACTTATTAAGAGTTCTTAGTTTTAAGTATGCTTTATTTAATTAGTGTGCTAGGTATATACTAAGTAAGGATAGTATGTTGATTTAAGTCAATGTTAAACTTTTCCTTTTGAAGGTTAAGCCCTTCAAGGTGGGGGGCATGTTTACATTCCTTTTGTATTCTTTATTAGATTTAAAGATTTATAATGCGCCGCTAGATGGCTAATATTTATTATACAGTGTGATATGACAGTCCACATGCGGCCATGATGTGAATGGAGAGCTGTTGTGTCTTGAGAAATTAAACAAACGTGTTTTGGAGATTCCCGAGTTTTTTTGAATCTGAGTTTTCTAAACAGGCTTTATACCATAAAACTTACAAACTTGCGTTGTACCCTTTCAATTTGGTCAATATATTTGTGATACATCGGATTCCAAGCTACTGTCGCATATTCTATAGCAGGTTTAACGAATGCATTGTATAATAATATTAATGATGTTTGATTACTGAAACCCTTTGTAATTCAAGATATAAAACCAAGATTTTTTAGAGCTTTCTGAATAATGTTTTCTTTATGAACTTCGAAGAGCAGTCTGTAATCCAATGTCACACCTAAATAAAATAATAAATAATTTATTTAAGGTACAAATTTTACAAATATGTAGCGTTTTATTTTTCTATTCCTTATGCTCACTAACACTTCATTCACATTCACATTTTATTAATTTCAATAATTACATTAATAATTTCAATCAACTTCTTTTATTCATATTTCTTTAAATTCACACTGTCAATGACACATTACTACTGTAACGCATCACTCTCCTGGTTTAATTATCCATGCTTTCTGTTGACGGTCCGTCACTTCTCTGATTGGTCATAATTATTATTTTCTCTGATTGGCTGATATTGACAGCTTAGGCGAGAGGTGTTGCAGGTAGGAGCGCACGTAAAAGGCCAGTTTTTTTATTTCCGAAGTTTGTAAAGTAGGAAGTGGCCAATATGGCTTATAATTTATGGTCCTTAATCTTGTTCCTTTAGGGAACCGTTTATTTCATAATTCCTTGTGCAGGATGTTCAAGATTTTGATGGATAGATAATGAAACTTAGCAAGGTGAGTGTGTCACATTTTTAACGTCATTCATTTTTTATCGACAGTAAATACAATGGCAACCATTGTTTTAGGGTTCTACTTTTCCGTTTTCCTCTTTATTCTTTTTTAATTGTTGATGGCTGCAGGCTTTTGATTTCCCCGGGAAATTACTGAAAACGGTAGAGCTGAAGCTAGAGTTAGAGCTAGTATTAGAGATTTCCAGTCCGGATAGCTCGGTTTTGAAGGCTAGCCGTTATTTCTTAGAGGAATATACAGGCCAGTTTATTCCATTTATTTAAATATTACTAACCATAGATTTGTCTCACTAATTTAAATTTTTATTAATATAACTTTTATTTCAATTTAACGTTACAAATATTTAATCAATGTCATAATTTAATACATCATTTTCTTATCTATAATATTAATTATTTTTTGTTCAGTATTTTTCAGTACCTTTTTTGGTAGTTAATTAGATAGAACACGAACACGGTTAAGGCTGATATGCCTTAGGTAAAAAGGTTCATGAACTTTCCTCTGCGTAATACAAATTTATACTAAAAATTTAATAATCGCAATTTATTTTTCAAGTGACTACCTAGTAGCGAAATCATAATTTAAATGTTACTTTTGTCAAACTTATTTTAATCATATCAACATTATTCAAATTTTAATTCATAGCAAATTATTAACATTTATCAGATTAGAACATGAGGTGTGTATATATCTATGATGTAAATATAACTTGGTTGTATTTGCTTGGTATTGGGTAGAGGACGAAACTGAAGACCGCGTTATCGAGAAGTACCAAGCACTTACGCGAGCTAAGCTCAAATTCTTGTGTAACACCTACAGTGTATCGAGCGAGCTTTATATCCTTTAAAGTAGAAGGACTTATTGGTTTTTCCAAAGCTATTGGTCTCTGGCAACCCACTGCACTACAAATCTACTTTATAATCATAATCTCCATATGATTAAACACAAGACATTCTACTTTCAAGGTAGTATAACGTATAAGAAAGAGAAAAGCCTATCATAAACGATCAAGACACACAAAGTCTATTGAAATATTTTAAAATGCTAAAAATATATTTAAAAAAGTTTTCATAAAAAATCATGTTAGCTTTCATAATTTAACGATCAAATGAACTTACCTGTGAAATTCGATCGTAATTATATGAAGCATCCAATCCGAATTTATCACTTTACCAGGTAGTACGTCGTACGTTGCTATATCGCGCACAAAGTTTAAAGAATATTTTTCCCCCCATCCGTCCTCTATCATCCATCCAACATTCTATTCATTCTGTTCAAAGTGTTTTTGTCAATTACAATCATTTGGGTGATTATATTATTATAATAATAATATGTTGATTAATTTTGGGTTAGGGTGGGAGTGATATCTTCGGATTGGACGCTTCATATAATTACGATCGAATTTCACAGGTAAGTTCATTTGATCGTTAAATTATATTTCAGCGTCCAATCCTCTATATCACTTTACCAGGTAGATGTTTAAAGTAGTGACGATTGTAATTGAGTAATAGGTTATACACAAATAGTTTCTTAATTTTTTTTTATATTGACATTAACTTAATACAAAACTAAAAAAGATTTTCTCCATAGTGTTTAACAAACTCGAGAGAATAACGTTATTATACTTAGAAAGTAAAAATACATATTGATATACCTGATGTTGATAAATCAGGTTAAAAATGAAATTATAAAGTGCATTAAAAATGAAAAGAACACAAATTTATGATTCTAATGAAAGGATTTGTTCAGCGAAAGTAGTATTTTCAACTATTTTTCTCTGATAAAATCTTGTAAATGTCGTTTCTCTAGTCCAGCCAGCAGCCTGCATTATAGATTCCATGGGAACTCCACTTTTTAGTGCCGCCGAAGTTGACGCATGGCGGACAGAATGAGGTTTAAAAATATCTGTATCAATACCTGCTAATTTTAGTGTATTTTTAACCTATCTGCTTACTGTTTGCTTTGTCGCTGGTTTATGCGGACTTTTAAGAGTAATAAATAAACCATCAACAGATGCAGATCTTTTTTCCCGGGTGATTTCCAAATAGTTTTTTATGGCTGTAGCTGGGCAAATAGAAGGTTTTTCTAGGAAAAACGGTATTTGAAGACATGGCTGTAGCTTATTAATGTTTGACGTCTTTATTTGATCCGTTATTAATATTTGTATACCCGAAGCATTTTCTCGTAAATTAGAGGTTCTAATTAGAGAAATAGTTTGGATTCGTTGTCCCGTAATAAGCGTTAGTAGAGTTGCTACTTTATAAGATAGATGCTGAAGGCTGATTTTGGAATTGTCCCACTTTCCTAAGAAGTTTATCACTTGTTGTGGGTCCCAAGTACAATTGTATTTGGGTCTTGAAGGTCTTAATTTTGCTATGCCTTTCATATATCTGGATATACGAGAATCTTTTTGTATATTTTCGTCTAATATAAGTGAGAGCGCAGACCTATGCGAATTAAATGTACCAAACTGGTAATTTTTCGCATCAAATAAACTTTGAAGAAAGGAGATAACATGATTTACTTCCGCTTTATGCATGTGTACATCTGTTGTCTGGCAGTATTGCCACCAAAGCTTGTATGTTCCCTCATACTGCTTCATTGTTGACGACGAAATTGAAGCTAAGGCTGTATCAATGGAGCATTGTGGGTATCCCTTTATGAGTAGAGCTTGCCTGATAATTTGGCCGCCACCAGGGAAAGTTTCTTTGCTAGAGGATGGTGTACTCTAAAAGGTGAGGAAAGTAAATTAATGTCAGGCGAAAAAATTATTTCTTCGATTTTCATTAATGCGAATTTTGGGAACGAGGGTTGTGAAGGCCACAATGGCACCACCAAGATTCCCTCAGCCTTATCAGTGATTATTTTTTGAATAGTTCGAGTTATCATTGAAAAAGGAGGGAAAGCGTAGAAATACAAATCTTTCCAGCAAATAGTAAATGCATCTATTGATAAAGCGTCTGGATCTTGTTTCCACGAAATATATGTTTCACATTTTGTGTTGGCTTTTGATGCGAATAAATCAATATTTGGCTTTCCAAATTTTTGTAGAATTTTACTAAAAGCAGTTTTGGAAAGACACCACTCAGTTTCGGGAGCAGTTAATCTAGATTGTTTGTCGGCTATTTCATTATTTTTAGAAGGAATGTAAGAAGCGAAAAGCCAGATATTTCGTTCTTCGCACCATTGCCAGATTATTTTGGTAATTTTTGCTAGATTTATATGTTGAACGCTGCCCATTCTGTTTATACAGGAGGCAGCAGTCGTATTATCGGTCCTTATCAACAAATTACAATTCTTATGTTGTTTAGCTAAGCATTTTAAAGCATAGTATACTGCTTTTAATTCTAAGACGTTAATATGAAATTTTTTATCATCTTCAGACCACCAGCCGTTTGCCGTTTTTGCCTTTGCATAAGCCCCCCACCCTGTAAGACTAGCGTCACTAAATATTTCTAAACAGAAAGTATCTTGTTTTATTTCATTGTATGCACTTAAAATATTTTTCTCTCACCATAATAGGTCTATTTTTGACAAAGGAGATAATTGCATCCATGTATCATATGATCCATTATTTTTATTTAAAGCTAAGCATTTATTTCTCTCCAATGCTTTAGTGTAAACCCAGCCATATTTTATTGCCGGGCAGGCAGAGCTTAGAGAGCCGATAAATTTAGCTACGTCCCTAATTTTTACTTTAGTTTTTCTTTTTAAAATGAGCAAGGTTTGCAAAATTTTTTGTTTTTTGTCTTGCGTAATCTCGATTGTCATTTTTATGGAATCAAAAACGAAACCTAAAAATGTTAAAGTTTTTGATGGAAAAATATAACTCTTGTCATAATTGACAATAAAGCCCATAGATTGAAGAAGCGAGAGGGTAAAAAACACGCTTTTTTCGCATTCTTCTTTTGTTTTTCCCAAAATAAAAATATCGTCTAAAAAATTAACACAGATAACGCCATTTTTTCTCATATATTCCACTACGGGTCTCATTATTTTGGTGAAACAGTGGGGTGCAGTTGACAAACCAAATGGTAAATATCTAAATTTATATAAGGTATTATTGTGATAAAATCTTAAATATTTTCTGTTGGTTTTTTTCTATGGGTATTGCGAAATACGCGTCTTTTAAATCTATTTTAGCCAAAAACATGTTTTTCTGCATGAGCCTCAAAGCAGTCCTATAATCTTCCATTTTGAAGTGGGGAGCACTTATAAAGGAATTTAATTGTTTTAGGTTTAAGATTAGACGCTTTTTACCATTTGGTTTGTCTCTAAGAAATATTTTTGAAATAAATTGGTCGTCGCTTGGCTGGCAAACTTTTATTGCATTTATAGATAAAAGTTCGTCCAGTGCAGTGCTTATTAATTTGTTCTCTTCAGGGGAAAAGTTTTGACGACAAACTTTAATTTGAAAGGGCTTACTATCAAACGGAATTCTATAGCCACCTATATAGAATAGAATAAGTGCGTTTGTAGTTAGCTCCTTCCATTTTGACAAAAATAATTTCAGTCTTCCTGCATATTGACTTACCAATAATGCCTCCGCTTCTGGAACTGCCCTTTTTTGGGGTAGTGGCCCATTTGTGGTTTCACCTCCCCTCGGTGAACCGGCCTTTTCCTGTTTAAAGGAATTTGGTTAATTTTGAAGTTTGGTCTAGTACTAGCTTCAATATGCGGTCGCCTGTATGAAAAGTTAGTACTAGTAGAGGGCTGAGTTGTCATTGGCTCGGGTTTCAGGTCTTTTTTGGCTCTTTCGATTGATTTAGCCTCTTTAATTTTTTCCCCTATATCACTCCCAAAAAGAAATTGTACTGAAGTAGTATTTGATACCAAATCTTTCACTGTCTTGTTTAAGCTTGGCATGATAAGATTTTTTCTCATGGTTGAAATATTAAATGACAAATCCGAAAAAATTCGGCCTGAATCTCCCAATGAAATTAATAATTGCTCTTTAATTTCTTTGGGAATATTTTCCTTATCCTCTAGAATAATATTCATGCTTTTCCCGAGAGCGCTTATGCCGACATTTAATTGTTTTTGTATGCCTAAATGAGCCTCATCCCTTTTTATGTGGGGGTTTGAAAGTACTCCTACTACTTCCGGATTTATTAATGGGGCATTTATCTCCAAGCAATTACTTGGTAAGGGATAACGCTCCAAAATGTTTAACTTTTGATTATTATCAAGGCCATGGGATATTATATGGCCCCACCGTGTACATAGGGCTTTATGCAATTCAAAATTATTTTTATTTTTTATATTAGGATCCTCTCCCAAAAAAATCGAAAATTCATCTTCTTCCATATCAATTTCTAAAACCGGCGAAGTATTCTTGGATGCAGTCGACTCGCGCCCCAACTCCGCTGATGTTCCCGCCACCACATCGGGCTCAGCAGCGGTATCAATGATTATTGACTCCGTTTCGCGCGGAGAACGGTCATCAAAATCTAAAAATGTCGGACCGCGCGGGTGCCGATCAACGCTGCCTTGTGAGCCTGAACGAGACCTCGCGTCTCGATGATAAGAGTCTCGAGCCGGGCTTCAGTCACGTGATCTGGCGGGCCTATATCGCGATCGGGATCGTCGCCTTGAGGGGGACCGTGAACGAGACGTTTTTCGTTCGCCCGACGAGTGATGGCGGTGTTTATGGACCTTCTTTTTTAATTTTTTGATCATGTTAAACAATTGTTTTTTGGAAATATGCTCTGATTCAGAGCTACTGCTCTCGTTCGTACTTTCCATAGCTAAGATGTCCTACAATGTTATAGGTAAATCAAGTTTTAAGGGTAATGCTTACCTTTTTTAATAATAGATCACTTGCATTGTCGTATCGGGAGCAAGAGCAACATGCACGCGAGACGCACAAACGACGAATGAATAGAATGTTGGATGGATGATAGAGGACGGATGGGGGGAAAAATATTCTTTAAACTTTGTGCGCGATATAGCAACGTACGACGTACTACCTGGTAAAGTGATATAGAGGATTGGACGCTGAAATATAATGACTATTTTAGTTCAGCGTGAGAATAGCTTAAATAGTATTTTATTGTTCTGAGGTAATTAAATGTATACACATTTTTAGCTACAATTTTTACTTTATTATGTATAACTAGTAATAGTTTAGTTAAGTCTATTCAGATGTTATGAGGCACACCATGTTTACTGTGAAACTTTGTATGAAGATTATCAAACAAACAAACAAGCAAGTAATATTTTGAAATTCTCTTTCAGCTTTGAAAAAAATCTTGGCAAAAAGTCTTATTTCTGTTCACAGTCCGCAACTTCACCAACGACGATAGAATATTGCACATATCTAAAATGTTGTTCTAAGTATTTCTAGGTATTGCTATGACTTGGAACCATGAGAAGTATTATTACTTTGAATGTATATGTGTTACTTTAGCGACCACCATAAATAATGTATTATTTTCACCTCGTCTTTTTTTTTCACAGTTTCTTTATTTCAATCGCTAGTATTTTGTTTTTTATAGTTTTTCTTCCTGCTGCAGGTATTATAATGTCGATCAGATAAGTAGCTCTTAGCGTAAACGTTATATTTGGTCTGTCATATGGAATTGTTTTATCCATATGAATTGTTGTATCTCAAAAAAAATGTATTTCCTTATTTTCTAGTATTGCCTCCGGATGGTCTTTACAATAATATTTTTTTATTTGTGACTTGGTATTTCAGTTCTCGGATGATTTTAGGTGGTCTAATATGTCGCATGGCATATTCTGTTTCTGTATATAATATGCTTATAATGTATTCTATTGTCGCGGGGTGTTTTATTTAATTTTTTGCACTTGGTTTTTAATTTTTTTATGTCTTTCGTGAATTGTATTTTTGGACCTTTGCGTAAATGCATGTGTTTCCGTTGTTTTGTTGTTCATTTTTAGCTGTTTGCTTACTCAAATTTTGAAATTTTTGGCTTTTATCTGCTTTTACTACCGGCTAATGTAGTGAGCAAGAGTTTTCGATAATTTTTGTAGATTGCTTGCTTATTTTGTATTTAGTTCTGTGATTTCAGTGATTTCTTTGGTTTAGTATCTTAGTATCATGACTATTTCTCTGCTTTTGTAAGTATTTATCCAAGTTAATTTTACGGTAATTGTTTTTGCCCATTTACTAATATCAAATAACTTAATTAAAACCAATAACCAATTGTTAAAAGTGGTATTGCAAATTTATGAATGGCTTTTACTATATTCTTTAAGTTCAGATTTGTTTTTAAAATAAACATTAGTAGGTTTTTATACTTTTATGTTATTGTTATAATTTATAAAAAAGCATGGTAAACGAAACAAGTTAAATATAACTTAACGAGTATATTATATTCCCAAATAATATACACAAACATAATGGTAGCTGTTCAAAATAGTTTTATAATATTTATTTTGCCACTAACAGGTAATTGGAGTATTAGAGTGGAAATGTTCTTTTATTTATAAGGGCTAAATATTTAATATGAAATGGGCTTAAACAAATGAGAAAGAAAAATTTAAACATATACTTTACAGGTTTAGACGACCTGACTTCTGTTTAGATTAACAAAAAATCACGAATAACACATAACTGTTTATTCAAATTTTAAATACCGGGTGTGTAAAATATACCAATAAACTTCAAGGGATCATAGGGGACATTAAAATAAATATCTGTTGTCCAGTCAACATATGTCCGCAAATGAGTTATTTGGGCTCTAGGGCAAAAAAATCGTTTTTAGCAATATTATTTTATGCATTAACTGAATCGCTATTTACAGTATAGAAAATATTTCTTTATCATAAATATTCCCAGCTTAGGATCCTCAGAAATCAATACCATCAATACCAAGTGGTTTTCACTTTGATCCGTCATCGACCACCTAATCCTAGTGAGAGGGTAATACGTTTTTGTCAAACTTATTGCTTTGAGCAACATTTTAGGTGGGCCTATGAGATATTATAAGTACAATCTTTACGATGAACCAAATGGTTGACATTTGATTAATCATTCATTGTATACATAATTTACATTCTTTACATTGTGTAGGTATATTTTACGCAAAGACGTAGAAAATCCAAGTTTACACGTAAAATCCCATCAACTTAACTAAGCCACGAGAATCTTTTAGATATTTTTTGATATGATCATGATCAAGGCCAAAAATATTTAAGAGATTCTGGTGGCTTAGTTAAATTGATGGGACTTTACGTGTAAACCTGGATTTTCTACGTCTTTGCGTAAAATATACGTACACAATGTAAAGAATGTAAATTATATAGACAATGAAGGAAGATAATCAAAGTTAAAAATAACTTTTAATTTTAACATATTCATTTATCATCATTATTTGATATATTATTAAGCAATTCTATTTGCTATAGTACATCTAAAAAAGTTGAAATAAGCGGCAGAAAGGCAAATCCTAATTTTGAAAAATTAAATTATCAACTTATTAAAGGGAACAACACTCCGCAAACTGTTTAATTTGTGGAAATTTTATAAGAAACCGCTGCTTTACGACTTTAGTCACATATAATATTCATAAACATTATTTTAATAATATGTTTTAAGTACATCGACAAAAAAATTACAAAGGCCCTTTACATAATTGGATTTTTCACTTGAATTTTTGTGATGAGATTAACGACTTTGGGATACCCAGTCCGTTTTAAATAAATAATAAATCAAAAGAAAAAAATTTAAATAATAAAAAATCTTCAGGGCAATATTATGGTCAAGCCTTGTGCGGCAAAAAGGCAATGATGGAATTGGAAAACTGATATTTGGCACTTTAATATGAACTATGACGAATTCTTCGTGTATGTTGTTATATAGAAAAAAATAATAATAATAATAATTAATTAATTAATTATAATTAATAATAATTTTATACTTTATCTAATACTTTAATTTTACTTTAATACTTTATCTTATTTACCTGGATTAAATGAAATTTGAATGGACGGATGGGTAACAACAGGAAGGAAAAAGGGAGAGTAAAGGTATGGGAAGTGAGGGTTAGAAAATGGGTACAAGGGAACCAATGGAAGGAGGGAGACTTACTATAGACTATAGAGACAGCTCAGGGGATCTTCTCAAAGGGGAGCTGACTAGCACTAACCACTTTGGTAGAGTGGCGTGGATTCCACAAGAGTTCAATAAAATATAAGCGCCACCTGTTTTATCCCAGATGGATAAGAAAATCCCGATGACCAAGAAAACAGGAAATTACTAAAAGCACTATATCTATAAGCCTGAAAGAAAATCTCACAAGGAAAAAGAGACAGGGAGATTTATCAATGTAATTAATTATATTGACCCTTAATATTATGTACAAGTGTTATGGTGTCATTAATGAATCAACAATAAAATAAATATTAATCCGTTACTTTGGCTATTAAATTATATGCTATTAAATTACAGCTTTAGTGTGAACGCACCTTAAATCTCATGGACTCACACCAAAAGTCCCTTGTCTAACTTAGAAAGTTAGGTTATCTTCCAAAAATCAAAATAAACATAAAAGAAAAGCTTTATTTAGGTTAGTATTTAGTACAATACACCACAGCAAAGCTAATAAATGTTGATAGGACTTTGGTCTAGAGTTTATAAAAGCAACTTATAAAAGACAAATGAAACTATAACAGCCGGCGGTTTATGGTTAAATAAATATGGTACAACTTATACTATACCTCGCATATACGTATATACTCAGTTCCCAACAAAGATTATAGCAACAAGGTGCCACAAAAATTAAACCTTAAAAACTTTCTAGTCTGTTTCTTTAAAACTGCCCTCGGCAAAACTTTAATTTAACTCACAAAAAAAATCAGACCTAGATAAGGTATTTTCTTTGTAAATCCGCTCAAAGCGAAACCAGCTGAGAGTGGAAGACTTGCATCAAGAATTAAAATATTAACTTATTGAAGGGAACAACATGAAAAATGGATCATTAACCCAAACCTGTCGAAATGGATCCCCTCCAGATTTTACCATGCTTAAGTCATCTGTCAACCTTGGAATCTTAATGAAAATATAGACAATTCCTCCATCAAATAAGTAGTACTGTAAGTATGTACCAGCCACAATAAAACCTAAAGAGGTCTTGAGAAGAAGATCAATATTTGGGTTTAACAGTTACTTTGTTTACTATTTTATTGAAATGAAGATTCACTACAATTTTCCTACAATAAACCATGTGAAAAGAAAGAGCAGCAAATTCTGCTCAACTGACTATTGCAGACCTCACACATAATAAAGTCTCATTCTAATTTTCAGATCGACATTGGCCAAGGCAACCGAATGAAATCAGACACCTGTACAACCTCACAATGTAAGATCAAGGTACCAACAATATCAACCTAGTCAAGATTATGCTTTAATATGAACTTCATTTCTAATAAGTAGTTACTGCTATAAAACAAAATATATATCTGTCCACTAATGTCTACATTCTGTTCTGATATATTTTTATATACATATATTTGCCATTTAAATACATTTGCAATAAATTGGTTATTTCCTAAACTGATCAAAATTTTATAATTATTGAAACCTATACAATTATGGTTGATTTTTCTATAGAGATTACCCTTTCTTATAAGCCCAAACCCTGTTTGCTTTCAACTTTTATAACTACTAATCTAAGACTTTGATAAATGAAAGAAGCTTTACTAAATTATATTAAAATATTTCATATTTGTATAATATTTCAAATTTTATTTCAATACATTGAGTTAAAGTGTTATGCTCACAAAAAAAAACTGTAACAATGTTTTTTATTGTAATTTAAAAAAACCTGGACTTTTCGAGGATAAACGATAGAATATGGCCCTTAACGTTTTTTTTAGTGAAGTTTGACTGATTTTGTTAAGAGTCTATTTTTGTTTTTTGTGACTAAAGTATTTTACACGAAATAAAACCACAATTGCTTATAGTATCTACATCCAGGATCTTGTTTACATTGATCTACACGTAGAAAATGAGTTTGTCTACGTCTACATTATTAACGTGCCCATATATCACTGCTTAGCTCCTCCTATATACAGGGTATAAATAAATAGATGCGAAAAAATTCAGGGGCTGATTCTTGAGTCAATTTTAAGAAAAAAACTTTATATGAACGTATCAGTATCCAGTACTGGATATTGATGACTTGAGAAATCAAATCATTAATTCAAAATTCTCCCGGAATTTTTTATCAGATTTGTCGACAAATACGGCGACGTATAGACTTAGCATAATGGCAGAGAGTGGTCATTTTCAACATTTTTTATAATTATTTAATCATTTTTTTTTCTCATTTTGTTTAAAACAAAAATTAGAATCTATATCTAAACATTAATAATAAACACGTAATACATTTAGGTAGATGGATTTAATTTTTTTACTCGAATACGTAACCTCAGACAAAAGAAAGTCACGAGATCAAATTTGCTCTGAAATAAATGAGAATTACAAAAACAAAAAAAAAAGTTGCATACTATATCTTTCAACAAAAATATTTGGCTTAAACCATACACGAAATCACTGGTACAAATTTAAAAAAATAGTGACCCTCAGAAAATGCCTTTTGATGCATAGAAAATGCATACCAAATTTTATTAAAATATCTACAGGGTTTTTACAGGTATAATAAAAAAAAAACATATATTTTTCTTTAATCTTTACCACCCTTGTATCTCAAAAGTTACGGCTTTTAGGACATACATTCATATTTTACATTAAGTTTTTTTCTTAAAATTTACCCAAGAACCAACCCCTGAATTTTTTCGCATCTATTTATTTACACCCTGTATTACAGACATAATTCTGCATAGGTATCATAACGTACATTTTAAGTTCATCATTATTCTATGACTCCTACTGATACACAACTGCCACATCTTTTGTTTACAATAAATAAATGATAATTAAAAAAAATTGTTTTATAATTATTGCTGTCCCTCAAAGTCCAGTAATAAAATCGCGGGTGCATGGGAAAAAAGTTGTATGTCAAAAATAGCGAATTTCAGTAATTCGCACTTGAAGTGTTATTTTGCGCTGTGACTAAAACTTGAAACATATATTTTTTTGCTTAGAATCAAGTAGAATAAAAGGAACATTTTTATTGTAAAGTAAATAAACTTTTCTAGTGTTTGGTATAAAATAGTATTTACATTTTTTTTGACTTACAACATTTAGATTTCTTAAAATTTTGACATAACTCTTTTTACACAATAAAAAAAAACAAAGGATTGGAAGTATTATTTTAATTAACGAATGTACCAACAGAAGCATTTAAGGTAAGTAAAACTATTTAAGTCGTCCTCCAATATTTAATAAATTTAGAAAAATTTATATATATTTTCTACATATGTTTCGAGAGTGTAAACTCTCATCTTCAGTTTCTATTTTTGGAACCAATAAAACTGGAGAATTCCATTCACTTTGTGCCCTTTCAACTATACCATCTTGGCACATTTTAGTTACTTTTTTATGTATTTTGTCTTTTTGTGAAAAAGGTAATCTATATGGTTTAACATAAGAAGGTGTGGTATTATTGCGAAAATGTCAGTGCAAGGGTAAGTTTCCATCATTTTGCGTTTGTACTTATATTAGTTTAAGACCATTACTTTTGTAGTTATTCTCCTGAAGATGAGAGTTTACACTCTCGAAACATGTAGAGAATATATATAAATTTTTCTAAATTTATTAAATATTGGAAGACGACTTAAAGAGTTTTACTAACCTTAACTTTAAACTCCAATTCAAGCAATGAACTGTTTCTTCAACTTAAAAGCATTTAATTTTAAAACAAAGAACATATTCAAATTATTTTAAGAGGAATAAAATATTACTCATCACTTGATTCATCTGAACTTGCATCAGGATATGTATCAGCATTTTTGTCTTTGGTGGTGGTCAAATTTTTATAAAAATCCGCAAAAGTGTCGCTAATGTATGGCAGCAGATCTATAAGATTACTTTTCTTTTCACTAGATATAGGAACTGGAACAGGTGTTAAATATTTTGCTGTAAAATAAGCCATATGTTTGACTTAAATCCCTTTTCACGCGTGATTGCAAAAAAACTAAAATGCATTTGTAGTATGTCTGACATAGAGCATTTTACACGATAAAAGTGTAACTTATCTCGTTAGACACATTGAAAAAAATTGGCTTACGCGTGTATAATGACTTAGTTCGTTATTCCCATACGTAAAGGAGGGTTTTTAAATTCGGCTTCTGACATAAACCAGTTTTGACAAAAAAATGACATAATACCTTTTTCACATGCACCCGCGAAATATATTAAGTAATTTTTTTTTGGAATTATTAATTAAATAAATCTAAATTTAAGCTAATATTTCAGCAGAAATTTGGCTTCCTTAGTGCTAAAAAAGTAAGATAACTCTAGTTTTGACGTAATTTAAGAGCGGCATTATAGTCTTGACATTTCTATACTGTCTAAAATTGCAAAACAATTATCTCATTAAAAAACTTGATTTTGTTAAAAAAAAGGAGTAAATCATTTTACTTCTTTTTTCAGCTCCTAACTCAATTAAGTTTCCGGCACGTAACTCCACTTGAACAAGGGAAACCATCGATAAGGCGCTCTACCAACAAGGTGAATCTTTAATAGAATTTTCGATTACTTCGGCTGAGGTACGAAAAGTTAAAGACCTAACGTTGAATATTATTAAAAGTTAATGAAAAAACTTTGTACACTTTTCTTGATCGATCCCTTTTAAACTTGTGTATTTTATAAACAAACTTAAATAAAAATAAAGAGAAATATGAACCGTATTTTTTCACTTATTTGCTAATTATTTTAAAAATATAGATGTTATAGAAAGATAAGGAATTAGCAAAAAAATAAAATGATAAAAGGATAGGATTGCCGAAATATTCTGTTAGATAAGAAGTATAGGAAACAGCGATGGGATATGCCCATACCGTTTACTGCTTATCGGTTTCTTCAAGGAAAGGCAACTAGAGAATTAAAAAAATATATAAGGGAACACAAGAACTTTGTTATTCTTATTAATGTTAGTTAATTTTAATGTCGAATTCGATATTTCACAATACATTGCTGAAAATTCACCTGTTCTAAAAAATAAATATTGAAAGGATTAGGCTTGTTTGTCTTTTATTTAAAAACTTCCTAATAGTAAAGCAAGTGTTTAGGATGCCTTTATCGGAAAAACCAATAAAAAGTCCAGGATTAATGTGATTAATTCAATTAATGTCAGATTTAAAGAACATGTAGATCAGGTGAACTATGCAAGAGTTGAAAGGCATATTTTGGCTAATAAGCATGTTTTAAATATATTTAGCTTTAAAGATTATTTAATTAAAAATCAATTGACTTTTGTACAAATGTTTGTACAAATTTGTTTTAAATACTGGCTGCTTTATAGAAAAAAGATAACTGAAAATTACTTAAACTAGTTAATAACAGTAGAAAATTAGATGCGTACGAAAGTTGCATGACAATTCCTAGCAATAATCAAAAATCAAAAAACCATTCTTATCCAAGCAACACACAATAGTTAAATAAACGTGTATTCTTGGTTTACAATTTTGATTAAACTTAACGATAAATATCGAATAAAATATCCGCGTGATAAACGTTGACGAATTTAATATTATAATTATGTTATTCACGTTTAACATGAAAGTTAATTACATATTTATATTATACAGTTATTATTTTATAAAACGTAAGCTTTTAAGTATGGTACATTGCTTACCATTTAAAAACAATTACAAAATGCGTTTAATAAACAAATATACTTACTATCAACAAAATGTTGAATATTTAGTTATAGAAAACCAGTATAAAAACTTTATTTTAATCGTTAAATAATTGTTGATATGAAATTATTGATTGAGTCTATCTCTATTTATTATTAAATTATGGTTATATGGGTATATTGGTTATATAGTGTCTAATAAATATACCTTGACCATATACGGTTGATATATATACCAAAACCTAAAAATTTAATACAAAACCGTTAAATAAATATATATTTAACGATAATAATATACGAGTAGGTATGATGTTTCTTGGGAAACAGGGTCCAATTCTATATAGTCAATTCTACAGTTTATTTCGTTTTTTAAGATTTTTTCGGTCATACTACATTGCATTTTTCTCTATATTAGTTACATCTTTGGTATATGAAGCCACTATTAAGTACTTTTACTTTAGTTTCAATCCTATCCCGAAGATGCTAACTACGTTAGCGAACTTGAGAAATGCTTTATGATAAAAAGTCTTAACTATCCTTGTTTGCTATGATGCCAAATTACACATCATTATAGGACTAAAGTATGCTACCACAGTAATATAGTATAGCATATATAGTAACGTAGTTTAGAAACACCCTCCTACACTCCAGTTTTTTTTTAAATTCTGGAACATACCTTCATTGACCAAGTCAAAAACTCTAATCTGACCCCCGTTAACTGTCGTTTAAATGTTTCCAAGGTAAAAACTGTCCCAGAAACTGGCATACTTCAAATATTCGTGACTCAAAATTCCTTCCTTGGTCTGAATATAACTCTCTGGGAAAATCAAATCTGAATCGGAATTCTATCAATTGAGCTACTGTATTTGCTTCATGTTTTGAAATAAGATAAATCTCGGGCTACTTACTAAAGTAGTCCATAGCAATAAAAGTATATCGATTTCCGAAACTGCTAGTAGGAAAAGGTCCTAGTACGTCAAAGAAAAAATTATTCCTCTGGTTCTTGAGCACTTGCTTGGCGAACCTCACGCTGTCGGCACCGAGTTCAACACCTTCATGACTGTTGAGCCAGTAAAACCGTTGAAAAAATCGTAGTTAAAATCATTTTTGCCAAGGTCTTAGTAACTCCAACATGTTCTCCATCAACTTCGCCATAGAGAGTTTCAAGAAATTCTGGAATCCATTTTCGAGGAAGCACTGTCAGATATGTCTTTCACGCTCTCTCAGACTTTTTATAACAATCCATTTCGTATACCTAACAAATTCCATTGAAACCAATAAGCTTTTAGTTCCGGCGGTTTGGTAGAATATATAAGATATATATGCCTAATGACCAATAAGGTCCCAGAAAGCTTCTTAACTAGTGTTTGTCAGTTTTCAAAGGCCAATTTTCAATTGCTTCTACTTTATTTGAATCAGTCTTGACATCTTTTTCTCATATTACATGGCTAAAGACAAAACATGATTCTCAAGTCATTCCACGTAACATAGTTTTCATAAGTCTTTTAAAGATAGCTAGAGCATTGTAAAGTCCTAAAAGCATGACTGAAAACTGTCAAAGTTTTGTTTCAGCCGAGAATGCTGTCTTTTCCTTATCTTCTGGATGCATCTTTACCTACCAGTCGTCATTGCTCAGATTAAGCATTAAGAATCATTGTGAACCTGATAGCATATCTAGGGTGTGGTCAATTCTTGGCTGACTGACTTACTGTTTTTCTTTATAATGTCATTCAGTCTACATAAAATCTTGTAGATCCGTCCGTTTTCTTTACTAATACAACTTGAGATGTCCAAAACTCTAGGATAAGTCTATCACTGCTTGTGCCTTCATTTCTTGAAGCACTAAGAATACTTCACTTTGTTTAACTATAGGAATCCATCGAGGTACTTGTTTTAACGAAGCATTATCTTCAGTGTAAATTCGAAGCTGCACCAAATCAGTACTTCTTAGGTCAATATCGTGCAAGGAAAAACATATTTTGATTTTCTCCAAGAAGACATTGCAATTTATTACACTGGTTCATAGTTAAATTGGCACTTCAAAAAGTATTCGTAAACATTTTGGAAAAAGTTTGCTTGAATGTCGACTTTTATTAACATTTTTTATGATTGTCGCTATTTCAGAGCATTGGCCAATATTCTCTCCTTGTTTTAAGTTATTGATCATATCCTTTCAAGTTTACCATTCAAACCAAAACAGTAAATTCTTTCTGGGTGAATTACCTCTTTGCTAGAAGAATTAATTCACTGTATATTTTACAGTTATCTATGGGCTTAATCTCTTTAATAGTTCTTTGTCTTATATGTTTCTGTCTCCTAGCTCCCTTATACTCCAGTCTTTAAGCATATTGTAATTGTTTTTAATAAATCTTCCTGTTTCATGTCTCGGTCTTCTTGCCCTTCTCTTTGTTTCTTATCTAGTACGTTTTATTTGTCCCTTTCTTTCTTATCTCGTTCTTCTTGCTAACCGTCTCTTTCTGCTTGTTCTATTTTCTGCTTGTCAGACTTCCTAAATAGCAGCTACATTAATTTCTCGGTCTTCATTTTGGCATCGCCTCTTGTTAAAGGCATCCACTAAAATAAACTTTCAAGTATCCCACTTTTGACACCAATTGTAACACCTACATTTAATCCAGGAATACTTATTAATAAATACGTTAATAAATGCGCGACCGCGTTAATTATTAATTTATCACCGCGTTAATACCTCAGCACCGTTCGTGTCCGTACCCTCACAACTCTTACCGCGTTTACTAAATACCGCACATGTCCGTGCTCTATATAACGCGACGCACTGACCCGCAATGGGCAGTCCGTTGAGTAGTAGGGATGGTTGAAACAGAATTTTTTTAGTAATAGGTACAACCTGTTCCAGTTTCAAAAATTATCTGTTCCAAGAAAACTGCTTCAGTTCCAATCTGTTCCAAAACTTTTTGTTTCGCACTTTCGTTCATTTCATCTCGTTGCATTGCTCGGGCCTGCGATTACGGCACGTTGTTCCGGGTCTGGTTACCTTCCCGTACACGCATTGGCTTTGTTTTTGTTTACATATTATCTTCGTGTCGAAACCATCGGGTCGAGACTATTCGAGAGTAAAGAGTAGAATTTAAAATTGTAGATAATATTGTGTTATTTGTTTTTCTTTTATTATGAGTTCTTTAATGAAAAGTTTATCAATGCGAAACAAAAGTAGCCCAGTTTGGGACTTTTTTAAAATAATTGATGAAACCAATGCAAGGTGTAATATGTGTCAGTTACAAATGTCGTATAAATCTTCCATAACGAACCTAAAAAAACATATTGAAAGAAGACACCCACTTGTGAATATTCCACAAAGATCAGCGTCAACGGCGGCGGCGGCGGCATCAACAAACGAAATTGAAAATAGGGAATACGTTAGAGATCTTGACACTGTTGCCAGCAATGGTGCTAATTCACAGACCTCACAACAGTCACAACAACGAAGCACTTCTTCAGCAGGTATGTATAGGGTAGTGGGTACATGCATACATGTATTTTGTATTAGGTATGACTATCGTATAATTTTATTTTACCCGTGAACCGTTTTTTGGGTTACCTATAGGAATTCTAATATTTTTATTGTTTTTTTTTGTAATATTTTAATATAATAAGTAAAAGAAAACATTGGGTTGGTTTAAGTTAAATTGATTTTTTTTGGGGAAAAGTAAGGTCAAGTAAAATATTTTTTTGTTTATATTTTAATACCACAAATATTTGTTTAAAAACTTTGAGTCAGCTTTGATTAAGTATATTATGTAAGGGCGTCGGTCATTGGGTTATCACCGGATATTTTTTTATGACAAATCACCTAACGTGACGAAATATTGTAATTACTCAACTAACAAAATGTAACCTAAAATATATTTACAAATTTTCTTTAAGTAGGGTTATGGTCGTGGAATATTCGTATACATATAGATATTGAAATTTTTTTTCTCTATATAGTCATTTCTTCTTAAGCAGATACCAAGAACGAGCCTGGCCAGACCCTTACAAAGAAACCTAGAATTCTGCAACAAGAAAAAATAACATCTTTTTAAAATAAAAAGATATCCTCGAAAACAAAAAATCCATTGATTCGGACTTGCTATTGTTATTCACTTTGGATTTTCAACCATTCAGGGTAGTAGAGGATGTGGGCTTTAGAACATTTGTACATTCCCTAAATCCTTTATATAAGCTTCCGAATAGGCAGACGATTTCCAATTCTCTCATTCCAGCCTTATATGAAAGTTGTTTAAATAAGACTAAAGAGGCGGTACAAAAAATATTAAATGTATGCATTACTACAGACGCCTGGACGTCCACAAACAATGAAAGCTTTGTAGCAATAACAGGCCATTATATTGATGAAAATTTTCAGATGCGCTCGATTCTTTTGGATTGCGACGTATTTGAACAAAAACATACAGGATTAAATTTATCAAAAGGTTTAATGGATGTTGTCAAAAGTTGGGGGTTAGAGAAAAAAGTTATTCTTGCAGTGTCCGACAATGCTTCAAATGTTAAAAATGCAATTGCTATTACCGGATGGAAACATTTTGGATGTTTTGCTCACACCCTCAATTTAATAGTACAAGATGCTTTAAAATTACCCCAGGGCATTTTAGAAAAAGTAAAGACTATAGTAGCGCATTTCAAAAGAAGTAGCAACGCTACCAAAATGCTTATGGACACACAGAAAAAAAATGGTGTTAATGTACCACTAAGACTTATCCAAGATGTTCTCACAAGATGGAACTCAATGTATCATATGATTGACAGATTTGTTCATTTGGAAGAAAGTCTTCGTTCCACGATAGGTCTCCTAAACACCACACTACCTAGTATTTCAGGAGAGGAGTGGACTATACTTAAAGAGTTGTGTCAAATTCTGGAACCATTTGCTGATGCAACGAAATGTGTAAGTGGAGAAAATTACATGTCAGCATCACTAGTTATTGTATTTACCAGAGGACTTCTTGAAGTCTGCGAAAATTTATCCGTAGAACATTTTAACAAACTGTCAAAAGATGTTTTAGACTGTTTACAAGTCGGCATTTGATCAAGCTTAGGCAATGTGGAATACAGCAATACCTTAGCCATTTCCACATTGCTAGATCTAAGATTTAAATATTTCGCTTTTAAAAACAATGATGCTGTTGAAAAAATAAAAAAAACACAATAAACGCCCTTGCGGAAATTATTAATGCCCAAAATGATACTCGCGAATATGAACCTGTGCCTAGTACATCAACGGCAAAGGAATCCACCATTCCAGTGTTGACAGAGACAGATACAGAAACAATAGAACAAAATCAAAATAATAATAAAGTAAAGTATTCCTTGTGGGATTCACTGGATAAAAATGTTTCTCAATTTAAACCCAAAATTACTGCTAGTTCGAGAGCTATAATTGAATTTCAACGGTATTTGGAAGATGGAATCCTTAGTCGCAATGAAAATCCATTGAACTGGTGGAGACAAAACGAACATAATTATCCATATTTGAGTCGTTTGGTACGTGCTAGATGTTGTGCGTTAGCTACCTCTGTGCCGTGTCAACGCTTATTTTCGAAAGCTGGAAATATTTTAAACGAGCGCCGAACAAGACTTAGTTTGAAAAATTTAAAATATTTGTTATTTTTAAATGCTAACAATTCTTTTTAGATATTTTGTTACATTGATATTGAAGGTATTTAGTTATTTTATATTTTGGGTTATCTTAAAAAAAGTTATTAGATCCTAAGTTTTGTTGTTATTTCGTGAAAATCATGTTACAAATTTAGTCAGTAGTTTTAAAATTATAAAAAAATTATGTTTTTATTATTTTCTATTTATATTTGTCTCGATATTTGTCGGATTACGATATGATGGACCAAGATTTTATTACTACCAACTAAGAGTTTTTAATTTATGTTTTTGATCTACTCTATTTTCAGATTTTAATATTATAAAATGTGTTTTTAATAAATACATAGTTTGTTTTTTTTGTAATATTTTTAGAAAGATATTTAGCACCGGCAACGTCGCTCGTGCACTACTGGTATACCATACCGGCCTTTATGTGATTTTGTTTTTGAAGACCTAGATTACTTTCTCCACTGTCTAAAGGCTACCCGATAGGCCGTGGTCCCTCATCCACATTAAACTTGAGGGTGGCGCCCGAGATAATGGTTGGATAACCAACTACAAACTATAAATAACCCAGAAGATCGAGAGGGGATAGAAAAAATTAGTAAGCGCCAGTAAATACCATTACAATTGGCGTATTTATATTTTCATAAAAATTTTAAACCAAATGTTATTTTAAAAATAAGCTAATTTAAATAAATCTACTGTAAAAGAAACAAACGCCAAATGTTTACTAAAACTTACTATTATTAAAATAGGAATAACTAAAAATAATTTGTTTTTTATTGTTATAAACATCGACTAATCTAACCACTTTAATTTTTAAATGAAAAAGTATTCTTATTGTTTCCTTTTTTATATCTTTAGGACTCTCTTAAAGAAACAATCTTGGACCTATTCACATAAAAAATAAAATACTATTAAAAATCTAAAACTTAGAAAAGCTATCAAAATTATTAATTATTCCTTAATAAAATGTCTAAACCAAAAGATACTGCTTGTAGTAGTCATAGTGGGAGACGAGTATCCGACTACTGGGATTTAAGTGCTGGTAAAGTTTACAGTGGCCTGAGATGATTGCTATTATATCTGCGATAACTTCTCTTTTTACCAGGAGCAGGTCACCTTAGCCATAACTAGGTCTGACGACAAATCCTGTGCCAATTTCCACTTGTTTAATGCTTGCAATTACTTAAGTTTTCTTCTATATAAAAGATTTACTTCTTACTCATTTCAAAGGCTATCAAAGTTCACGCCTAATGACTTAAAAATCTTATCAAAGTCTAGCAAACTAACCCACCTTATCATTTACTTTCCTTCCACTGTATCCTGAGATTAAATATCGAACTGATTTCGTTCTGCCTAGCATATCCAGCTCTACTCTTACCAGAGCTTCTTTAGCAGTTTTAAGCTAGTTTTAGTTAACATACCAGAGAATGTGACCAATTTATAATTAGGACATTTAATAAAAAATTTGAAAAATAAATAAAAATAATTATAGTAATAATAATAAATAATTGCAAACTGGATTATTTAAAATACGAACGGTATTTAGTAGTGCCGTAATTAAAAGTTTAAAAATTTTCTATAGATAACTATAGCTAAATAAATAATAATGAAACAGTATAAAAATAATTTTCTAAAAAACGCTCTAATTAAAAATTTGAAACAAAAGGGAACCCGCCACCTAAAAGCCAATCGTCGCGGTTTCAAATTCTATTCAGTACGAAGGGAAAATAAACTAAACAAATAACTTTTATTGAAATATTTCCATCGCAAATACTGGGCTTATAAAATAGTAAATTGATTTATGTGTAGGATAAAATTTATTTTTTGTTACGATGTGTAATAAATCAAAAGATTTATTGTTTCCGTTTAAAAAATACTTAATTTAAGATCCTATAAATTTTAACTCTTTTTACATAAATTAATAATTATATTACTAACATTATTTAAATTGTACAACAAAATATAATCGTCCGTTACGATCCTAATTTGGTAGATTTTGCAGATTTTTCATGAAATTAAAATCTCAATTTTAGTTCCTTCCGCTATTAATAATATATTTCATGAATTTATTTTAGTTCTAGTAATCAGCATCAGATTGATGTTAACAGTTTTAGTGACTTTTATTGCTCTATTGCTCAGAAGCTGACCTTCCATCTGGGTTGGATCCAATGCAATACTTGATAGATATTTCAATGTCTGATTCATTTAGCTTATATCATACTTATATTACTAAAATAAAAACCATATTGTAAAAATATTTAACAGGTTACCAGAATGTGTGCAATAAATCTACTACAATCAAATATATTGGGTAACACAGGAAAAAGGAAACACTTAATAACTATGTTACTCTTCAAGATAAATAAATTAAATTTGGTATATTGATGAAATTGCTATAATGGCATCTTTTGACATTTTCAGTTGTTTTCCGTCATTTTCTGTTTAACTGGAAGTGACACTGTTATATTTATAAAAAAAATAATAAATTTAATAATAATTTATCTTATTTACTTGGATTAAACGAAATTTGAATGGACAGATAAGTAATAACAGGAAGGAAAAGGGGGAAAAGGAGGGTAAAAGTATGGGAAATGAGGGTTAGAAAATGGGTACAAGGGAACCAATGGAAGGAATTACTATAGAGGTGACGGCTCAGGGGATCTTCTCAAAGGGAAGCCGACTAGCACTAACCACTTTGGTAGAGTGGCGTGAATTCCACAAGAGTTTAATAAAATATAAGCGCCACCTGCTTCATCCCAGATGGATAAGAAAATCTCACAATGAACAACAGACAGGGAGATTTATAAATACAATTAATTATATTGACCCTTAATATTATGTACAAGTGTAATGGTGTAATTAGTACTATACTTGAAAGAGACAATTTAACAATAAAATAAATATTAACCCTTTACTTTGGCTATTAAATTATACGCTATTAAATTACAGCTTTCGTGGGAGAGCACCTTAAAACTCATGGGCTCACACCAAAAATCCCTTGTCTAACTTAAAAAGTTAGGTTATCTTTCAAAAATCAAAATAAACATAAAAGAAAAGCTTTAGTTCTGAGATACATTCAAGTCAATCTATATTAAAAGAAAAGTTAATAATCAAACTTATTATTTTAAAAACAAGTTATGTTGCCCTTCCTGAATATAGTGTCTATATCTATCTCTAGTTTCGAAATAGGCCTATTTATCCAGTTCACAAGGAGATCTATACGGTCTATTTCAATGAAATAACTAATATGCACCTAGTTATTATGAAACTATTCAAAACAAGAGTGTAGTAGTGAAATCTAATAATGAGAGTGATAACAATGTAATTTTGAGGTTAGTACTTAATATCATATACGACAGTAAAGCTAATAAATATTAATAGGACTTTGGTTTAGCCGACCCCGGTAGCACCGTGGGCAAAGCGTTCACGATGCAATCGTGTGGTCTCGGGTTCGAATCCCGGCATGGGCATGGTTGTTTGTGTTTGTCATATAAAAGCAAAACATTGTCGTTCGGAACCCAAGTTAAACTGTAGGTCTGTGTGGTTTACTGACTGCATGGTTCACTATATATCACAAACATTGACCAAACCTGGCTCCAAGAGTGCTGCATGATTGAGAAGGAGTACCTGGGTGGATCGGTTTAACAGTGAATGTCAATGTAGATGTTGTGGACGTTATCGGAGTAGATGAGTGGAGATTTCTACTTCTTATAATAGTGGATGAAAACCATACTGAGGAGAAAAAAAGCCTATGGAATTGGCCTTTTCTCGGGAACACAAAACTGGACACTTAATCAAAGAACCTTGAAAAAGTTGGGATTTAACTACACCACTTATAATCCTGCACTATGGCATTTAGTATCCACAAACTAAAATACCCAAAAGATGAGTTTTTAACTTTTCATTGGAGTTAAATCGGCAAAAATACCAAGAACTCAACCTTCTTCAAAGGTTTGTTCTTCAAGACTTGGTACGGTTTTCGAGCAATTATTCGTAACTGGCAACAGTCTAACTTTCTCTTACATATAAACAAACTAGCTAGCTTGCATCAATATTCATGGATCATCTGCTTTGTTTGCCAATGATACATCAATTCTGTGGCTAGGATCTGATACTCGTTAAGGAATACTATAAAGTGTGATACTAAAAAATAGTGAAATGGTACAATAGCAACAAATTGATTTTAAACGTTGAAAAACCTAATATTATACACTTTTTAATGTGCCATACACAGATTTTGTGAAAAAAATTGGCATCCTCATGTTTTGCGGTAAGGGCAGCAAAAATATATTTGGGACATATTGTTTTAAGGAAGTATGTGGCCTTAATAGAGTCCCACTTAAGGTGTGGGCTACAATTTTGAAGCTTTGTATGCAGTCGTTTAATTCAGTCCGTTTTTGTTCTTCAAAAACGGGCAATTTTTATCTTAATTACTGAAAATATGATTTATCAAAATACAAAGGATTACTAAGGGTTTAGGTTTCATATCAGCTACGTAAAACCAACTTTGCTTCGAAAGACCTGTGCTCGCTGTGTGATAGGTGAAAAACTACGATATAATTGGACTTTTTTTTTAGTTCTTAGGCTATAATTCGTAGATAATGGAAGCTACGTAAAAATTTTATTTTAAGACCAAGTACAGTTGTCTACAACCAATATGTTTTGAGATACAGGACTTAAAAAACTTATTTTATTGTTTTCGAGCAAAATATAAATTATACAGGGTGTCCGGAAGGTCAACGATAATACTGAAGGGGCTGATGGAGCAACTCATAAGCACCCAGAAAAACATAAAATGACCTTAGTAAAAAATCGATGGTTTTCGAGATATTGGCACTTTAGTGGAAGTCACCAAAATCATACTCTTGGATCAGATTTTCGATTGTCACGCCTTAAAAATAGATATTTTTTAGAATCTCTTTTTAGCTATACAACACTGAATAGTTATTTTACTGATTAAAGATAAACATTAAAGTAAATGGCCAAAAAATTTAATAAGAAATCTATTCTAAAATAAAGTATTACTTTTTTATTTTTATTTTTTAAACTTTGAATTTGACCGCTCATACTGGACCAAAAAAATTGTACGGCAACCTGGCTAATAACTTAAAAACTTTGCTCATTAAATCTACTTTTTAAAATTACCTAAATGTTTTTTTAACAGTTTACTATTATTGTGTTACAGTAAAAAATAACCCAATTCATCTTATGATATCATTGTAAAAAAATTAAACAAATTTTTAAGTTATGTTTAAAATGTTTTTATTTAACTTAAAAATTAAAAAAATCAAGAGCAAAGGTAATTCTTTTCACCATAGCAATAAACAACAAACATTTTTGGAATTTAGTTTGTTTACAGTATTTCGTGAACTAACTACTTTTTTGCTTATATCCTAACGTTTCTGTTACCTTTTGCCTTGGATTTGTTTTTGAGTTCATTTTCCTGTGGACTGTGTTCTTTGAGCTGTTTGTTTTATTGGTTAATCATTTATTATGCCCTTGCCGTATACCGCCCAAGAATATGCAAACATGCATCTCATTTATGGTGAATGCAGAGGAAATGGTCTAGCAGCATCTAATCTTTATCAAGAAAGATATCCGAATTTGGCCCGATATCCTGACTATCATGTATTTATTAATGTTCACCGCTCATATTCCGAAGGCAGAATGCCTCATGCTCCTGTTCGAGAGGGAAGAGCTCGTATTGATTATGTTGATCAAGTTTTAGAAGAAATTGAAAATGATCCGACTACTTCGGCACGAGCAATTGAAAGAAGAACAGGGATACCGAAATCGGTAGTAAACGACATCACTAGGAGATTCCAATATCATCCTTATCATGTTCAACGAGTGCAAAGCCTACTGCCTCGAGACTACGAACCACGCCTACATTTTTGCCGCAGAATGTTGCAAAAAAATC
The DNA here is from genome assembly GCF_022605725.1 of Anthonomus grandis grandis. Taxonomy (NCBI): domain Eukaryota; kingdom Metazoa; phylum Arthropoda; class Insecta; order Coleoptera; family Curculionidae; genus Anthonomus; species Anthonomus grandis. The sequence goes on from NC_065548.1 coordinate 41,721,996, forward strand.
AAGAGGATCCGAATTTTTTAAATAATATATTGTAGTCGGATGAGAGTACATTCAAAAAGGATGGCATTAGGAACATGCACAATTTGCACACTTATGCGTTGAAAAATTCCCACTCTATTCGAGAAGAAAGGTCACAGTACCGATTTAAAGTAAACTTGTGGACCGGTATCTTAAACGGACGTGTAATTGGCCCATTCGAATTACCAGAAAATTTGAACTGGCAGGCTTATTTAGATTTTTGTTCCTTTGGCCAGTCGCCGAATAATGTGGTTCCAAAATAATGGTTGCCCGGCACATTATGCCCATGAAGTTCATCGGTATTTAAACCAAACATACCCCAACAGATGGATCGGCCGACTTGGTCTAATTTTATGGCCTCCCAGGTCTCCAGACCTAAACCCCTCAATTTTTTTTACTGGGGTTGCATAAAAGAAAACGTTTATGCAAGACTGCCAGGAATGCAAGATGGATCAATAGGTCATTTATTAAAAGATGCCACGCCTGCATTCGCATTGGTGGTAGACAGTTCGAACATATTATTTGATTTTTAAATTTTTTTTTAAGTTATGAACATAACATAATTATAAATTTGTTTTATTTTTTTCATAAGGTAGATTAGGTTTATCTTTCACTCTATCACAATAACAGTAAAGCTTTTTTTAAAACATATAGAGTAATTTTAAAATTAAATTAAATGAGCAAACTTTTTAAGGTATTAGCCGGGTTGCCGTACAATTTTTCGGTCCAGTATGAGCGGTCAAATTCAAAGTTTAAAAAATAAAAATAAGTAATACTTTATTTTAGAATAGATTTCTTATTAAATTTTTTGGCCGTTTAGTTTAATGTTTGCCTTTGATCAGTAAAATGGCTATTCAGTGTTGCTTAGCTAAAAAGAGATTCTAAAAAATATCTATTTTTAAGGCGTGATAATCGAACATCTGATCCAAGAGTAGGATTTTGGTGACTTCCACTAAAGTGCCAATATCTCGAAAACCATCGATTTTTTACTAAGGTCATTTTATCATTTTATGTTTTTCTGGGTGCTTGTGAGTTGCTCCATCAGCCCCTTCAGTATTATCGTTGACTTTCCGGACACCCTGTATAATTCATATTATAAATAAAACTAGAACCTGAATACTTGTTAAGTGATACAGAAGAGAAGAAAGAAAGAAAATGTGCTCTATTACGTAAGAATAATCTTGTGGACAAGCATCCTACAAGCTAAAATAACAAAACAAAAATACAATTTCAAAAATTGACAAAACAATGAACAAAATTAAACACAAGAAGACAAAACTTTTTGAACATACTTGAATTAAAGATAACTAAATAAAACAATCAATTACTAAATAAAGGTAAACTTGTTGACAAAACTAGAGAAGAAAAAAGGAAAAAAAAAACTTTCCAACATGTCCATTTCCAACTATCATTAAAAAAGCCATCCAGGTTATAATATGCCTTATCCAATAAAAGCGTCTTTAATTCTCTCTTAAATTTCTTAACATCCGATATATGTCTAACACATAGAGAAACATGATTGTAAATTTTTTTACTTATGTAAATTAATAAGTTTTTGGTAAGGGAAGACGTAGGAATAGGTAGGAGAACATCATTTACATGACGAGTCAAATGGCCAGTGTCAGAGGGTAGTTTGGGAATTTTGTGAATAAGAGCAGCTGTTTCTAAGATAATGAGTGAAAAAAAAGTTAGGGTTTTTTCAGAAATGAAGAGGGGTTTGCAAGAATCTCTTAACTTATCAGAACACAGGTATCTAACTGTTTTTTTTTTAAATAACAAAGACAATGTTAAGTAGCCCCTTATTGGTTAAACCCCAAAAAGGCAAGCCATACCGAATATGAGATTCAATAAGTGAAAAGTACACTGAACGTGCAACCACCCCACATTATTCTAACATAAACACAACATTATTCTAGTACATAATTTATTATAAAATATTATAATATCAAAAAAAAATCCAATGTAATTTATTTTTGTTTAATAAAAATTTAAAATTTGAACCGTTTCATAGTGGTCAGAAATGCAAAAAAACGGACCAAACCCAAAAAATCAAATGTTACCATTTGAGGTAGATACCTCTACATATTGTCTAGATGGCATTAGGTTCCTATATTTTGGAGAGTCAGGTGATTTTATTGAATACCTGATGACAGGTGTATCTCGAAAGGTAAACTATTCGAGAATAGTCTGTGACTCAGCTGTTCGTGTAGTTTTTCAGCGCTCTGGAAAATCATTGTACAGATTCGAGTAATAGTGTTACAATCATCATACGACATATAAAATGATCAAGAAATATAAAGACAATTTGCACAAAAAGAAACAAATTTCGCATATACAAATTTATTTGAACCAAGAGAACACTAGCTGACTATGCAATTTAATATAGTTTCCTAAATTGGACAAATATGTGTTGAAGATAACCTGCAAATTTATCTCATGAAATCAAAAAAATTAAAAAACTTTCCTATCATTAAACAATTTTTTCTACTTCTATTCCGTCGGGTAATATTGATAGCAGACATATGTCATATACAAAAAAATTATATTTCTTTAGCAATAATATCTATTTAAATTACATGTATGAAAATAAAAAAACAACTGTATGATTTTATGTACTAAACAAATATTACTTAGTCATCTGGAAAATAAAAATGCAAGATTTTCAAGCAATTGGAAAGCTAATTGTGTCATATTTAATTTTTTTTTCTTGAGTTAAACATGTAAGTAGTTTAATAATATAAAATAAAATAAAACCTAAAATTCTCTAAAAAAAAAAAACATATAGCAGCAAATATATAACAGCAAATAACAAAAAATATAATTGGTACACTAATGCAGAAAAAAAAATTCAATATATCTCAACAATCACTTTAAAAATAAATCTATATAAAAACTATAATATTTATATAACCAACATAAAGCCTGCATAAAATAATAATAATAATAATAATAACTTTGTTTATTTCCTCAGTACAAAGCACATATACATACAAGTTCTCTAACTGAAGAAAAGTGATATTCACAGTGCAAAAATAAAAAAATACAAATATTATTAAAACATCTTACATCATTATATATATATATATATATATATATATATATATATATATATATATATATATATATATATATATATATATATATATATATATATATATCTTACATACATATAAATTATTTAAAGTTATAATTTACAAATTCAACTAATTATCTAGTCCAGAAAATCGTCCACCAATACAAACGTTTGCTGCTGGAAATTTTATTAACCAAAAATCGAGAGAGTAGCAGCTTTTCTCGACCAAAAAATTTTTTTTTTTTTTCTTAAAAATAAATATGCAGGGTGTCCATTTAATATCGCGGTGCTCGATTGCGGCTAAACCGTGAAACGGAAAAAAACTTTAATAGTGGGAATGTTAATTAATTGAGTTTGAGGGACCACTTTCTAAAATTAGTTTGGTTGATACAGGGTGTCCCAAAAAAGCGTGATACATGCTTTGAACTTTTTTTTAAATGAAACTACCTACATTTTTTTTTTGAAATGGGAGTCTCATTTAGCTCTCTATTTAACTCTCTCTTTAACCCTAAAATTGTTTTGCCCTAAAATGCGACGTTGCTTAGTTATTAAGAATAAAAAAAAATTTCACGAAAATCAATGTTTCACTTAAATATTAATATTTACCACCGACGTTGTTTATCTTGTTGAAAACTCTATGTAGAGTCCTAGGCTAAGTTCGTTTTATCTTATGAAATTCCAAAATTTATTAATTTTTATACAGGGTGATCAAAATCGTTACTCAAATAATGATATTTTCAATTAAATTTTGCGCTATTTTTTTAAATGGAACACCCGAGTAACTTATTTTGATAGAGCATTCTTTTATCTTCAATTTGATAGCAACAAGTTTGCGTTTATCTCTAACCGTTTTCTCCAAAATTGTTCTTAAAGGAAGAGTGACACTTATTTTTCATAGGCATTACAACGTTTAATTTTACTTGAGAATTATTAAAGTATACTGTAAGCGTACAGTACAAAAAACAAACTAAAACAAAAACAGTGTTAAATGAAGAAATCAAATTGGCATTCACCAAGTCGGTTGGAGAAAAATCAAAAATTACAGCAAGACAAAAAATGACTTACAAATAGGTCCGTTGGAAAATGCCACAAGAAAAATGTATATCACCCCCATTAATTTCAGCTACATCAAGGACATTAATTAAAAACATTATAAATAAGTTCTATCACAAAAATTGCTCAAAATTTTTACCGTTTGGCTCTAAACACAAATCAGCCTTACGTGCGAAATTTTTTTTAACTGCACGAATCGTAGTAGACGTCTGAAAGACTCTTGTATGCGCTTCACCATATCTTGCCTAGATTTATAGATTTCCCCACAAGAAGAAATCCAGAAGCATTAATTCCGGTGACATAGGAGGCCATTCAGTGGGGCCTATCTAGTATAAAGTTTAATAAATATGTATACAAAAATTCATTTGAATAGCTAACATACCCTTCCAATCCATCTATTACCAAATTGGTGTGTAATATGTTCATTGACATCAGTACAAATGTGAGCTTGTGCACCCTTCAACTGATGCCTTACAAAGTCGGAAAGTGCGGAAAATTCTCTCTTAAGAACAATTTTTCCTCTTAAACGATTTTCAAAAAGGATGGAACAATAACCAAATCATGTAAGATTGCACCCCCAAACAATTATGCTCCATCATTGTTGAAAATTATTCATAAAAACTCGATGGAGATTCACAAAATCATTTCTGTGGAACGGACATTCATTAGTGAAGGGCACACATTTAAAAAAATTTGCTGCTTTATTTTGCGTCTTGATGTAGCTATGCATGATAGGAATTATACTTGTTTTTCTTGGGATATTTTCCCACGGACGATTTCAATATTTCTAAGTTCTTACTTATTCGTTCCCTACAAACTAAATTTCAGTGTTGCAACAACCGACAGGAAAGGAATAGGAAATTTTTCCTAATAAAGTCTTGAAGCCAAAAAAAACTTTCCAAGGCATTCACCGATAACGTTAATAATTTACTCATTATTGCTGAGAGTAATTCATTTTAACACAAATTTACTTAACATGACTGATAAACAAACATTATAATTGACGTCACACAACAAAGAATAAATGAATTATGGGCAACTAGCGGCCTCGGCAGACCGCTAACAAACGCTTAAAGTACCTTATACGGTGACGTCATGAGGTGATCGCTAGAATGGCATCTCTTAAAGACGCATATAGGCGCTTACTCGCTAAAATATGGCTCTAAAAATAAAAATAGTCAACGTCAAAAGTGTCACGAATATCAATACTGTCAAATTTTCCTAATGTCAAGTCACCCTAAGATAGCCGCCGTCCGAAATTCCGTTTTGCCGAATCAAGTTTCATGGGGCTGCTTCGACTGTCAATATAAAATTAACAAAGATCATGGCTGTTTATTTTACACAACAAATCTTTTTATGGAAAACCATGGTTTTCATACGGAAAATAAGAAAGAATTTGGTTTACTTGGATACAAACAAAAGAGCACAGCCCAAACGATGGTAAGTTCTATCATGGTAATTCTCCCTATTCTAAAACTACAATTTTTTAGCGATTTTTCAAGGATTCGAGAGATCAACAAATATCCACAATATTAAAGATTATCTTCTAATTGATCTCTTAGAAATAAACAGAAATGTTCAAAGAGCAAGTTGGGAAAATTAGCCAACAATTGGCAACAAAAATCAGACCTAAAGAAATAAAGAAAACGAAGGACAGGGCATTTAAAAATATATGCATGAACAATCACCGGAGCAGTATGTAGCAGTATGTAAATATGTGATACACAATATTTAATTAAAAGTAATACAAAAATTTTAAAAATAAAGTTTTCTTTTAATGGACTCCGATTTTCACAATATTATCGTATTTTAATTTAAAAAAATTAATTAGGTTATGTGTCTCGTTAATAGTAATATGTAAAATGTAAAACGATCGAGATGCATTATTTTTTAAGATCACTCGATATTAGAATTTACACATTTTTAAATGTTATTTTTAACATAAGATTCAAAATATTTCAAAAACCTTTTAACATGTATCAAACCTATCAAAACATTTTAGTTCTTTGTCCTTCAATGATTCTTCTATATTGCGTGATTTTTATCATTTTCCTGTTCATAGTTTTCCTATAATCTATTAATATCCTTACCGAAAAACCACCCTGTATATTCAGATAGTTTTTATATTTATTCACAAAAACTAAACTAAATTAAAAGCTTTGCTATAGTACCCTTTAAATTAATAATATATTTTCATAAGAAGTTTGCGAAAATTCAACTCTTTGTCATCAAGGCTATGAAAGGAATAGATTCTAATGAAGCTAAATAAAAATTTTGGTCTATTTCTGATTACTAGTAAACAATTATCAATTAAAAATTTATATAATTTTACCAAGACTTATTAATGAATATATAATACTGCAAGAAATTACTTTACATTTTTTATCTACCCCGATTTAGTTTTATGATAAATTTTACATATGACATTCCAAATAAACCAGACCGCTTTATTTCAAAATAATAAATGTGGTTGTGGATACTATTTACTGATGTGTAGAGCAAATAATTGACTATTGCTAGGGAACCTAACTACGAGAGCCGTGGATGAATTCCTGATTGTGTTCCTGAATCTCTGACAATGTTCCTTGAAACCATCATGCTAAAATACAAACGCGCCTCCCTTGATGCCTAGAAAAAGAAATGTGTAGGAATTTTGTATGCAGTCATGGTTGCAGTGTGGCCCAAATCTTTCTTGTTCTCAATTCAGATAAGTTTTGGTACGTACTTATACCGTAAATTTGGATCAAAGCACCCTGTTAACCTCTGTATTGCTGAGGGTTTTTCATGCATTTGACAATAACAATCAATGCTTTATAATCATAAAATTTAAAATTTTGTCGACAAAGCTATTATTTAAATAAATCATACAAACAAAATATACACAAAGACAAAACAAAAAATACAAATATATAAAAATAAAAAATACAACAAAACATACAAAAAACTTAACAATTTTATAAATTGTTTGAGGTCACATTTCCTTAAAATCTATAAAATATATATACATTCACTTGTATACAAAGTCGGCAAAAGGCAGTTGTTTACAAAAACATTATTAGCAAACTACTAATTTGTTTAAATAATATACGAATATTATTTATGTACATTATCATAACAACATAAACAAATTTACCAGTGTTTAGGAAGCGCGTGCTTAAAATTACATAACATTAATTATTAAAAAAAGTCGTTTACTGTGTATAAGGCTCTCTCTCTCCAGCAAGTATGATTTCAGAGCTTTCCGAAATTTGGAAAAAGTTGTTATGGGAGATGATTGTGCATTTTTTTTGCATTGTAAAGAATGGATCGTTAAACTAGTTCTGATCGTGGGGTTGGTAGATAAAGATCGTACTCTGCGTTTCTAAGAGGATAATTGTGAGATGGCCTTTCTGACATATCTGATAAGTGCGGATTAGGCAGACGGATTCAAATATAAATAAGGAAGGAAAAGTTAGTATTTTAAATTTTTTTAAATATTACTGGCAGTGAGTTCTGTAATTTAGTCTTAATGAATAGCGAGACATATCCTCAAACCACAATTAATTGTTTATATTACATTATAAAATGCTTAGCTTAGGACTATTTTTATATTTAAGAAATCGCTTGTAATTTATCGTTAGCATTAATATTGTGTCAAAGCCTCGGCTAATACCGTTGCTGTTCATATTTCTGTTCACCTAGTTTTAAGGCCCTTTTGTATCAATAAATGTTTTTTAAAAGTCCGTTCGTCGATATCTGAATTTAACTGGCGCTGCGAACAGGATAGTGCAATTTTACCCTTTATCGGTTTACCGTTGTGTAAAAGTGATTGTCAAATCTTAGTGCACTATCCATCAAGAATCTGAAGACATCGACCAACCCCAAGTACCGCAACCCTTGGTACTGCGACCCTTTTGGAGAAGACCAAGCCGAGAAACTGCTAAGCCGCCTACCGTGTCGTCAGGGACCTAGCTGATCCAAGTGCTGCCTTCCCAAGCATCTCATCTGGACCAGAACGATTCAAGCCACGCCTTTATAGGGACTCCTTTGGTTGTGAACCTCTACTGTGCAAGCTCTATGGGTCATCCCTTGATTGTACTGTAAGTTTTTGTTTGAATTGCCATTATTTAATGTCTAGTCCATATCCTTCGCAAAAATTAAAAAACATATTAATACGAAATAGGGCATCTTTAGGATTAGTAGTTGAAAACGAAAATTCAAATATTTCTAATTTAAATAGTCAAAATATTTCCGATCAAAATAATTTAGATAGCATAAGTAACCTATTAGATAACTTAACTTTAGATTCTAATTTATCTAAACCTAATTTAAATATTAAAATGGAAAACATAAGATTCCACACTTCTCTCTTACCAACCTTCTCTGGAATTCAAAACCATTTGGAAAGTTTTATAATATCCATAGATGAGTTTTACCAATTATATTTTACAATTGATGGTATTGAACAAAATAAAGTTGTTTTAGCAGCCATTAAGTCAAAGTTAATTGACAAGGCTCGAGACTTTTTACTTTCTAGACCAGATTTAGATTCATGGCCTTCAATTAAAGAGGCCCTAAGGATAAAGTTCGGTGATCCTATCACTTATCAAATTTTACACCAACAATTACAATACTTTAAGATCAATAAAAATGAAAGCATATTACAATTTGTAGATAGACTCAAATCCTTTGTACAAAGAATTTTTTCTAAATTACATTGCGAAGTCTCAGATGTAAATGCGAAATTAATTTTAATTAATCAAATAGAAAAAACTTCGGTTTTAATTCTGACAGCCAATTCGCCTCAGACATTAAAAACGATGTTAATGTTACAACGCCCTAATACACTTGATGATGCGTATACGCATGTAATTAACTATAATATGATTGAATCACAGGTAAATTTTTCAAATCTGTCTAATGTTCATAATAACCAATTTACTAATAATAATAACCATAATTCCTATGTAAAACAAAATAGCTTCCAAAGTCCCGTAAGATTACTACCCCAGAATCAACCCCCCATGACCTTCCCCCAGCAACAATTTCCCAGTCAACCCATACAAATTCGACCTAGACCAGTTCAAAGACATTATCCGACAAATGCTCAAGTTTTTGGAAAACCAAGAAACGTCTTCGCTCCCCAAAATCATAATAAACCTAAATTAGACCCCCCTACTCCAATGTCAATCTCCATAACTGGACCCTCTAGGCAGTATCAACAAAGAATGCCTTTTCGACAACCAAACTCTTTCCAATCATCAGGCCCCCGAAATTTTGTGTCCCAAGAGTTAACTAACATTGAGACCAACACTAACTCTTATCCCGATGTGCCTTATGTCGAAGATAACCAGTCTGAACATTATACTGATTATTCACCCCAACATTATTCTGAATATTACGAGCCAAACCTTCAATATGAAGAAACCTCTTTCGATCCCACCTTAACGAATCCTAATGACCAAAATCACTACCCCACTTCCGAACAAAATTTCGAAATTGATAATTTCGCAAATTTTCCGAAATCAGGCCCAGATCTACCATCAACTTAAATAACGTAGCACAACAAATTGAGCTCCCATACTTTTATTTACCACAAAAGCACTTGACAATTTTAATTGACTCCGGTGCCTCTGACTCTATCATATCTCCTAAAATTGCAAACAAATATTCCGACAAAATATTTATCGAACCTTTCGAAGTAACTGCATGCAAGAACACTTATAAAGAAACCAAAAATTTAAAAATTTCCTTGCTAGAAGAACTAGGCATAAAAAACGAATTTAAAATGAGAGTACTGAATTGGCATAACGATTTCGATGCCTTAATAGGATCAAAAGATCTTAAAAACTTAAAAGCCTTGCTAGATTATGAAAGCAAAACCCTTAAGTTGGAAAATATAATAATACCCTTTTCTTTGGCTTACAATAAACCCCTCTTGCATCCGATACACAACTTCAATAATAACTTTTTAAAAATACCAGTAAATTTCGAAAATGGTGTCGCTATTTTGCCGTCATTTGACATAAAAAATCATATTATACCTGACAGTTTAGTAAAAGTTGAAAATGGCTTTTGTACTATTCCCAACCCCACGCCTAACGTCCACGTAAATTTTCATCAAAGGATGAAAGTCATCCCCCAAGATCAATTTGATATACTAGACCCATCATACCCAATTTTAGAAAAATTCAACCCTGAAAACATCTTACGTTTCGATCACTTAACCCCTCTCGAAAAATCAAAAATTTTACCTTTATGTCATGAATACAAAGACATAATGTATCACGAAGGATGTGACCTCAGTTTTACCAGTCAAACCAAACATAAAATTCGAACTAAAACAGACAGACCTATTTATGTAAAATCCTTTCGACATCCCCCTCTAATGAATATTGAGATACAATCCCAAATTCAGAAATTACTAGAGAATAAAATAATTCGTCCTTCAATATCTCCGTATTCCGCACCCGTGTGGATAGTCCCAAAAAAGCCCGATGCTTCAGGCATCCAGAAACATAGGATGGTGATAAACTATACATCCCTTAACAACGAGACAATAGAAGAAAAATGGCCTCTTCCCCGAATAGATGAAATTTTAGATAATCTCGGAAAATGCACGTACTTCACGACCCTAGATCTCGCCCAAGGATTCCATCAAATAGAAATGGATCCCGATTCTATTGAAAAAACGGCCTTTACTGTCAACAATGGTCACTATGAATACCTCAGAATGCCCTTCGGCCTCAAAAATGCACCCGCTACGTTCCAACGTATGATGGATGAAGTTTTCCGTGATTACTTATACAAATTTTGCTTTGTCTACATGGATGACATAGTTATTTTTTCTAAATCCCTATCTGAACACATAGACCATATACGTCAGATATTTAAAAAAGTAAGGGAAGTTAATCTCAAAATACAGCCTGATAAGTCAGAATTCCTGAGTAAAGAGGTAGCTTTCCTAGGACACATCATTACCTCCGAGGGAATAAAACCCAATCCTTTAAAAATTGAAGTAATCCAACGTTACCCGATACCAAGAAATCAGAAAGAAATTAAAGCCTTTTTAGGGCTTGTAGGCTACTATCGCCGATTTATCAAAAATTTCGCCAAAATTACCTTTCCTTTAACGAGATGTCTACGGAAAAATACTCAAATTGATATAGAAAATTTAGAGTATAAAAATGCCTTTTTAAAATGCAAAGAACTCATATCCAATTTCCCTATCTTGCAATACCCTGATTTCACAAAACCCTTTAAGCTCACCACCGACGCCTCCAATATAGCCATAGGCAGTGTGCTATCGCAAAATGACCACCCAATTGCATTCTTTTCCAGAACCCTAAATTCGGCAGAAAAAAACTACTCAACTATAGAGAAAGAACTTCTCGCAATAGTGGACTCGACCAAACATTTTCGTCCATACTTATATGGCCAAAAATTCCTAATTGAAACTGACCATAATCCCCTAGTTTGGCTTTCAAAAATCAGAGAACCCAACTCCCGATTAATTCGTTGGAAAATAAAACTAGAGGAATACAATTTCGAAATTCACTATAAAAAAGGAAAAGAGAATCTAGTAGCAGATGCTCTCTCCCGCATTAATCTTAACACTCTTGAAACAAATGATGCCGATTCACAGTCTAATGTCCCAAATGTTGACAATACAGTTGCCAACTTATCCGATTTTGACTTAGCCGACTTTGTCTTTAATGAAAGATACAAAGAAGACGCTCCAGCCCAAAACATCTCAAACCCTGTTAACCCTGTCGCAAACGACGACGATTCTGACGTCACTGCACACTCCAATAATGATACAGAAGGAAAGAATATCCCAATATCAGAATTACCCCTCAATTATGCATCAAATCGTCTTGTCATCGACTACGGCGATGAATTTAAACACACCTACACTAAACCTTTTAATAAAAACCACCATTTTGTAAAAATTTCAAAAGAAAATCAGGAACAACACATTCTAAAAATTATCAAGGACATAATTAAACCAGACGTTACCTTTACTATATTTATTAAAAATGACGAATTAAAACTCGAGTTTCGAAGACAAGTATTTTCTAATCTAAATACAACCGTAAAACTAGTTTTTGCCAGCACTTACGTCCTTGACGTGACTGACCAGACTCAACAAAAGGAAATTTTAGCCAATTATCACAAAAGTAACCATAACGGTATAACAGAAACATATAACCATATTAAACAAAAATATTATTGGCCTAAACTACGAGATTCGATAACTAATTTTATTAATTCATGTGAAATATGCCTTCAAAATAAATATGAAAGACACCCTTACAAAATCGCTTACGAAGGACCCTTGCTCTCTGAAAAACCATTTAAGACACTTCACCTAGACATTTTCCAGTTTTTAAATTGTCAGTTTCTAACAATAATAGATTCATTCTCAAAATATGCCCAAGCCTATTTTATAACTGATAAAAACGCCCTTACTATTTTAAGCAAACTACGTCATTACTTTTCACATCATAACACCCCCTTAAAAATCGTCACAGACCAGGGTAAGGAATTTCAAAATAATTTATTCAAAGAATTCTGTCAACTTTTCTGTATAGAAGTTCATTACACTACTCCAGGAAATTCTTCCTCCAATAGTCCTGTAGAAAGATTGCATTCCACACTTTTAGAAAAACTAAGAATTCTGAAAATGCAAAATCCCGATGAAACCCCTCAAAATCTCATGACTTCCGCTGTCTTAATCTATAATCAAAGTATTCACTCGACAACAGGTCATTCGCCCTTTTCCATATTATATGGCCCTTACGTAAACGAACCGAACATCGATAACGACCTAACCTTATTTGAGCAATATAATGACAGACGAAAAAAGGAGTTACTACCATTCCACGAACAAATTTATAAAACAGCTTACAACAAGCAAGCTACAAATACTCAAAAACAAAATAAAAACACAGAAAAACCTCCAGAAATACTCCCAGATGATACGGTATATAAGAAAACTACCCTTAGAAATAAAATGAACCCACAGTACGTACCCCTAAAAGTATCTCAAATAGACAAAAATAAAATAACAGGTACCGCTAAGAAAAAACCAATATCTACTCATCTTAGAAAAATCAAAAGACTTAGAAAAAAATCTATACCTTTTCAGCCACCTGATCCCGACCCTGATCCTGGCCCTACTCAATCAAACGAGCCCTTGCCAAGCACTTCAGGTGCACAAACTCCACAATAATGGATATTATATAGAAGAAGTTGCTCCCTCTTTAGTAATAAGTCAATATCATACTACATATATACCCTTTAATATAAGTAGCCTTAAGTATTCGTTATCCCAATTATTTACCAATTTATTAATTATGCAACCCTCTGTAAATAATCAAAATAGTATTTTAATTAAATCACAATTTTATTTGACTTCTAAAGCATTAAATGATACATATGACACTTTCGCAAAGTTAAATGTATTTGACGAAAATAACTTAAATATTATGCAGAATCGAAAAAAACGAGGTTTAATAAACTACCTAGGAAGTGGTATCAAGTTCATTACAGGAAACTTAGATAACAATGACCTAGAGGTTATTACCCAGAATTTGCAAATATTGAAATTTAATCAGCTTGAGTCTATGCACAAAATCAACGACCTTAGTTCATTCGCAGGAAATATAATGCAAGAGTTTAAAAATAATATTCACACGATTAACGAGAACTCGAAAAACATACGTAATGAAATTTCTAAATCAAATACCCAGTCTAATTTAATGTTAAATCTGCAAAGTCAATATATTCAGATTACCAACTTAAATCAATTTTTAGAAAAAATATTACGTATTTTATCTTTTGGACACCTAGAAACTTTAGATCTCGAAATTTTAACATTAAAACAAATCAATGAAATATGGCAATACTTGAAAGTTCACTATCCTAAAAATGCACTATGGCCAATTAAGCATTTATCGGAATTAACCTTAATCTGTAAAACCGGCCTTTTAATTTTAAATGAAATGGCAATTCTAGCAATTAAGATACCCATATTTGAACAAAATGTATGTAATTTAGAATTGGTTTATCCTGTGCCAAATAATGAATCAAAATTAATTATAAGTCCTAGTAGATACTATTGCAACGAACTATGGTATAGCCAATGCGAAGAAGTCAACTCACAATGGATCTGCTCTGGACCAATTGCCAATGGATGTATTTTACCCAAAAATTGTCAGTATGCCACTGTTCTAAACAATTTTAAGGTACATACCTTAACTTATAGAAATGCACTCCTATTTTGTACAAAAAGCCCTGAAACAATTTATGAAGATTGCTTCCAGTTTCAGAAGATTATACTCCAAGACTGCAACCTTATTCAAAGTCAATGTGACGTAATAATTAATCAACACAAATACTCATTAGCCATCAACAATATTTCAGTCATAATTCCAAAAATTATAAAAGTCCCAAACACCAATAATTCAATCAATCTAGAAATTAGACATCTTCAAGACCCTAAGAAAATCCAAGAAGATATCATCAAACCAATACATTTCCATGACCTAGCACAACATGTTCCAATGCACAATTATGTTCTTACGACAATATCAATCATTCTTTTATGCTGCTTAGCATTGATCATCTACCATTGGCAAAAACAAGGAAGAAAGAAGGCCATCCCTTTGAGAATCCTGCAGAGACTTGTCAACGAGGACGTTGACAGAACTGAGGGTGGAGGAGACATATCCTCAAACCACAATTAATTGTTTATATTACATTATAAAATGCTTAGCTTAGGACTATTTTTATATTTAAGAAATCGCTTGTAATTTATCGTTAGCATTAATATTGTGTCAAAGCCTCGGCTAATACCGTTGCTGTTCATATTTCTGTTCACCTAGTTTTAAGGCCCTTTTGTATCAATAAATGTTTTTTAAAAGTCCGTTCGTCGATATCTGAATTTAACTAGCGTATAGCTCTCTTTTGTAGCTTAAATATGCGTTCAAATTGAGTCGCACCACACGTACCCCAAAACGGAAGGGCATATCGGAGGTGCGACTCAAACAAGGCATAATAAACTGTTATAGCCGTTGCCAAACTTAGCTCCCTGGATACTAATCTCAGAGCAAAACATGCAGAACTTAATTTTTTGGATAAGTAATCGGTGCGGATATCCCATTTTAAAGAGTTGTCTACCATCAGTTCCAAGAACTTTACGGAATCAACGACCTCCATTCTGTTGTTATTAATTACAAAAGGTTGCAACGCACCGCTAAATGATAATACTTTAGTTTTTGAGACGTTAAGGCACAAGAGATTTGAATCGCATCACGATTTAATGGTGACTAGGTCACGAGATATGGTTCTACGAAGAGCCACCATATTTAAGTTGCTCCAAGAAAAACTAGTATCGTCCGCCAAGAGACAAATTTTACCATTTATGTCCAGATTAGCAATATCATTTATAAATAGAAGAAACAAAATAGGGCCTAGAACTGAGCCCTGAGGTACCCCGCATTCTATTGGCTTGCACGAAGACGTCATCGAATCAACCATAACAAACTGATTCCTGTTGTTCAGGTATGACATGAACCACTCGAGAGGTGTTCCTCTAATTCCATAGTGCTGCAATTTATTAATTAGGATATTATGGTTTACACAGTCGAAAGCTTTAGAGAAATCACAGAAAATTGTTGCTGTAGAGAGATGGCTGTTTAGGCTGGAGTATATATTATTATAAAATCCAATATCCAATTCCACTCATTCGAGAACATTTTTCAACAATTTCTTGCACAGTAAAACTAGGGTAATCGTGTTTTATGCAATCATGTACATTTAAAATAATAACTTTTTCACTCAGCGATAGTGGAGAATTTTTAGTACATCTTTTCGTTGGACTGAATACCTCCATTTTTTAAATATTGGGATAACAATATTGTGATTACACTACAGCGTAGCAGTGACTACTAACGTTTAAAATATGATTTAAAAGTATTTATAGTCTGTATATATTACCTGACCCCATTTTTGCATGTTACAAAGCGTTAAAAGATAGGTACCTATACAAAAGGATTAAAAGTATTTATTTAGTATTTAATCTCTTTTAAAATAAAGGCATTTAATCCGTGAAAATTAAATTCATAAATATTATACCTGCGCCTATGAACTACCACGAAATGTAGCCAAACAGAACGGAATTCCCCAGTTTATTGCTCTATACACTTCTGAAATAGAGTATAAAGAGGGACAACATAGCGTCATTGGTGCACTTGTTACTCAAGAATTCGAACTGATGCGGGGTTATAATTTTATATTTAAGCAAAAAGGATAAAAGTCGTTTCTTTACCAGTCTTTCAATAATCTTCGATAATGTTGGGAGAAGTGCAATTGGGCGGTAGTTCAAACATTGATCCTTCTCGCCCCCTTTATGTAAAGGAATAATAATTGCCGTCTTAAGGCAGCTTGGAAGGATTCCAATTTGAAGAGACATATTAATCAAGTTGGTAAGATGGTTTAAAGTGATATCCGGGAGATTTGAAAACATTTTGAGCGTTAGACCATTAGCCCCAGATGAAGATTTGTTTTTAATGTCTTTTATTGTGCTGCGTAGTTCTTTTAATGCTATGGGTGTAAGAAAGAAATTATGTAAATTCTCATTAGCGAGATATGAGAGAGGATCGTGGGAAGGAGTTATGGTATTCATGAGATTTTTGGCTACATTTATAAAGTAGTTGTTTAAGTTATCCGGTGAAGTGGGGATTGTGATAGATGGAGAAGCCTTATCTCTTAATTCATTAACAATAGACCAAGTCTCCTTACCAACATTTGCAGAATTAGAAATCCTTTTATTGTAATAGAGGTCCTTGGCTGCCTTTATTGTTTTATGGTAAATTTTTTTGTACAACCTTACGTAATCGTGGAAGAACACACTGTCTGAGAATTTTTTTAAGTGTGATAAGGAGCGTATATTTTTAGAAGACAAGCGTAAGCCTTTAGTAGACCATGGTTTTTTTTTGTTTAATTTTGATGGGTCTAAGAGGAAATGAGTTGGATGCCAAATCAGACAGTGACTTTATAAATCGAGAAAACTCAGCGTCAACATCATCAGATAGGAAGTCCCAGTCCGTTCTTAGACATAGATTTTTGATTCTAGCAAGCTTAATAATTTTTGGCAGAAAATTTGCACGTCCGCGTCAGGTGTTTTGTAAATACAAACTATATAAAGGTCAAAGGTATTATGATAGACGATGGACTTGACTGATTACCACACGTTTCACGGAATGGGTGGTCTAATGATCATTATATCCTTCTAATATTCCTTAATATCTCATTTGACGTTGTTCTATCATTTGTCTTTTATTTACTTAATAATTCCAGGTAAAGTTTTGGCGGTCAAAAAGATTCTAGAACATAAAGTTTCAGTTCGTTGGATATTATAATAGTAACCACGTGTGTCTTAAGAATTTTTAAAATCAAACCCACTGCGTCACATATCGTAGTGGCACGTTTTTGGTAACCCTCATTGGTTTGCGAGGTAAGATCTAAGACTTAATCCTATTTTAATAGACGTTATTTCTTTTAGGATTTCGGTTTTGGTTTTTTGTTTTTTTTTGTTTGGCTTGATTTCTTGGTTTTGTTGGAATTATCCTGGACTCTTGGTAACGTTGAAAACTTGTGTAATATTTTTGTCTTGTTGAATTCAGAAATAGATACCTGATGTAATCCGCTTGACTTGTGGTGTAGTTGAACCCGGAACTCTTTTGGATTGTCAGCACTTCGTTAGCTATTATACTAATTTTGACATACTGCCCCTGTAGTGACTAGAACTCACTTCAAGAGGAGCCGATACTGTTGGTTGCCTAACTATAACCCCATAGCAGCTTAACATTAAATTGAAAGAGGTCGTCCATATTCTCAAAGAGACCCTGATACAAATAAATCAAAGGAGAACAACACAAAGTCTCGGTCTCAAAAAAATTCTTTAATTTGTTAGAGTGGTGACACGTATTTCGCTCTTAAGAGCATCATCAGACCTAAACAATAATGTAAACAAAACCAAATAAAGTTACAAAAAGACCTTAAAGTAAAACAAAAAAGTATACCTCAAGAAGGTTAAAAACACGCAGAATAGGTCATAATTTTTGTCAACAGGTCATAATTTTTCCTACCCCAATAATGTGGCAGTGGTTCATGACTACCAGAAGGGCAAAAAGCTGAATCTTCTAGAGAAACTAGAGATTACAAGAGCGAAGAAGAGTCCAGTTTTAACTTGCGTTAACGACGTGTTCAATTTTGAGCCGGGACTCATTTTTAACAACATCTTGTAGTCCCCTCCTTTCTTTTCAAGCTATCGCATGAACGGTGTGGCCTAGCGGTCAACGCAGCAAACGGTAACAGTCTTGCTGCAAGGTTGTAGGTTCAAATCTCGATAGTTCCTTTTTACTTTTTTATTATTTTCTTGTATTCAAGTTCTATGTTATTGTTTTTTATACATTTGTGACGTCAGTTTTTTTAAACTTATATTTTACCGTTCAGTGTGTGTGTATATTTGACCCAGTCGGGAGTGTTTTTAACCTTCTTGAGGTATACTTTTTTGTATTACTTTAAGGTCTTTTTGTAATTTTATTTGGTTTTGCTTACATTATTTTTTAGATCTGATGATGCTCTTAGGAGCGAAACATGTGTCAGCACTCTAACAAATTAAAGAATTTTTTTAAAACCGAGACTTTGTGTTGTTCTCTAAGTCAATAAATGGTGTTTATTTTGATTACCTCTCTTTAATATCTTTTGTTTACTTAATTTTCATTTAATTAATATCTCCTTAGTTTAGGCTCACACTTCTGCTTTATTAAGTGTAGTTTAATTTATTATGTCAACTTGTGAAGTACGTATGACCTTATTCGCTACGAACTTAAGCGTGTAACTACACCAATCTAATTTATAATTAGGCGCATAGGAGTTATTTATTAAACTGGTACTCACATCCACAGTAATGTAAACAAATGGACATATATGTATGTTCTTATAGATATATTCATTTTTAAGTGTAATTTGATTTGATACAGGACCTTCATAAATAGTTGATAACATTTAATGTTAGCTATAGAGTCTGTAATCATATTACCCATTGATTTTTATTTTTTAGTATTTTTCTCCTCTTAGTAAATTTTTGTATAACACCTCATTAATATTTTAAACTTTCTATAATTACGTTTTGTTTAATTAATTCAGATTAACTGGTAACATGTTGGACATAACAAACTCATTACTGAGTAGAGTTGAATAATGTTACCTTAATTACCATGTTTTGATCAACAAGCTAAAAAACGAGAGTTGCTACAGATTACATATTTTTATTCTCGTTTAGTTGTAAATTCTGGTTTTAAATAAATCATGTCAATATATGATAAAAAAAATCATTGCTTTGAAACCAAATGATTTCTACACTAAAATGAATTAAATAAAAATATTCCTTTCTTTTGCCTATATTTGATACCTGAAAACTGCTCACCAAATAGATTTCAATGTTTACTACTAATTAAAATATGTCATTTTATTAAATACTTGCAACTAAAATATAGCATTTAATCAAAGTAAATTTGTTATTATCTCCTACATAGATTTTCTGCCAAAACTAACCAGAATTATAACAGACAAACAGGCTACCAACGATATAAGGTTCATTAACCATCGAGCAATTTGTTAATTAACAGCCTTCTGAGAAGTTACCTGTAGTGTACTACAAGCTGTGTATTTTACCTTCGAACGCACCTAGCTTCAAATTTACTGTTGTCAAAGTGCTCGCAGTCTGCAACAATCTAGGTCTCGGCCATTAATACTATTATCAGACGTGCCGCATTACCATTCTGATTAATGCCTCTAATTTAAAGTTGTGTGTTGCCTTGCTGGCATACTCCTTAATTTAAATATATGTCGGTCACATTTATGTTCATTAAAGATTACCACATTTCACTTCAGTTGGCCGCAAAACTCTGGTTTTTCAAACAAGGTACCTAATTTACTAATTATTGATGCTTTAGTTTTTTGAAAATAAGAGCTTACATTTTCCATAAATTTATACAGGTAGAGTCTGGATAGATATTTTAAGCAAAACTGAAGAAAAGGATGTTAAACAATTTTTATAGGAAAATGATAAATATCCATTAAAGTTAGGTTATTCAAAGAAATCTGAGGAATCCAAGGGTTAAGCATGTGAATTTAAAAATCAAAAAGTAAGTAATCCTAGGAAAGCAAATAAAGGAAAAGCTTAAAACTCACACCCGAGAAAGCCCTAACCTACAAAATTAAGTGAAAGCTCCAAGCCGAGAGAATAAAGTGCTTAAATAGTGTTCTGAAATGCAAGAGTAAATTTCTCGCAACTCAAATCAAGCCAAGTCACAAACCTCCTAACAAAAACATTCAAAATAAACATAAATCCCGGTGACAAAAAAAATACTACCGCGTTAAAAAAAAGCCAAGCGATAAACCCGATGCTGTACTAGTACATTTATCGTCGGAATCCGTGCATTCAAATACAGGGTACGGCATAACTGTATCCCTATTTTTAACCTTCCCTCGTAATGACGTGCCGCGTCGCAGAATAGTAGGGGTACCGCCACTAAGAGCCATATGGGAAACAGTTTTGTTTAAACATGTTTTAGTCTAAAGCATCATGTGGACCAACGCACACCGCGCATTTGCCGTGGAAGTGTACCTCCGCGAAAATCGGTCAGTTATTGCTGCGCAACGAGCGTTTCGGAGAAGGTTCCAAATTCCGCGAAATGAAGGAGTCCCGGACCGAAAATCAATTGTGTTGTGGGTCAAGAACTTCAGAGAAACTGGATCTGTTATCAATCAAAAGAGCAGGTGGACGGCCACAGACAGCTCGGACACCCGAAAATATCGAGACTGTGAGACGCTCATTTTTACGGTCACCTAGACGTTCTGCACGGAGACACGCAGCTGCCCTTCGTTTATCTGACCGCACTATGCGAAGAATTCTTCACAAGGATCTTCGTTTTCATCCATACAAGATGGTTCTGGCACAGGAATTACCAGAACGTGATTGGAACAATCGACGTCCTGCATGTGAAATTATGCTTCACAATTTACCTCAGGGCGCAGTTTTTTTTAGTGACGAGGCACATTTTTACTTGTCTGGCTGGGTAAACAAGCAAAACTTTCGGTATTGGGCCGCTGATAATCCGAGAGAGATACACGAGAAGCCTCTACATAGTGAGAAAGTGACAGTTTGGTGCGCCGCGTTTGAAATGGGGATAATCGGCCTTTACTTCTTTGAAGAAGAAAATCACACTGTTACTGTCAATTCGGAATGCTATATAGCGATCATTCACAATTTTTTCGCCCCAGCCTTCGCAGAACTCAATGTGCAAGATGCCTGGTTTCAGCAAGATGGGGCAACAGCTCACACATCTCGAGCTTCAATGCAAGTATTAAGAGAAATGTTCCCCGGACGTTTGCTCTCCTTCAGAGGCGATATTTCTTGGCCGGCACGCTCCCCTGACCTAACGCCCTGCGACTTCTTTCTGTGGGGTTACCTAAAAGCTGAAGTCTTCAAACATCGTCTAATGGTGGACGGCACTTACCAGATATTCTCTTCAAAACCACAAAAATGTCTTAGTTGTACTTTTAAAATAAAAAAAAATCTTTGTATTTCAAATAACATTTCTTTTATTAAGCCTTAAAAACAGGGAGACAATTATGCCGCACCCTATATATTAAAGGCTCGAAGATTAGTTAAAGGTACCGTGCAAATAAAGGAAGATCTTACGAAATATTGGCTTGCTTTGTTTAAATGTACCCTGCAAAAATTTTCTAGTAGACGATAGACGAAGTGTGGGTGTAAGTGTGGGTGTTAAGGAAACATTTATGTGAAAATCGGCGATGTAGTTCATAGGATCTATGAGGGAAGGGATCTCAATTTGCTATAGCAAGATCGCCCAGTGAAAAGATTTCATTAGGCAAATAGGGACTATAAGCCAACTGTAAGTAGAAGAATTAAATATTTTCTTTGAGATGGCATTAAACAAACTATTATGTAACATTTAACAATTCCTATGCGCCTAGGTACAGAAATCAAAATTTTCTTCATATATAAATATACTGGGGATAGCGTTTGGAATATTAGGTGATAGGTATATTAGGTGTGATGAAAAAATGAAATTTTAGTAAAGAGGACTTTCATTCAGCTTTGTTTAGAAATAGCGTTTTTTTTGTCTATTTTTTTATGTCTATTTTAAGTTTTTTTCTTGTCTATTTTTGTTTTGTTTATTTGTCTGTGACTATGATCCTAGAAAAGGCAGATAAAAGTGCGAGTAGGTGGTGTAGTAGTTTATTTTTCTCAAATTTAATGGTTTTAAAATACATGGTGGTTCTGGTGGGTTTTGGAGCAGAGCGTGTTATAATAATAAACGGCGTAGAGGCGGTTCTCTTTTTTAATACCTAGGCATTAGACAGATGAATGTGAAGTACCAAAAAATTTCAGTCGGACGCTTGAACATAAGATCTATGAATATCGGTTTTCATGAGTTTACTTTCTATGTTGAACACTACAAATTTGATATATTAGCACTATCAGAGACATGGCTCTGACCATAACACTCTAACTTGAGTCTCATTCAACTAATCGCTAGGCCTAGTAGGAGTAATAAGCACTCTGCAACCCTGATAGATCTAATGATTACAAGCTCAAATCTAGAAGTCATAGACAGTAACGCTGTTAAAATTTCTGAGGAAATAGTAAATCATAACTTAACTTA
Organism: Anthonomus grandis grandis; assembly: GCF_022605725.1. Lineage (NCBI taxonomy): Eukaryota > Metazoa > Arthropoda > Insecta > Coleoptera > Curculionidae > Anthonomus > Anthonomus grandis. The sequence goes on from NC_065548.1 coordinate 41,744,886, forward strand.
CGTAACTATTAACCTGCCCAAACTGAAACTAAAACCAGGATTGACATATCTTAGAAATTATAATGATATTGATCTAAATAAATTTAATCAAGATGCTAGAAATATACCGTAGCAACAGACATTCAGAACACAAAATATTAATGATAAGATTGAACTACTTAACACACATATTAACAATTTGATAAACAAACATGCTCCGTTAGAAATCGAATTAAGAAGAGACAGTTTACGCTTTGGATTACTCAAAATATTAGGCTGGTAATGAAATTTCGCTTGAAAGACTCATAAACCAAATAAATACCAAATCTATCGGGGCGGATGGAATTTCTGGTAGAGATGTTTAAATATGCCTTCCATACATAATAGGTCCTTTAGCAAATATACTAAATACTAATATTTCCAGATATGTGGAAGAAGAGCATAATTAAGCCGATTCCAAAAACTGCAGAACTGGCTAGTCTTAAGGATCTTAGACCTATCAGCATACTACTGGCTATATCAAAGGGTATTGAAAAATTCATATCCGAACAAATTAGTGACTTCTCAGAAATAATTTAAAATAATTCCAAGCTGTCAGTCGGGATTTAGAAGGCAGTTTAGAAAAATAATGAGGACGAAAAGTGATCGACATTTCTTACAATGCTAGACTTTATTAAAGCATTTGACGCCTTAAATCACAAAATGATGCTTGCGAAACTGCAATACTATAATTTTGTCCCAACCCGTAATCAACATTTTTTTCAAATTTCTTGCTTTTCTTGCTTAATAGAACATGTTGTGTGTCAATTGCAACCAAATTTGGGGTAAACAAATTAAAGTACGAACCAATAACAAAAGGCGTTCCACAAGGATCAATTCTATCTCCACTTTTATTTTCTAATTATGTAGCAGATATGCATAGTTGTCTTTTTTATAGCATACTACAATAATATGCAGACGAATCACAACTTTATAACCGTGAAGATCTGACAAATTGTAACCTTAAAATGAATCAAGATTTGCATGGAGTATATTGGCCATACTCCAATTAAAAATCCATCCCAATTGGCTATAACTAGTAAAATAAACAATAATTTCATATAAATAAATTTAAAAAAATCACTTCCATTAAGTATTTTATGGTTTATTTAGAGGTTTGAAACCTGTAGCTGTAATTAAATTTAGGTAAAATTTTAAAAAAATTAGTTAGTTTAAAATTTTCACTTTGTGTGTTATTAATACTTAATCAAAACCTGTTATATGGTCTTATTCAATTTTCATACTATAATGTAATAAAGTCTTTAAACATATCAGAATATGTAATTAAGAAACATATTTCACCCTTTCCACCTTTTATCATAATGATAAATGTAAATTTTAATCCAAACACAGTTCTCGCTGTGTCATAACGTAATCGTAATTTATAAGGTTGACAGTAAACATTTCGCAGAGCTATATGATAGTTTTAAGTGCCTAGAGACACGACATCCTTTGCAGGGAACAAAGTAAAGAATATTAATTCATTCTTGAGATATAATTCTTCCACTTGAAAGGTAAAAAGGTAATCTTTGTAAGCTAATAATTTAATGGAATGAATCAACTAATCATTTTTAAAATGTGATTTTAACATGATTAAAGTTTGAGCGCGTAAATATGCAGGGGATTCCAAAGTTTCCTATTTTTATTACTGAACTATGATTAAATATATTCTTTGATAAACATTTTTTTAATGGTTAAATTTGTATTTTAAATTAATACTAAGAATTTATTTTTTACCTATATGAAGCATAAAATATATAAATATTTGTTTGTTTATAATTAATAAATCTCTAAGTTATAATGGTAATTTAGTAAAGTGGTATCTAATATAACTAAGTAAGGTATAAGTTTCGGCTTAAGGCTGGATCAAATTAATAGGTGAAACTTTAAAAACGGCGGTCTTAAAAACCATAAGAAAACATTATTTTTATTATTTTTCACATTATATATGAAGCTATGATAAAAGTAATTAACAACTAAAAATTTTTTATAAAAAAGGCAATGCATTTTAACAGCTCAAAAATTTAAAAAATTGTGTTTCAGTGCGGCACATTGGCGCATATTTTGATTTTTTCTAATAAAAAAAAAATTTTCTAATAATAAAATCAAAATATGCGCCAACAGAGTATTTTTAAGAATTTGTAAATAAATAACTTTTATACACAATTTGTCCTATGCCGATACTTATTCTAATAAATATTTATGTTTCTACATATCTGTTAAAAATATTGTAGTTTTTTGTTTCAATTTTTAAGCAGACAAAAATAGCGAAAACCCCTGAGTATCCGCATATGAGAGGTTTCACGTTATTAGAATATTTATATAATAGTAAGCTTATTTATCAGTATTTCTTCTTTGTAAAGCAAATATTATTGCGATCTTAGGTTAAGGGTTGCCAACATTTCAATTTTGGCGATAAATTAACCTTGTCAAATGTTGACATCTAATACTTGTGGCACATTACTTAACTTTTATTAAATCATTTGGGAAGAAGTTATTTAATTTTTTAGCGTTTCACAATCATGGGTCATTTTCTAAATTGAAACTTATATGCGCATATCGGTTAAATGGTTAAAGATCATGCAAACTTCTAACTGATTTTGAGTTTCGCCACTTAATGTAGGAGATGGTTTGGTTCGCTATTTAGATTAAGTAGTAAAAACATCACCTAAGGGGGACATTTAAAGGATCTTTAAGCTATAAGGGTCAACTTAAACTGATGTTGTTAATGGTGTTGTTATTGTTTTTGAAAAAATAGCTTCAAAGAGCTCTAGAAGCAAATAAAGCTGGAATGTTAAAAAAGCGGCTTCAGTCTGGCGTCAGTTTAAAGTTTTCAAAGCCTTTTATTTACTACTTCTCAGTACTACCATGTTGGTTGTCACTGCAGGTATTCCCCCAGGAATCTTTTTATCACTTTTCATCATCATCTTTCTTTCAACAGCATCTTTTTATCACTAATTTGTACCAGCGGTACAAATTAGTGATAAAAAGATATCCATTTAATATGAAACGGGTTTCAGAAGTGAGACCAGCCTTAGCGAATGTATAAAAAATACATAATATAGTACTATTACATAATATATAAAATACATAATATATACTAATATACTGATTTTGAAAATATAAAATTACGTTATAATAAGTATATTAGTTATACGCTGTGCTTACCTAATAAATAAAACACCAGTTTCTGTATTCAGCGTATAATTTACATTAAAAATTGCTGCTTTGCGCTTTCGGCCGTAGACCATAATCAGCGTTTAGGACATTGTCAAAGCAACGACACTATTTAAAAAAACGGTTCATAGCATATTTACCTATGGTTTCTTGAGAATTTAAAGCGAAAGAACTTATGCACTTCAGTATTTTATACGAATTGTGCGACTTAATTTAAGCTTCTTTTTAAACCGTTTGATATTCACTTAGACCAAATATTATTAGTACCTATCAGTAATTCCTTAAAAAATATAATATCCTACTACCTACCTACTTTTATAAGTACTAGCGAATGACGCTCCAAAGCAAAGGGCGCTGTGCAAAAACCATTAAATGACTCCATTGTTTAACGTTTGCGTAATATTATTGCAAATCGATGAAGAATCCGCAATTAAAACCATGCCTATCGTCGGACAAAAACGCATAAGTGTTCTCATTTTTCTATTATTTGCTAGCGCAGTTAAGGACGGAAATTCACATTTATATAATAGAAAATTAGACTTTACATGAAGTATCTTAATA